>NC_051049.1:21583212-21898212 GCF_904848185.1 Acanthopagrus latus
TGTGAGGAGTAGAAAGTATATATATTTGTCTTAAAATGTAAAACTAAAACATGATCAGAAAAATAAATATTCAAGTAAACAGCAGACACCTTAAAAATCGACTCAAGAATTTGAATTTGGCTCTTTACTTTCTATGAGCACAGCGTAGGTCAGACAGAGAAGCACATTGAAAATAAACTAGAACTGAAATGAGCGACTTAAAAGTGGCCGTCTGACAGTGAGGAGGTTTTAAAAGTGTGTCAACAAGTTTCTCTCATTTGTCTGTCAGGGTCTGTCAGGTCAGAGTCTTTATTAACTGTTGTTTAAAAATCAAATCAACTCTATGAAGGGGCTAAGCTAGGTAGCTGTGGGTGCAGCATTATGACAACTCTGCATCACTGCACTGTACACTGAGACAATCCTGAGAACGTCAGCAACCTTTAGGCGACTTGGATGATGTTTTACTGTCAGGACCTCAGCAATAAGTCCAAAACCAGGAAGAATTTGAACTCAGAGCAGCAGCTGTGAGGTCAACTGAACACGTGCAGATGAATACCGCATTTCCTCCGCAGACTATGAATCTGCTCTTGCCCGATGCTGCTGTGTTTTTGTTTTATCTCTTGCTTGAAGACATAAATGAGACTAAGGAGTGACAGGGAGCAACACCAGCTCTGCAACCAGAGGAAACAGAATGTTTGTTGTCTCCAACACTAGCAGGAAATGCAGCGTTTTTTCAAAGTTATTTTGGAAGGCTATTTCAAAGTGTTATAATCATAGATGAATCATTTCGCTTTTCTAATTCTATTTGAATTCATTCTTTAGCCCCACCAGTCTCTCCACCTCCACTGTGTGAGTATCAGTCTTGCGTTTTCATGAACCAACTGAGATTTAAGAAGACATCTCATCAGGTGGTTTATAAAAACTAAGAGATTTCATTGTTCTGTGGATTTTGTTGGCAGGTTCTTACACTGTTACACCCATCAAGTTTGGCCTCCAGATTGACATCACAAGCTCTCCCCCTGGTCTCTACACCATAAGGATTAATGAAGTGGGGCAACAAGAGACTGGAAAGACATTCAACGCTGACTTCGGTCAAACATCTTCACATGGCATCACACACCTGAAGCCCTGTACTGAATATGAGCATTATGTGATGTTTAATGATGGCACTGATGGACAAACACCCTGTAGCAGCACTGAACATAAAACAAGGACATCTAGCATGAGTAAGTAAAAATAATTCATACTGTTGAATTGCAACTTACTTTTACTTTAAGAAGTGAACCTGTGTGTGAAACTGACCATCTGTGCATCACTTGTCTATCTGTGTGTGAAACTGACCATCTGTGCATCACTTGTCTATCGCAGGTCAAAGTGACATTAAAGACGTCAGCAACACTTCACCATGCGTCCCTGGATCTGTTTGTTACTGGAGTGAATGGGACATCAGCTCCTCCATGTCAACATCAGATCATACTACAGCTCAGTCGTGCACAAGTGACAGTAAAATATTCTGCATCAAACCTGCTTTCAATGATATTTGCTCAGTTTTGACCACAACCTTCACTTCAGGAAACTGTTCTCCCTTCAGACTCACCAAAAACATCCCTGTTGGTATGTAGTGCAGAGTCCTCCTGTATTTCTGCATGTGGTGGAGACATTACTCCATCATGTTTTAATGTATGTGCTGTTTTCTATCTTCTACAGGTTTCTTAAATCCAAGTGATATAAATTCAACAGTTCAATCTAAACTTCCTGCAGAGATAGACACAACATTACCTTCACAGTGTCATCTCACCACTGATTACACCTGTCCGGGTAAGTGGAAAGACAAGAAGTACAAAGACTTTGTCTGTCACCAACACTATGAATGGATTTACATGAAAATCCTTAAAGGCAGAATGCACCGTGAGATCACGCTGTAAAAAAAGACAAAAACAACAGATATGATGATAAAAAATCAGTTGTATTTAAAATCTTTTGGGGTAAGAGGAAGTCGAGTTGTTGTGATTGTGAACAGGTGATTTATTTATTTGCTGCCCACATCTGAATCTAATCTGACTCCGAAGTGTAACTGCTCACAGGCGCTGTGTGGAAGCAGTTGATGAAGAAATGTTGTAATTCTTGTTTCTCCTCAGAAAATGGAATGGAGAAAATCAAGAAACTGTCTAAGCTGGAGCCCTTCACAGACTACAGCTGTATCGGCCACATTAAGGACATGAACAACGACACCATAATAAACACAACTGATATCCCCGTCAGGATTAACTGTGGTATGTTGAGATTCACTTCACCTCAGTGTGATGAGAAGAACAATCAGCTTGTATCCAAAGATATCTGTGGACAAAACACCAGATACTCAGTGTTACAGATTCATAATGTGTCCTAACAGATCTACAAATAATCAAAAAGGAGACAAGTGCAACTGACGCCTCCATCCATATGAGCTGGACCACGACCAGTACCAACTGTCATGAAGTTCTTCCAACACTTCCAAAGCTTTCTTATGACTGCAGCTGCTCACCTGCTCACAGCAAACCTAAGTGTAAGTACGATTATTTAGACTAACTTTATACTTACTTCATTGACTTCACAGCAATGCATCCTCCCAAAGTCCTTGGAGATCATTTTAGTGAGCATTTTACCTAAATATTGAAATATAGTGTGGACATTAGAATCCTCCATGGACCTTCAGTAAAGTGCTCCATGCTTTAGTGTCCTGAGTGACAGCAGGTGTAAAGAACCTGCAGCAGGTCAACAAGTTATGACATCACGTGAAATGTGGCACAGAAATAACATGCCAGAGATTAAAATCTTTGTTTCTATATGACGGAACGAGGTCAGGTTGTTTATCGGAAACACGTCTGATTATACTTAGCCTCAGTTTTCACATGTTGATCGATTGATTGAATTAATAAAACTATGTTACAGATGTAATTAACAAAGTTCCACCAGGAGGATCATGTGAGATTAAAGGACTGGAACCATACACCGACTACAGCTGTACAGTCCAACCCAAATACAACAAGAAACCCGCGGGAACATCAGCTGTCGTTAGGCAGAAAACTGAGACTGGAAGTAAGTGTGAAAATCTTTTGGAGGAGATTACAACAACACATGTCTCATACAAACAGACTATCCTGACAGTTTATTCATTCATCCTTTGTGTTTCACATAGTGTTGAAGTTTTTACTTTTGTTACTGTTTGTTTGTCCAACGTGCTGCAGTACAGAGTCTTGTGTCTTCAGAGAGTCGTTCAGAGTAATACAATGTTTTTCAGGGTTCAATCAGTTACACTGAGCATTGTTTGTGGTAAATAATGGCTCTTTCTTTTAGAAACCCATTTTAGACTCTTAAAGAAAATGAAACAATATTTTTACATTTGATTGTATTCACTCATCGTTTAAAAGCACTATTTGTAAGAAATGTAGATTTTTTAGTCTCATTCCCAGAGCATCAGATTTTGTGAGTCAAAAATCCACTTTTCTTACAAACAGCACATTTAAAGATTTCAGAACACAGAGATAATACTATTTCTGTTGTCATATTTTTATACTGTATTGCATTTGAGTTTAAAATGAATCATTTTCAGTGCAAAATGATTCATTTTGTTTCCTTTGCACATTTTGTATTTGTATCATTACTGACAACCAGCACAACCGACCTGGCAAAACACTAAAGAGTGATTATGCTTCTGTTTAAATGAAACTATAATATCACTGTGAGTTAGCACACAGCGTTGTATCTGAAGGGAAATATGTTCTTTTTCTTACAGTACCAGATGATGTTTCTTACATGTCACTGTATAGTCGAGAGAATAACGTGATTGCAGTAGACTGTGGTTATTATGGACAACGTTTTAATGGACCTGAGGGGAAATTCATTGCTCGTCTTTATGTTAGTGATGACCCTCCGAAGCTGCTTAAAGAAGAAACAAATGAGCACTGTCATTTTGAATTCAAAGCTCTGAGCTATTCTACCACCTACAGAGTAGAGGTTTGTAAAATCCACACTTTTGGAGATACTCATCTGTCTTCAAATGCTCCAACTGCTGATAACCAGAGTTTCTCTCTCTCCAGGTGACTGCTTTTAATGGAGAATATGAGAGCAGCCCCGTCATACGGGATGATGACACAATCTGTATGTGCACTTTCATTTCACGTTTTGATCCGACTTACAGTGCACACATCGATTTATATAAACTGTATTCTAAATAGAGCCACCACCACTTTTTTATTCTTCTCTTACAACCATCATTTTTACAGACATGAGAAACAGACTTGTCTTCATTGTTCGGCTCAGCCTCTTCACCGTTGGCATCATCATCATGATCACAGTTGCAGTCGTCTACCCGATCTTTGCTGCGAAGAGCAGAAAGTCCAGAGAGTAAATCTAATCTCCTGCCCTAGTTTGACTGTCAGATTGTTTTGGGCTCATTTCACAAAAATGAGTTTTAATTTCCTGTACATCATCATCATTTTGTGTTGCCAATCTGTATTCACTTCACTTTTTTCTCCACAGTGATGTGACTGTAGATGTGAGGCTTCAATCAACAGCAGGTAAGAAAACTTCAGTTGTATTTTTTTCTACAACCGTCACATTCAGCAGCTTCAAACCATGTATGATATTTATGCTGTTAACTTATTAGACTACGTTATCAATTAAGAAATACAATTAAAGTATTTCCCACTCTACAATGACTGCAGTACTAAAATTTTTGTATGGTGTCCCAAAAGTATTTCCGTTTTGTTTGTTGTAGTTTATGTTAATGAAGAGCCTCCTGGATTGAGAAGACGGGCCTGATGGAGCTGCCTGCCCTCCCATCATAGAATCTTTCTGCTAAATGTTCAGTATGTTGCAGGTCTCACTGCCATTTTATGCTTTTAATTTCATTTCTGCTGTTGTGTTGTTGTAAGTTCCTATTATGTTTCCCCACTTTTACAGTTCTTCAATAAAATGTTTTGATGCAGAACAGTAGTAAAAAAAATCACCTAAAATAAAAATACAAATAAATACAATCAACTCCCTCCCTGACATTTTTTAATTGGAGCCAAGATTACATATAAAATTAAAGCCTTATCAAAGCCACTTCTCGCATTAACTTAAAAATACTTGATATGCAAACTCAGGCTAAAACGCATTGATACAGTTAAGGTTTGGGGTTGACATAAAACAATTCTAGAGTAAATTTAATGTGTATAGTTCAGTTTGCACAAAAATTAATAATCAGGATACTGGCAAGTGTATTATATCCTGACTGATAATTACCAGAGATACCAAACTCACACAAACCACAAAAGAATCTGGTTACAGAAAAACAGATTCAGATTCCAGCGAAGGTTCCCTCAGAGATGAGCCTAGCTAAAAAGTGATCATCACCAAAACTTAAACATTCACTTAAAGATACGGTAACAAATATTACTAATTATAATTAGTTAATCATTAAATATATGATTATAACAGGTAACAAAAGACTGAAGTGGTTATTAAAGGGCAGAGAGATCAGGTAAATGCAGAATGTAAAAGAAATCATCTTTTTGTTTTCACCCATGACTCATGTTAATTACAGTTTAATTTCCAAGTACATACCAGACAATAGTATTGACAAAAATTATATTCATGTAAATGTCACTACTGCTGATGGAAATTCATTTGGAGTCTAGATGAACCGAGTGCCAAGCATCTCTTCTCTCTGAGATGACTGTTTTTGTACATGATCTCTGTATGTGTGTGTTTGTAAGCTTAAAATGTGGTTAAGCAGTTATGTGTCATCATTGTTAGCAGGTATTAGCAGGACAAGACTGCATCAACAGACACATAGACACTCAGCACACCTTTTTTTGGGGGGGGGGGGCCTCCCTACACACAAATGTAACAACACAGAGAACAAAGTGACCTAACTGCTCCATGAGTATAATCATGTTAACTGATTTAAAGGTGCAGTATGTAGGAATTGACCACCTGTAATATTCCCCACAGTAACTGCTAGTGACTGTATTGTATATCCATCCCTGACTGTAGCAACCATTAGCTTGTTAGCTCAGCTAGCCAGGCTACCTGATGTTTGTGTTTAGACAGTTAGCACAGGAGCTTTGGACGGCTGGGAGAGAGAGGTTTTCAGTCCTGGAACTAGCTGCTTAGCATGCTAACTTCAGCAGATATCTCTGTAACACTATACATAGGTGGCTCTGAAATCACGATGGTTATTTCCTCACATGCTAATACATTCAGTTTGATAACATAGTTTTAAAAATGTTTTAAACAAAAATTGTTACACATTGCACCTTTAAGTTTAGCTATATATTTTAGCTTATCTCATCTATAGTTTGCTATTCATACGCAAATCATTACCCATGTATTCAAGCTACTGTGTATGTTCAAAAATGAATAAATAATATAAACAATGAAATAAAGTTTTGTATTTTCATATTTTGTCAATGTTAAAATATATGTTAAACACTATTTATTGTAGCAAGTCCATGTTTTGTCCCCCCCCAAGTGGCAAGGAGGCCCTCGACATGTGCCTCAATCCTGCCAAAGGTATAAATGTTGGACTTAGTTACATTTGGCATTTCATAACTACAACTGTGTGTCCTTTTTTACTACTGCACTTGTTGGCAGTCAAGTCATGATCTAAACATTCAGTGATGCCTGTTCAAAACATTAGATGAGAAATGAGGAATGAATGCTCCAAGCACTCACTTCAATTTCCAAAGAGTTTTGAAAGCTTTATTGCATTTAGATGGCATACAAGGCATTTGTGATGAATGTCTTCAATTTGACATGAAATGTTCAGAAAACAACCAAACTACCAAAACAATAAATATTAATCCCAATTTTTGACTTCCTGGAAAATCCCTAGACACTTCAAAACCAACTTGACAAAGGAGAGAACTGTCGTGTGTTACATCAAGACAAAAGATTGCCCTTTGTCAAGAAATGGCCCTAATGCTTAAAGTGACTTTGCACTGTTTTATGAAAAAAAAAAAACCCTGAAGAGGAGAAAAAAAAATAATGTAAAATAACAAAAATAATGAATCTCCCTTTTCTGTGCATCCACATAAAACCTAACTACTACTGCATGGATATATTCTAAGGCGATGCAACCTGCATCTGCACTGCGTGTTGCATGTTCTTAACTAATAAGATGACAGATAACATACGCATTTAGTTTTAAAAGAAGACAAGACATTGAAATACACTGCAAATACAGACTAACAGCCATTCAATGTCTTTTCTCTGCTCTTTTCCTTACAGTGCTTTGGATTTATGACGGACTTCTTGAGTCGATAGAAAAGAAAGAACATTTTGGAATTCTGCTGCTGAATTGACCGATTCATTAAGGGAACTCTGTACAGCATCAAAACTTAACATTTTAAAGACAAGTGCTTTAAAGCTAAACTAAAAGGTGTTGATGCTTTACAGATAATATCATTGAGAGCATAGAGACAGAAGATAAACAGCACTGTGGTGATGAAAAGTGAGATCAGTGAAATGGAAACATTTTTACTGCACTGGAAGAGCAAAGCTACACAAACGAAAAGCAACAAGGTGTACAACTGCAAACACTATTCGCAAGTCTCCAACAAATAACCACTATCAACACATTATCAAAATATTCTGTTGACCAAAACAAAATAACTTACATTTTTGCACCTACAAGCTTGGATTTTTGCATACAACACGTTGTTAAATGTTAATAAAAAAAAACAACAATATGAGAAACATGGGTGCACATGTACAAGAATCTGAATGAATGGTTAACAGGCTTTTTGATCATGTTAGAAGAGAATTCGTAAGACACTGAGCTAAAACGTTGTCAATTACTGTTTGCTTATTACACTATTTATGTGGTGTCACTGTCATTATGTAAACCAGTGGCAGTCAGTGCTGGTCATCAGTGACCCACTGGTGTAAACCTACACACAAATACACATGTACCACTGTTTCCTTCCTCCAAATGAATACGGGGTCACTAAAACCTTACAGTATTTACACTTTAGGAACTTCCTCACCATGTACAGTAAAACAAAGAGAGTCCCGTTGGTGCTTGTTTGTTTGTTTTTTTTTTCAGTACAAGTCTTCCATTAACTTTCCATACAAGGTACCTTAACATTTACATAAACTCTCTCTATGTGAACTTCTTTGGTATCTCAGCTGATGACATAAGTTTGGTAGTTACACTGCGATTTTCTCATAACGTGGACGGCTACACAAGGCAAAGACCTACAATCTCCTGAACATATTAGTTACTTTAAAAGACAACTACACAGCAAACTTACACAGCAACATTAACAGAACATTTTGTCTGCACAGACTAATTTTCTGGTGGCTCAAATGCATCCACTGGACCATGATGACAACTATATGTTTGGACCTGGATTTCCGTCACGTCCCCCATGTGTTAGTAGCCCTAAAAATATGTAATACTCCAGCAGTATACCTTGCTACGGGAGGAAATGGTTTTTGGTGTCAGTGACTATGGTAAACAGCGAGACATGAAGCTGCTTTTGTTACAGCCTCTACAACTCCTTCTAGGCTGTCAAAAAAAGACACATTTTGAATTTTTCAAAGATGATACATAGGTGTCAAACTGACTTACATTCAGAGTGTTGTGGAGACATTTGCCCATGTTCTCCCCCCAGCATGTCCTTTAAATGATCCTTCTTTTCCTAAAACATTCATTAGACGTGATCACCCTGCCTGCCTTCTAATACCAGGGTAGAAAGTGCAACACAACAACGCTTCAACCATCAATAACACCCTGTTACATCTCTTTTGGTGCAACTGGGTGAAGGTTTCTTCACTCCTGTTTAACCCTTGCTCACAAAGTTTCTGTGGTCTTTTCCTGTGCTGCTCACTGACAACAGGTCTCATTAGACCCACCAAAAGCCTACAAGGTCATTTTTAAGGAAAGTAGAATTGATTATCTATTTTGATGATAGGTAACAGATAACACTAAACCTTTCTTTCTTTCTTTCTTTTTTTTTTTTTTCCTAATTTTCCATTACACCTGCTATAAACAGTATCTGCTCAAACCAGCTAAGGAAGAACAGCTTTACTTCTCCACATGACAATACAGAAATCAATAGGCTTGGGCAATATCCAAAATCTTAGATCACAATATTGTCCTGCCCCAAATATCGCAATATTATCGGACTCAGCAGGTGAATTGGGGCTGAGGTGAGACCACAAACCTGTTGTGTTGCCCTGTTTAGTTAACTACTGCTAATGGTAAAGACAATTTATAGTCTCATTCAAATCTCTTAGCTCGCAGTTTTTTCTGCTTTAACCTGAAATACTGACAAACTGGTGAGCTGGCATTCTTCTTAGTAACTAAGTCCTCCATGTGTTTGTATATGCATGCCTCTACTTCAGGAGAATTCACATGTAGTAACCTGCCAAATGTAGACGTGCACTGTCTCCACTGCGACAACAGCTCCACATGCTTTTTCTTTTCAAAATAAAAGCCTAAAGATGCTGTAACAGCTGTTCGATACTCTGAAAAATATTGTGTATAGTGGGAAATATTGCAATAGTCAATAAGATCTAATATCTGCCCAAGCCTAGAGGACATGTGTTTTAAAGCCACACAAACTCATCTGTGAGTTACACAGTTACACATTGATTTTCAGTGCTATAACTTTGTTGGAGTCTAAGGAATAGGACAAAAAAAGTTTTCTTTTGAATATCTCTATATTCTTTATCCAAGGGCAGAAAAGATTTGGCTGTAAGTCATATTGTAGACCATACAATCATCTTGAAAATACAAATCTGTTACATGTTTTTCTTATCAAAAGGAGCTAAACTCTGGAGTTGGTTATTGTATAAAAGCGGGTAGATGTGTACAAGTCCAGCATGAAGAGCAAGGAGGGACATAGATAGGAGTTCTGCAAGCTATAGTGTTTGTAACTCTGGGCTTAGCTGCCCTGTGTCAGGCTCTGCATGTGTTTGGCAATGTCGTACACGTAGGTGATGTCCGGCCTCTTCTCCGGGTCAGGGTTGATGCACATATCTACCAAGTTCCTCAGCTGGTGAGAGGGACAAGGGTGTGTGGGTTGGGAAGTAAACAGAAAAATAATACAATCAATGGCACAGAAGAGAAACTGAACTGAACTGATTTTTAGAGAGGAGCTCCAGAAACGAACAAACTCCTGATAACAGAGACCTGCTCGTCTTTTAATGAGCTCTTACCATGATGACAATAACGAGGTAATCGAGCTGAGACAAAGACGCGAGGCTGGGTTAGCGCACTAATCGCTTATTGGTCTGCTGAATACACTTTTACCTGAGTTCTCATACACACGCACGCACGCACACACCCTCCGGCACGCACACACTGCTGCCACTCCATTGCCATCCGGAGACAGCACTTACACTTGAAGCCGAGCGAAGCGGCTGATTGGAGCAGATAGATAGACAGGCTCGCAGGCGGAACAGCCACCGCCATCATTAAAAAAAAAAAAAAAAAGACGAGAATAAAAGATGGAGAGGAAAGGAAAAAAAATAACATCTACGCGAGGTCGCTATGGTAACCGTCTGCCGACTTCCTGGCCGCTGTTGCGTGGCACCAGCTTGGACGAGTTCTCGTCAGCCGCTGTGTTTATAAGTGTGTGTGTTATGTGTGTGTCTGTGTCTATGTCTGTGTGTGTGTGTGTGTCTGTGTGGCTGAGTGAGAGAGAAAGTGAGAGAAAGATGCAAATTCAGACAGTCTGAGAATTAGTCCCACAGAATGGAGATGGGGGGATGCAGATATGTAAAATATTCATGTGCTTCTTTGCATGGCGAGTGGGGTGGAGTGGGGGGGTGGAGTGGGGGGTGTCAGGTGGAGAGAGGAGGAGGGAGAGTAGGAGTTAGTGAAGGGAGGCGTGGGGGGGAAGCATAGACGGAGATGGTTAAATGACACAACAAAGATGAGCAGCTGACAGTTTGCTGCCGATCCTTCAGGAGCATTGTTTACATCCAGACAGGCGCTGCAGGCACCCCCCTCATCTCCATCTCTCCATCGCCCTGTCTCTCGCTCTATCATTCCCTCTCTCTTTCGCTTTGTCTTCCTTTCTCCTGGATGGGGGTGACATGTGGGGCAACGCAGAAGCTCAGTGTGGTGTGTGTGTGTGTGTGTGTGTGTGTGTGTGCGTGTGCGTGTGTGTGTGAGAGCGTGTGTGGAGAGGGAGCTCTTGTAACAAAATATGCACAACTGCTCCCGCACATAAGGAAATACACACACAGACACACACAGAGACACAACAACACCTCGCGATAAGCCTTCATCAACTTAATTAAGTAAATACCACAGTATAATTAAAGCATGTATATAACATGTAAGCTCAATTTTTTTGTTGAAAGACAACACACTTCTAAAACAGCTGCATAACTTTGGATTTTTTTTTTTTTACTTTTAATAAGGGAAAAAATATCTGAAGACTTTTACCACTGGCTCCACAAATCTGACTGGGCATTATTTACTATTTTCTGACACCTCATTGACTTCAATAACTTATCAGTAATTCAACAAGTATTAGATATAATAACCGATAATGAAAATGACTATGTTAGTTGCATCCCTAAAAGGCTTAGGTGATGGACATTTCACAATATCAAATTTCATGATATTGTTGCCATCAGTCGATAATATATCATTTTTAACATTTGTATCAACATTTTATTTGTATTTTATGTTGATAAGCAGTACAAATAAATAAAGGCCGACTCTTTTTCTCTCTGTGCAGCAACAGAACACTTTTATTATTATTTAATAAATATTAAAGGTGCACTATGTAGTTCTGGGTGATAAATTTTATTTGAAAAACAATCTTCATAGAGGTTTCTTTTTATACTTAGACAAACTAAATGACCAAACTTTATTCAAACACTTTATTCAGTCTCCGTTTTCATGACTGATTAAAATGAATAAACAGACTGATTTGTTGTAACGTTGTTTATATGTGGCGGACCCTGCCAAAAGCAGTGCTTCAGTGTTTTGGGACCTTATTTTCCTCTGAGAACAGTTTGTTAATTCATTTTATTTCTGGGTTTGTATTAATTCCTCATTAAGACTGATATTAAATATTGAAATTCTGACTTTGAATGACAACTTTAGTGCAAAGAATGATTTGAAAATGTAACAAAACAGCCTATAATTAGATGCAGCTAGTCTGTAACTGGTTTCCAGGGCTAGCCAGCTGAGAAATTACATTGTAATAAATCAGACTTAAAAATAAAAATATAGCTGGAGCCGTTCCTCTTCTAACAGCTGGTGGATATTCGATATTATCTTATATCTGCCCTATCAGCCTGATGCCAGATGTTATTTGTAGTATAAGCGCAAGGCTGTGAGGAAACTTGCCCTCTTCCAGGTCACTGCGGTGGAGAGGAGGTCACGTGGCTCGTGAACCACTTGGTGATGCCTCAGCTTACTCAGTCGTCTCCTGGATCCACAAATTTTACATCTATCGTATAATTAGTGTGAATGCTGCAAGTTTGTAACAGATATTCTGTCAGTGAAATTTGTAAATTGTGATTTTGTTGTTTGTCCTGTACATGCGACACCTATTGGCTGGGAGAGAGATCCCTTCTCTGTGGCTCTCCCTGAGGTTTCTTCTATCTTTTTTTCCTCCTGTTAAAAGGTTGTTTCTTTTTCTCAGTAAGGTTGTTTTCCCTCACTCGAATCGAGGGTCTAAGAACAGAGGATGTCGTTGACTGTACAGATTGTAAAGCCCACTGAGGCAACGGGATTGTGATTTTGGGCTATATGAATAAAACTGATTTGATTTGATAGTTATCATGCGCAATACAAAGCTTTAGTGCGTCCAAAACAAAGCACAAAGTGTCATTGTTAAATCAAACTTATACCCACAGTGTATGTGCGTGTGTGCCTGTGAATCAGTGTCTGACATTTTGATGTATACATCCAACTCAATATATTTATGAGGAAAAAAGACAGAAATCTTAGATTAAAGAAAACAAAAACAAAAAAAAGGTCATGCAAAGAGAAAGCCATGCGCTTTCATACACACACGTCACCAGCAATCAGCAATAAGGCGATCTTTAACCGCAGCCTGACTCCATTACATTTTTGTGCATGGGCAAGTCTACGCAGAATTACAGCAGATGATTTAACATTAAGTTTTGGAAACATGACACTCCAGCCCATTTAGTTTCACCCCACTCTTTTTGCATGGCCAGATGCTTTTGATATGTGCATTTAATTTTCAAACAGTTAAAATCATAGCTGGCCTTCTGATCAAAGAGCAAAATCATACTGTACTGTAGCTCAGAGAGTTGGGTGGATTTCACTTAGGTATAAAACATGTACTTTAATAGTCAACACAAGTCAGAATCAGCAAGCGGGCACAGGAAAAGAGGAACTGGCCGCGACTGCTCAAAACCGTTGTTCACTTAAAAGTTTAAGGATTTTCTTTTAAAGGAGTTCAGGAGTCTTTTTTTAAACACTGAGCAGGTCCACACCTCCTTACCATAGCAGTAAGACTTACTGATAAAGTACTTACCTCCTCTGAGTAGTGATCTGAAGGAAGAGGGGGGTAGTCACACTGTTCTATCTTCTTACAAAGGGAGTAAAGGTTCATCTTATCCCCATAGAACGGACTCTGTAGGGCTGCCATCTGAAATATAAAGATATGAGGAAACAGAGAGAAAGTGTGAAGGGGGGGAGATGAGAGAAGAGGCTGTGAGAGAGCAAAGTAAAAACTTGCAGTAAAAATTTCAACAGGTGTGACACAAACGACGCTGTATTTTATTTTAAAAATAGGACTTGCACACCAATTGAGGTATATGACTTATTGATTAAAGCAGAGAATGCTTGGGTGTGAGAGACAAACAGAGTTGGACAACAAGTCGATATGTCTAAAGTTTTGTGTACAAATCAAATCAGTACACACTTATGTATGTTTTTTGTATTGGAATGAGCAGTGGTCTAAAATTCAAGTGAACCAAAGCAGAAAAATCCATGAAAGCTTCTCTTGGCTTATGTCTTTTCCTCTAGTTCGCTGGCACCTTCTGCTGCACTGCTTCGAAAACTTAGTGATGAGAATGAGAGGAAATATATAGTCGAGAAAGGAAGAGGAGAATGTGAGGTAAAGGGAGGGAGGAGGGGAGGGGTGCGGGCATGTGAGAGGAGAGAATTTCTCTGCTGGAGCAGCGAGAAAACTGTATCCTCTGGAAACAAATACAAGCAAGAAGAATAGAGGATAGGCAGATGGGAATGGCAAGGAAGAGTGGAAGGGATAAGGAGATGTTTGCTGAGTGGAAATAGGTGAAGAATCCCTCCTGTCTCCCCAAGAATAGAAAATATAGTATGGCATTTTTGCCAGGCTTAGCTTCTGACTGACTTTCTATAAATGTCCATGTGCATAGGAAGCACACTCACGATTGTTATTCTTTCACTGCCTTCAAATAAATACTAGCAGCTGTTGATGATGAGCTGCTGTTGGATCCTGGAGCATATTGACTTGGTTTTCATTTATTTACATAAGAAGAAATGAGCTGCAGAAAGTGTCAAAGTTTATAACTGTAAGTGTACCACATCAAACGGGTACTTCATGGATTAGGGCCTCTTCTGTATGATCGTAATGACCATCTCTTTTTGCTTTCCTCCAGTGTTACTGTAAACATTTTGATTGACTCAAAAGAGAAAAAGGACACGCGCAATTGAGACCATCAAGGAAATAGAGTGCTGTAGTATGATGCAGCTGTTGGCCTTTTTGCACTTCTAGTTCCCTCATCTCAGAGTCAAGGTTTTTTGTTTTTATTATTATTGATTTTTGGTTAAATGCCTGAAATAAGTCTGTGGTTACAACAGGCTTCAGATATTAACACACCTATAAGGTCTAAAAAGTCTACAGAGGTTGTTTTCAGGGACATTAAACGTTATCACGCCGAACACGAAGACTCATCTACTCACTAGTCTGTCTTTATAGGCCGACTTGTAGATTGATCAATTTACAGAAAACGTGTTTGCCAAAGAGCTTGTTTCTCCAATAATCCAAAATCCAATTAGAAAATCCCATAGACATTTGATGAGGGAACCAGAGCAATGCTAACGCCCAGATCAGCCTACAATTAAACGTCACCCCACACTGCTCTATAGAGGCAGGATAACAGAAACTGTCTTTCAGGTACAATAAGGACAGGGTATCCAATCCAGGACCAACTAAGCAGTTGATTATTTTATTAATATTACTTTTTATTAATACCAAAAATAAGTGTTAGTTGTCATTTGGCTTCTTTGTCAGCTTACCAAAAAGTCAGGAGCACTATTACTAAAAAATGTCATATGGAAATTACCTCACTTTGTTGCATGTAGCTACAAATGTAACCCTTTGACATTTCCAAAAAAAAGTGCCAAGCACATCACCAACTTGTAGGCGGCGTTCTTCATTTCAGTCTTCACTGAAAAATGTGTCAAAGATTGATGGTGCAGAGAAAAGTTCTTGTTCCCTACCGGGCAGAGTTTGACAGAGACTCTCTGTCACAGCTTCCAGTTGGAAGTGAAGATGACGGCAGCAGAATCACAGTGGGTGATCTCTCCTCTGGACATCATTTACCATCACACATTCATCCACGCTCTAGATCAAACACTCACATTAATACTTTATATCTGCACAGACACACACGTGAACACTAAGAGGATCTCCCTTGCTTCGTGTCTCTTTGGACACCTTTCCTCACTCTGCTCCAACAACTACTGAGACTGGCACAGCAGGTGGTTGACAGTGATGAGATGTGTGAGGAAATGAGTATCCCTGTGTGTGTCAGCCATGATGCTCCTCCGTTAGTAACAAAGCCTCATATCTGTAACCTAAAGATTTCAGATTTGATTCTGCAGCGATTAAGAGTAGGGAGCAGCCACAGATGCATGGGCAAATGCAGCAATGTTAAAAACTTGAATATGCAAACTCAGAATTAACACAGATGGCACTCCAGAGGGATACTGCCAGTGTTTCAAAATCAACTTCAGGCAAAGCGCTCAAGCTATAGACCCTCATATCAGAGTTTTCCATAAGCGCTGGCTGTCAGACGGATGGCCAGACATTAAAACATTTCCAGCCGACTACTTTCATACCGTTTCAAGTCATGTCACAGGCGCTTTTTTAGATCTTGGTTGTTTTAAACTATATCTTTTAACCAGATAAAGGATTTGAGTCATTGGATCCTACTCTTCTTGGGCAAATCGCCGAGATACATCAACAGCCACCAAAGCACATTCGGTGACCCATTTAAGCAATTTCATTTCCTTATCAGTATAAGAGACTGGACGGCATCAGCCACTGATTAACTAGTGGATAATCTCCCGTCACTCTGACCTGCATGTCTACTGACAATTTCACATGCTGTGCAGAGAAACACAGTTTGAACCTCCTTCCAGCTTGTGGTGCCGACAGTTTTCATAGGCTACGTCATCACAAACAAGCCAGTTCCACGGTTCCCCTGTTGTGAAAACCTAATCCTGCCTGAAACAAATCCAAAATGCAAGGTGCGTTATCAGTGCGACTTTGATCTATTGATTTCCTTGTCAGCAATGTATTTTACAGACACCTGGAGGAGAATGAGAAAAGTTGGGCCGAGCTGGTGTGCACAGTAAGATGGGGGTTTCCAACCTTTATGAAAACACGGACCAGACATGAGCCCTGAAATTGTTTGGTTAATTTTTTACTTCATTTTAAAAAGACATTAATACAGATAATACCAGAGAGGTGAGATCCATTTAAACTATCCCTTTTTTAAACTATGGGCTGGGTATCGTAAAAAAAAGAAATACCAATTTTATGAGATCTGTTTTAACATAAGATTACATTTGACTATTAGATTGTGGCACAACATGTTTGCTGTGTGCTTACTGACTCACTGACACTAATGAGAGTAACTTCAGGTATTCAAATTTTTACTGACTGACAAGACATGTTTTCATACTTGTTAGTATTGAGGCAATTCAGTCAGTGCCAAAAAAAGTTCAATACTCAGCCCCATTGTTATGTTACAGTTGTCTTTCCTCATCTTTATTTGTTTGACCATCCACCAATTACATCACCTACCAATCTGCAGCATGTAAATATGCCATCAGTCTGGTAAGGGCAGAAAACTTCTAAAAGAGAGGGGGAAAAAAAGCCTGGAGGGCAGTGCCAGGCGGACTCTGGCCTTCTCTCAAAAGCATGTGAGTGCCCATGTGTGCACTAAAAATGCTGACACCATGCAGTGAATGTTTACCTCATAGACTCGGAAAGGACAGTGTGGGAAAACACTCTTAATTGCTGCAAAATGTATGTACACCTTCTAGTGCTTTATAACAGGTAATTCCCAAAACCATAAAATTCTCAGTAAGTGAGAGAAAAAATGAGAGTGAGACAGAACAGACGGATAAAAAGAAGAAAAGCCAGAAGAAGCCAGCTAGAGACACCAGGAGGCAAAGGGTTAAACAAGACCCCCGTCGTATTTTCATGCATCTTCTGCTTTTGACAGATGAAAAATGTCAACTGTCCTGTTTGTATTTGGGAGTTTTTGCACTATTCATCTGCTTCATTAGTGCCTGCTGCTCCTAGCCCCTGACAGCTGCCGGCCCCCTGCTCTCAGCACACACACATGCACGCACACACACCAACACACACACTTACTCCTTTTTTCAGACTGTGTCGTCGCAATGGGTTAGATGATTGACTCACTCCCTGACCTCTGAGGCCCTGGTGTGTGAGTATGAGACTGTGTGTGTGTGTGTGTATGGTTCATTGATATTCGAGAGACATACAATGCACACGCATGCCTGCTGTCTGTCCAAGGGGTGTGAGCTGCTGGTGGCAGAACACATTCTCTCTCTCTCTCTCTCTCTCTCTCTCTCTCTCGCTCTCTCTCTCTCTCTCTCACACCCTCCTTTGTTCCTCGGCTCTTCCTCAGCTGGCCAGGCTGCACTCTCCCCAGCCCAGGCATGTAAAGCCAGCATCCCTGTCCGTGTAAAAGGTCTGGATGGGGCCTTCCAGCTTAATTAACACTGATCCTGCTCTCTCTCTCTCTCTTTCTCCAGCTTCTCTCCCTGTACGCCAATTAAAAGAAGCTGAGGGAGTTCCCCCCCCTCCACCTTTTCCCAGGAGCCTTTATAGCCTGGGACCGGCTTCTTAGTGGTTCTCACTTACTCATTTACAAACACATGCGACATCAAAATAAACACTTAAAACACTCACACAAAGTCAATGAATATTTTGTATATATTCTCTCCCACTTTCTTTCTCTCTCTTTCTCTCACACACACACACACATAACACACAGTACAAGTGAAGGAAGCATGACTCTTTAATGTGCTCACTGGTCCTTCATGTGGTTTTATGATGATATATTAATCAAGGCAATAAATCACAGTGTAGGGACAGTCATTAAAAATATACCTATACCCACTGGAGTCATCACTGCTCTACTTCAGCACACTAGATAGGGAAGAAGGATGGAAGAAAGATGAGAAGATGAAGAATGGACGGATGAGTTAAAAGTGCCAGATCGTTGTAGTGGGGTGAACTTTTGAGGAAAACTGATAGAGGAAGTGTTCTTATGTCCCCGTCTCACGGCAGCTAAACTAAAATTTTGTATTTGAATAGTCGGATTTAAAGAAATGTTTCAGCATTTGGGGATGTTAACTTTTTTGCTTTTTTGTTTAGAGTTACATGCGAAGGTCAATACCACTCTCTGTGACAGTCCATTAAATGTGAAGTTTTAGCCGGCAGCTTGGTAACTTAGCTTAGCATGAAAGCTGCTAGGCTGGTTCTGTAAAAGTAACAAAATCCACCTACAAACAACTCTAAAGTTTAATGATTTAATGATCACATTTATTTATTCTTCAAAAAAAAAAACTGAAGACAGGCTGGGTAGTGGGTTCATCACGGTACAACTGATTTGAATGTTTTAAGCTGAAGGCAGAATTTGTGTAAGGCAGGAAGGAAAGTGTAAGACATTTGTAATGGATTTCAAATACAGATGAGTAAAAACATACTGTAGACAATTCGGCAAAATAAATTGCTGTATACTGACACTGGTAGGAGAAACATTTGAATTAATGCATCAAAAACTGCACATATTATATGAAATCAGTGGAAAGATACCAAAGCTATCCACAGGCAGCAGTCTTTGTTTGCAGGAACCCCATTCCCATTTTCAAAAACATATAGAGGGGTAGCCACAGGGCCAACTCATCACATGCAAACGCCAGCTGCCGAGAAACCCAGCATTTTTGGGCCTCGTAAAACCAACAGCAAAACAAAAGGGGAGGGAGCGGAGTGAGGCAGGAGGCATGAGACATGGGCACAGTCAGAGGTACGGATAGCTAAGCTCCTACAGGAAGGAGACACATTCCAGTAAAGCTTTTCAAGATATTCTCCCCCTCTGCTAAGCTTTATACAAAACACAGCAACCACAAAACAGCCGTATAAGCTGGAGACCTACAGTGTGTGTAAAATGCATCTCTTTTACACAGAACGACCTCAGCAAGAGGGAGAGAGTTGCCAATATTATTTGATTAGTTGACCGACCAACTGAAACTAGTCAACACTAAATGTATTATCTTATTGATATACACATTCTAATTTCATATTGACATGCACTGACAGATCATGTTTCCAGCCAAATCTTGGTTTACAAAAAAATGTAGCCTCCCTAACTAATGTTGACAACGATGGTTAACTGATGTGTGTCGTCCAAGATATATTTCCATGCTTGCTACACTGTTTTTTACACCACCAAATATTAGGCTCTCCAAGTACCACCATCATGACGGACATTCAGATAGTCAAGTCGGCCTTCTGTGTCAAGCTTACCATTGTGCAACATTTGCTGCTAATATCAGCAGGTGCTGTGGCCACTTCAGCAGCTCTGCAAGTAGCCACTAGCACTCATATGTGGTACACTGCAGTCCACTGAAATTTCAACTGTTTCGAAACATTCTCTTCCTGCTCTGCACTTCTCTTGCTGATTGTTCTCATTTGGAGCCACATTTGTAGTGTTTTTAAACCTGTCATTTTACTTACTATCTTGCGATCACAGTTTCATTTTGGCATCTAGCTAATCATGGACGACGTACGTAAGCACGACATGCATAAATGTTACAATGTAGCAGGCTGAAACAAAACATGACCGGAAAGACCAAACTTAAACTGAACTATAATTTAAACTACTACTGCTGCATGTATTTATTGTATTCTACAGTATTATGTGTTTTAAAATTAACAATACATTACGGTTATTTAAGAATAGTTTCGAATAGCTCTTAAAACACAGCATTTTTCAGACAATGTATAAGGGGGCTTAGTGGAACTTCTGTGTTGTGCTGGAAGCCAGTCGTTACTTAACGTTAACAGACTCAAATAATCTAAACTAATGTAAGCTACCTCAGAATCTGCACTGAGACAAGTCTCTCAGGTGCACAAAGTCACATCCTTTGGAAGATCCGACCTGAAATAATTAATTTCAAAAAATCCACATTCCAGCAGCATTTAACAACTTAAACAAATCCACAGGCCTCTATATGAAACTGAGAGAGGGAGAAGGTCCAATTTTTCATGTCACGTTACAAACGGCTCACATGTGGCCAATAAAAAAAAGTTTATATATGAAAATTGTGACATAGAGCCTCTTTAACTTTATATATTACATTGTGCTCATACATAGAAACTAGTCATTAGGAACTTCTTTCTAGCAAGTTTAGCAGACTGGCATGTGACCAGACCCCCCTTTATTTCACTGGTCACCCTGGGAGGCAAACCCAGTGACTGCAACATCCCTGTTTACCACAACATAGGGGGTTTGGGTGAGGGGCATAGGGCAGGGTCAGGTGATGTAATGAGGTCGGACAGGAGGAGAAAGGGATCAAAGAGAATGGGAGATAAAGATAGACGCAGATACAATGACCAGGTATTGACGGACGGACCCTTTGGACCCTAACCCAACCCCCAGGCATAAGAATGAAAAAGGCAGGCTCTCTCTCAAATGGAGCTGTTTCATACACACACACTGACACACACATACACAGAAACATACACCTGCAGAATCCTCAGCGCCTAGTGTATGTTCAGAGTGAAATCAATGAGTACCAAAGGGATCGGGCGGGGATTTCTGTGTGAATTCCTTATGCCTGAAGGTTAAGTGAGGAAAAGGGGAGGCGTACGGAGGGGAACATAGCAGAGGGGAGGAGAATAGAGCAAAGACGAATGGTGGAGTTTTCAGAGAGAAAGAGGTAAGTTTCCTGACACAGAATGCACCGTGGAGCCCCTCTTACCAAGAGGAGTGGAAAGCAAGGGTCTGCTCTTCAAAGAGAATATGCATGGCGTGGTGAGCGCTGCTCTAGTAACAATAAGGCTGTAAAATCTTTATCTCCACAGGCTCCTTGCATGGCTCACCTTGACCTGATGGCTGGAGTTCTGTCTCAGCTCTTGTACCTACAGTTCTTTCTCTCTGAAAGATCACCCCCCATCTTTCTCTTCTCTCCAGCAATCTATAACCCTGCACTAGCTATTTGTTATTTTCCCCTTCCACTTCTTCCCCCCTGCACTTTCTCTCTCTCTAACCTTCTATCTCCTCTTTCTTTTTATTCTCTCTGAAGATTTCTACTGCCTCCTCTAGCTTCTTATATTGTTCCTATATAGATTCCTAGACTTTTTCACCTTACATCTTTATTCCCTGCCTCCTGACCTCCTCAGGGAGCAACAAGTCTCACTCGATTTTTTTCAAATTTGCTCTCTGGCCCCTATCCTTCCCTTGTCTTGTCTCTGGTCTCCGTCTTGCTTTCTAAGTGTTCAGTCCTGACTGTGACCCCTGGCAGGTGTCCTAAGGGTGAAAGTCAAAAAACATCAATGGACTGTGCCCCATCTGAAACTGCGAAACAATCAATGCAGCACATGCAGCACGGTGACAATTCCGAAATAACCAGCTTTCTCAACAAAAGTCCAGCCTCACAATGGACATAAACTTCAACTACAAATAAACCAAGCCAAATGTTGATATTTTTTTGTTTCTGATTTGTTTTTTCTGATGGACTGCCTGAGCACATCTGTATTTGCTGTCTGTAATCTCTACTGTTGCAGTCAAATAAGGGCAAAAATGCTCTGCAAATATCATATATTCTTATAATATAAAACAACAAAACTGTCCAATCGCATGCCAGTTGATGTCACAATTGGTTTTCCGTAAAACTAAATTCTAAAACCAACCTTACCCTAAAAAAATAACCACCACAAAAAGCGCTTAATCAAAAAAAAAACTGTGCAATGGGGCTGTGGTTACGCAATCATGATACCTTCAGAAACTATGCAACAGGAGTAATATAAACTAGAGCAATCTGGTTTTTATTAACAGTAAAAGAAGCATCCTCCACATTAAAAAAAAAAAAAAAACACACACATACACCACACATATAAAAAGTACAAAAACAGAATGTGACCTACAGCACCCCCTGCTTTCAGCCAACCACAACCATGCATCGCCGCAGTGCATTGTGGGGAACTAATTAGCATGAAGGACTGTGGTCTCTGAGCAACCATGACCTGCAAGCTGAGCTAAAACTTCTTTCCTCGCGCATTCTCCACCTCTATGCCTGAGGCGCAGTAGAGAAGGTGTAGTCACTGGTGCGTTGAAATGCAGCCCAAGTGATCAGCAACTCAGGGGAGTTAGGAGAGAGGAGGGGAGAAAAATGTGGGTGTTTCCATGGCCGATAGTGTGTCTCTGCAAGTGTGTGTGTGTGTGTGTGTGTGTGTGTGTGTGTGTGTGTGTGTGTGCTTGTGTGTGTGCGTGCGCAGGTTGCCAAGGTGAAACATCAGATTGACTGCTATCATCCATGTCTATCATTGTTCTGCTCCACACTCCTTTCTCTTTGTTCCCTCCTCCCGGACTTGTTTCCACTCAGTGTGGTCTACAGCAGAGCCCTGCCGTGTGTTGCTCCTGACTAATCAAACTAGTCAGTGTCACTGGGCGGCCTTATCTAAAACACATGGCCATGTCAGTTCCCTTCACTCCCTGACTTTTCAACATACAGCAGGTTCCCAGGCTAAAGAAGTTAAACTCAGAGATTCTTCAGGTCTCAGCTCAGCCAGGCCACAGTGAAAAGAAAATCAGCACCCGGAGGTAAATAAACTTACATAACATTTGAATATATCATTATTATAAAATGTGCATATTTTGCACATTATGCCATATAGTGATGGCAAATACAGTATAACCATGTATCAGAGTGTGGCTGGTGTTTTTTTTTTGTATACATTCGCAGTACTTTATTAAAAGCAGGATTGAGGATGGTTTGTTTGTTTATGTGTGTGACTTAGTCGATGTGTTCTCACGTCACTCCTACAGTCGACTGCAAGGTGACAGTGAGTGCACAGATTCCCATAGTTTACCTCGTAGAGCAGGCATCCTAGCGACCAGATGTCAGATTTGAAGTTGTATCCGTTTTCATGTATCCTCTCCGGTGACATGTAGTAAGGAGTACCCACTGGAACACAGAGGGAGAGAGAGGGAGAGAGAGCAAGAGAGGGAGGGAGCAAGAGAACAGGACAGAAGGAGACAGACAGAGGTAGAAAAATGAGGACAAAAAAATAGGACAAAGAGTGAGCTTTTAACATTTTGCATTGCAAACCCCATGCTTCCCCCAGTTCATCAACATCACTGACAGAGCTCACACAGTACAGGAGAGAAGGTGAGGTATTGAAGTGTAATCTCAAACGGTGACACATTTAGAGGTTGGGGTATTCTTTATATAAAGAGTTTAACAAAAAAAAAATCTAACTAGAGGTAGCATTTAAAGCACATTGCCAAAGTAAGCTCAAGTAATCAAGATATCATCATACACACCCATACAGTGCATGCAATTGTGCAAGTACCACAAAGTTGCATACATGTGTACAGCAGACATACTCGCACACACAAACTATACGTAAATCAGTTTTGATTAGTGGGGCTCGGTAATGATCTGAAACAGTAGTCAGAGAGTACGCCCAGGGAGCAGCAGTGGAGCCTTAAAACTTGGCCCATTTCTGGTTCTGGTTTGGAAACTCAAGAATCCCCAACTGCCATGCGACTGGCAGAGCTCCAGAGAATCAGACCTTCACCCAACTGGACACAAAGAGGAACCACAGCTCAACATCACATCCATAGCACACTGCTGGAAAATGTGGATATTTGCTGGTCCCTTAGTTGAATCTGACTGGCTGCTTTTTTCATTTGCTTTCTGTTTGCTGTGACTTCCCATGTAAAAGTCTATCAGGCACATCCAGCAGAGGGTTGATATTAATCGCATATGGTTAAAGGATGGAAATTTTACCAGCCCTTTAACCGGTGCTGAGCAGCTCTGAGACTCTGCTCATTCCACATCCTCTCAAGCTAAAATCTGAATGAGGGCTTACTGCAATATGAAGATGACAGCTACACAGGCTATGCTAAGTTGGTTCACAACTGCACATGACAATGAATGTAGGCACATGATACAGTTTGTGTTTTATATGGAAAAATAAGCTAACTTAGATTACATTTGAGTTCCCTATATTTCAACAGTTTTGGTGACATTTACTGACTTTTAAACATTACATCATACTAAAAATGTTACTGTTATGAAAGGTATTACCACAAAACTATGACCATATTTGTTTAAAACGCAGTGAGCCCAGTGTCTTCAGATATCAAGTCCACTTAATCAGTGAGAAACTCATTTCACTTCCTTTATCTGGAGTCAAGGTTGAACACATTTATGAGGAGGTTTGTTTCCTTATGTCTCTTTAACAGTGCATGACACTACAGGTTGAAAGGGAAAACTTCCGGATTGTTCATGGTTGTGAGTAAAGCCCGATCAATATATCAATTGGCTGACATTTTCCGCCAGTTCTGGCTATTACAGATATATTGGTAACAGCCTATGCGTTGCCCCATATGTGTTGATATATTTCTTTAAACATAATTAGACAGAAAAAGATGCTCAGGATCATTTATAATTATTAGAATCCCAGTGAGTTTATTCTTTCAGTGCACTGATATCATTTCAAATAATGAAATGTATTGTTAAACTCTAAAATATCTTCTCCGTTACATATCTTTGTTACAAGTGTTTGATAAAAATACATGAGGGATGATTAAAAAAAATAATTAAAAATTGTGTATATCAGCCGATGTATTGATATCGGAATTTTTTACTTCCTCACATCAGTAACAGCACCTGCCCCTAAAAAATGAATATCAGAAAAGCTGTTGTATCTCGTTTGTATGTTACCTCAAACAAAGCCTTTAACAAGGGAACAGATGCAAATGTTAAAGCTGTCTTCTATACATGATTTTTATTCATGATTTTTTATCGAGGTAACTGGTAGTCGTTTACAATAGGCGCAAACAGTTGAAGTGAGCTGGGTAGGTGAGAACAGCTCTCAAGTGAAAAAAAAAAAACTGCAGAAAAGTCAGCTTGCAGGAATGGTAGAAAAAAATCCATGCACGCACACACACACTCTCAAGAGCCATTCTGCACATTAAAAGGTTGGAGGAAACTCAACTAATGTAATAGCAATTAATAAAACTATTACACAGGGAGGAATAACATTTGAAGTCTATGGGAACAGAAATGAAAAGCTAGCACTTTTAATTTTGGTGCAGATCTAATTGGGTTGAGAAAACACACTTTTATCTTAAATGTGCGGTTTTGAATAATGAAGTGTTACCTGTCATTCCAGAAATAATCAGCATCTGCATAGGCAGAGAGAGCAAGTGGAAGAATAAACAGGGGACTGGGGATTGCTGTTTTAATTGGTCATCAGGTTGGTATTGTGATTTGTGTGTGTGTGCGTGTGTGCCTAGCTGTGTGTGCGTGAGCTGTGAGGTCTCTTGGTGCAGTCTGAACAAGCTCCCCTAACATTCATTATTAGTTGATTAAAAAGAATCAGCCTCTCTTATGCTAATAGTTGCATTAAAAAAGGCAGCAGCGCTGGGCTCAGGCTCCTTCAGCATGCTAAATTAAGGCCACATTACTTATTCATGCAAATAAATTGAAAGTCATGTTGGGATTGATTTCCATTATTGTGAATGGCTGTGACAACACTGTATTCTCTGCGAAACAGGGTAATCATTGTTGTATAGGAGGTGAGATGCCATCCAGTATAAAGAACCCCACACTTCTAACCCCCTTAACCATTATTGGCGTTATTTAATTCCAGTTATTGATTTGATTGCACACTTGTTGCAATTTATTTCTTAATTTAACCTAATGCTTTTACAGGACCTTTTAAACAATGAAGCATTTCATGGGGAATAGTTACCATTGATGCTCTGAGCCTCCTCTCATCTGTAGTCTTTTGCCAGTTTTAAATATCTGTATTTTAAACAGCAAGCAACCTTCTGATGTGATTGAATTTCTCATTGAGATTGAGGGGGCAGGAGAAACTCTGCTCTATTGTGTTTTAACTAATTAAATGTTTGGATGTAGGCAGCAGCAGACTATTTCTCATAGGCAGAAAGCGTTCTCTGGATCTCCTTATATTTCCATTATGTTTTCTCAGTTTTCTATAGGTCCTGCTGGGCCTGCACCCCCCATTTGGCTCCCTGCATACCACTCTCTGTTTCACGACTCGCTTGCTTGCCTTTATAAGATGACCAAGTATTTATATACCTGTTGAAATTGTCATAATTATTTCCAACATCAGCCTGTTTCTTGGTTTCCCCTCCTCCTCACTTTCCTTTTCCTTCCTTTCCCCCTTACTCATCGTTAACACCTCCCTCATTACAGGTGTTAATTGCAGGTATATTACTACTCACTACTGCCAATTGGCCAGTCTCTCATTCCTCTGATGATTGCAATATTGCATCAATTTTCCAGTTACTACCGTTCTTTTGCTCTTTTTCTCTTAAATCCAACTCTGGTATTAACCCTGCATTCCCATGACCAGCACTGAAAAAAGTAGTGTGGTATGTGTGTTTTTCTCAGTCACATCTCCTAGAGTATGGATGCATATGTGTCACCAAGTGCAAGTCTGTTTATGTGCCTGGCGGAAATCCATGTGAATGTGCATGACAACCTGACTCTGAATGTGTGTGTGTGTGTGTGTGTGTGTGTGTGTGTGTGTGTGTGTGTGTGTGCGCGCCCATATAGATGTGCACACATTTCCCTGAGCATACAGACTGAACATCTACATAGAAGACAAAGAGTCTGAGTGTCTCTCAGTTTGGAAAGAGTGTGTAAGATACAATTTGTGTGTGCGTGTGTGAGAGAGAGAGAGAGAGAGAGAGAGAGAGAGAGAGAGAGAGAGAGAGAGAGAGAGAGAGAGAGAGAGAGAGAGAGAGAGAGAGAGAGAGAGAGAGAGAGAGAGAGAGAGAGAGAGAGAGAGAGAGAGAGAGGCTGCTGAGCTGCTGAGTTGAAAGCCTGGGAGCTGACAGGCTGTATGCCTGGACCTCCATCTCATCTCCACCACCCAGCTCTTCTGTTCAGCTGGGTGGCTGGGCTCATTACAGATCCATGCTGGCACGCTATTGCGCACACACACACACACACACACACACACACACACACACACACACACACACACACATGTACCTCTTCCTCACTTTCTTTCCATCCCTCTTTCTCACTCTTGCTTTCTTTTTTCCCTTCATTTTCACTGTCACGCTGTCATATTGTCTCCTCTTCCTTTCTCCTGCTCCCTCTAACTTTTTTCCTTCTCTCTGCTTCTTTTTTTCTCCTCCTTTTTCTGTGTCACTCTGTCACATTCTCTTCTCTCACACCCTGCACATTCTACCTTTCTTTTTGTGTTTCATTGTCACCCGTTCTTCTATATCTTATGCTCCTTTCTGTTTCTGACAGCTTGCTTTCTCCTCTTTCCCTTTCTCTCTCTTTACTCTTTCACTCTGTGCTCTGTCCTCCATTCTCCAACTACAGTTTTTTCACACCTTCCTTCTTTCTCTCTCCCTTTTACCCCAACCTTCGTCTTTTTCTCCCACTAAAAGGCAGGGCACCAGAGGGGGAGAGAGAGGAAAGGAAAAGGGGAAGGACAAGATAGAGAAACAGCAGCAGGAGAGAAGGATATGTGACCAAGAACACCAGAGAGCAAATCTGCTTCTTGAAATAAACCACAACAAAATGTCAAGGGGAAAGTCTGGGACACTGGGTGGACACATGATGCACTCTGAGTCCCTTGTGTCAACAAGTCATGCAAACCAACGTCAACCGTCATTTGATTCTGCAGCACAAGATTAACTACTGAATACAGTAAAATCTTAAAAGATTCAAATTACTGTCCCCAAAGTTCATATAAAATGCATACTTTCCAGAAATGTGACACTGTGAATTGTGGTGTTTTTTTGGAGATTAACAAAGCAGTCTTGATGCTTTAGATTAAAGAGGGTATTCCAGTTGACCCCTCTGGTTGTAGGACTGCCGATCCTCCATCAGCCTAAAGAGGGTGCTGTGGACTCAACGTTTAATGAGCAATCACAGACTCTTTCACCCGCCTCTGCTGGCACTGCAAGCTGCTTAGTTGATAGGGCTTCTGTTGAGTTGATCATGTGATTCACACTTTCTCAAAGGCTGGGCTGCTGCTGTACAGGGGCTGAGAATAGCGCGCTGTTTGTGGTAATAACAGTTTGACATAGGGAAGTGTGACAGTGTGAATGACAGCGTTTATATTTGTCTATGGAATTTATTTTTTCTATATTTTCTGCTGAAATTGCAGAGGGGACTCTGTGTGACCATCTTCTCTACAGTGATTTGAGCCACATTTCACTTTGTAATACCAAACATTCAGCTGCTTAAGTACCAAGATCGACCTTTGTATGTTTTTGCTTTTTAACTATTATAGAACAGATATTTACTTGCTGTAAAAATGAAAATGTTATGGTGTAATTTAATAGAATCTGTGGGGAATGTAAGTATTTACTCAAGTACTGTACTTACAATTTTGAGGTACTTGTGCTTCAGATGGGTATTTTCATTTACTTTTTATTTCCCATTACACACAACATTTTGGAGGAAAATATTTTGCATTTTAACCCCACTATACTAATTTGTTAACTTTAGTTACAAGTGACTTTCAGATTACTCAGTGTTGATGGGCTATTAGTCGTGACATGTTACCTATCAGATAGTATTGTGGGTAGTGAAACCACGGAGTGATGACTATGGACAGAGAGAGGCAGCTGCACCAGAGCCAAAGAATACTTCAAAATTAATTCATTATAATTCATCAGCAAAAAATCAGCCCAATGATCAAAAAAGGCTGAATATCAGATCAGGATGGGCAGATGATCTTTTCAGTACATTACTAGTAAAAAAATAAGAGAATCATTCTAACGCTATTTTTTTTTTTTTTTTTTACAAAAACGCAAAGTGCAAAGAATTTCTCAGCAATTCTACTGTCAAGAAAAACATTTTTAAGGACTTAAGAGAAGTCATGAATAATGAAAAAGCTTTTTTCACTGATGATTTTATAGGGGACAACCTGTCATTTCTCAGGACATGTTGGTGTTTTAAGATTTCATAACAAATCTTCAGAAAGCTGTATTTTTATAAATATTATTGTGTATATAATAAGAACCATCTAAAACCATTTATCACATTCTCCAATAACCCAAATCATGTTTTAAAAGCTGCTGGCACCCTAGCAACGGGTTGCTGTGTAACATCTCAAATGACCAAATGTACATTTTTGATGAGGAAGACTTTAAATTTCAAAGGAAATAATGCCAATTTTATGCCAGACTAGAGAGAGTAGCGATGTTAAATCCAGCAGTTGACTAGTTGTGCACATCCCTTATTTTTATGGACTGATTTCTAACATTTTCAGTTCATACCATTATATCCATGATGTCCAGTATCTTTCTTGACTCCGCAGCATTTTACATTGTGAAAAACAAGAAGGTGCATAGATTTTAACCATAGGGCAAAGTGATGAAGGCTGGCAGGAACACGCTGTTAACAAATTGTTAATAGGTACGCTTGCGTTTTAAACACTAGGACACCTCTGAACCTAAGAAGACGGGTGTGTATGAGTCTCTGAGTGTATTTGTGTTAAACTACAGGTCTTTCACTGATAGGACAAAGCTTGAAGTGGTACAAATATCAATACTGTGGAAATCAATAATCACTTCAATGTTGTTGCACTCTCTTATTAAATGTACAGCCTTGACTCCATAAGATTTACAGTACCAGGCCCAAAGTCATTAAAAACCTTTTGCTTTCAAAAAGGCATTGAAACATGTGGTACGTGTTCTCTTTTTCAGATTGTACAGTCTCAGGTTTAGCACACTTCATCTTAAACTAAGCCAAATGGATACATCTTAATTATTGCTGCAATTCTGGGCCACAGTTCTCACTCTTTGAACAAAAAAATAATGTTATACGATTTTGTTTCCTGCAGGTGACAAACACACCAGTCAATGCCAACAATAACCCTGATTGTAAAGTTGGCTGGCTTGTTTTATGGCACACAGTCACAATCAGAGCTGTGTGTAGAAGGCCTCTGCCCAGTCTTAATCTGTGTTAGGTTTAAAGGTCAAGGCAACAGGAAGTGGCTAAGTGGCCTATGAAGGGGCTGGGCACAGCCATGGCCAGGCAGCATGACTATATGACACATGGCTCTGGGCTCACCAAGTCTAATGAAACACATCCAACACTGGGTGATTACTAGGGGCCACTGTGTCTTAGAGACTGAGTCTGTGTGCATTTGTGTGTTCATATATGTCAAGTGTGTGGTTAAAGCGTGTATATCCACATACGTATGGACTGTTGTTAATTACCTAGTGAGTGAGCTGCGGTTGTTTTGGAGCTGAAGAATCGTCCCAGTCCCAAGTCTCCTAGTTTCACTACTCCTGTAGCTGTGATGAATACATTGGCTGGCTTGATATCTGGAGAGGAGAGGAGAGGAGAGGGGAGGAGAGGAGAGGAGAGGAGAGGAGAGGAGAGGAGAGGAGAGGAGAGGAGAGGAGAGGAGAGGAGAGGAGAGGAGAGGAGAGGAGAGGAGAGGAGAGGAGAGGAGAAATATAATCACTGTTTGATACCTATGTGTAATGGTTAAATAAATTCTATTGATGAGTGCTTTTTGTTAGCACTGTTTATATTGTTCTCTTTTTTTGCTGTCCCCTTGCCAATTTCCCTGTGATGGGACTAATAAAAAGGAAATTAAAAATGATCTTATCTTACAAAAATCAAAGAGACTATATAAATTCTTACTCTTACAGTCTTGACAGACAATTTGAGCGACCACAAGACCTATGGTATAGAGATGTGACCATAAGCCCAAAAACAAAATAAAGGGGGTGTCAACTGTGCTGGAGATTGAGTTGGAAAAATTTGGTATTTGGTCTTTTTTCTGAAAACACATCTCTATTGACAATATTAATTTTATTCAATGTGGGTGTTAGCAAACGGCTTCTGTTGCTTTTTTTAAAGTAATGTTAATGTGACACGCATCAGCCTTTGAAATTTACTGCTTCAATATAATTGTAAGCGGCTTTTGAATAGGCGGTCTATGTTAAGTGGTCATTAAAGCCCAGAGCTCAGGGTTCATTAGTGTCCCTGTGCCCTAATCAGACTCAGTCCAACGGAAGTACACCACCTGTAGCTGTGTGTGCGTGCGTGTGTACGTGTGTGTTACAGCCTAAGCACATGAATGCAGGACTTGATTTGACTGGGCCCTACTGAAAGCATGTGTGCCCATAAACACTGTGTTCTCTGGTCTATGTGTTGTTTAACACCTACACTTAAGCCGTCTGTATTATGCAACAAGGTCGTTCACACTGAAAAAAATCACTGACTTTACATTCCATTTTGATTTTTAAGGGCTTACTGTAAGTATTTAAGTTTTATTCTGTTAAGTAGGAAGTGTGAAACAGCAGCATACAAAAAGAAGGTTATCATCTGACATCAATTGGTTTCATTTATATTCAGTGTGCTATTAAAAATGTACTTGCAGACACTTGAAACTTGCTGGAGACAGGTAATCCTTTACAACTCAACAGCTTCTTTTTTTGTCTAAATCTTTCAAATCTTTGGTGATCCAGCAACAAGCTCAGGAAAAATAATTAACAAATGTCAGTGAGGCTACATAATAAATATGACCTGTTGGTTGTTCCAGAAAAACAACTGCAGCTTGTGCTCGTTGATATACATCAGCATGGACTGACTAACATCGACAAGTGATGGCACATTGAGACAGAGCTAAGTCCTTTGACCCTACTGCTTGAATCCTGTATTCTTCAGAGTGAGTATCTGCAGACATAGAGACAGTCCTAAAGCATTAATTAACGGTTTGGTCTGAATTAGTTTTTTTTAAGTTTTGTTACGTTAAGATAATAAGAGCTTAACAGGCTGCACCAGCAGTGTTGGCATGCTTGTTTTTTGGAAAATGGTTTCAGCCTCAGTTTCAGTATCCTTATACCTCTTTGCACTTCTCTGGCACCATGAAAGAAATGACTATGATTTAATAATGTCTCCTTGACTTTGTCCAGGGTCGGTGACCGAACTGGGGTTCATCTTTTCCAATGTCATTTAAAGTCTCTGCAAGTTTATTTCACACCACACTGAAATAAATGTAACAAAAGCAAGCCAGATAAAATGAAAGACTGAATGTGTAATTGGTCATGCTTTGAGACATCATTCATATAATCAATTGTATCTCTCTGCTGTTTGACCAAACTTCATTCTTTGGAGAAAAAAAAACAACTGGTGCTATGCTGCTGCTTTTCTTGACTCCGCTCCAACTACTACGTACTTTCCTTTCGCACTTCCAAACATGTTCAAAACATTTAAGCTGGCTCAATTTAAGTTGTCCAGATTGGGGAAATTCTATAGATCATCTTAAAATGAAGAAATTGGCCAAATATGTGTGTGTGAGTGTGAGTGTAAATGTGTGAGTGCACGTACATGTGCACGTGCACACGTCAACAATACCTCTGTGCATGACTCGTCGGGAGTGCATATGTTCAAGAGCACTGCAGAGCTGGACAAAGTACTTCCACACTGTTCGCTCTGGGATAAGCCTCCTCTGCTTCTTAAAGTGCTGTAAAGGGAACGCACGCATCCACACACACACACACACACACACACACAAAATCAGAAAATCATAGCAACATTTGCCTACCTGAAAGGGGGAACAAATAAAATATTTTAACAGGAGTGGGAAAATGTTGTGTGTGGCATGGAATACAATCTTAAGGTGGTAGCCAAGTTTTTATGTCTGTATGTGTTTATACAGCATCCATCCCCAGCCTCAGTCCCCTGCTCTGACTCCACTGTTAATGCAACCCAGACTGCTCTCCTTACAGTCTGTCCCTTGCCTAACCGAGCTCCGTCTCATTTTCCCTATGGCCTACAATGGAAAGCACATGCATTCTCAGGAACAGAGAGAAGAAATTTGTGGTACCTTCCAAACCTCTCCCATCTGGCACGCAGCTCTTTTGTTAGGTACAGTCCAGATTTCAGTAACACAGTGGGTTCCAGTTGTTTAAAGTTTATTTATTTTTTTATTTATTCATTTTAAAGGTCGAGCACATGGTTCTGGATCATCAAGAGTGTGGTCTATATCCAGAAAAACCACAATGATGACAGGGCTTCAACTTAGGCATAATGTCTTATTGATCCACAGACAGAACAATCAACTGGTGAGGACAGGGTGTCCATGTAAGAAGTCTTGCTACCAGCAGGATTTTAATTTGCAAGAAAGAATATCCTGGATTCAAGTAATCTTGGATGTGAGTCCTGCACATGACAGTTTCAATTTAAAGAATTTAGTATAGACTCCTGCCTCGCAAAAGTTATTGTTAAAGCAACAGTAAAATTATTGAACATTTCCAGGTGGGGTTGGAAACAGAAAAAGAGAAATTCCCTCAAGGTGTAATGCTACCTTGAGGTAATTTTTGCCCTTTTTTAAAAAGGCATTAATGCGCTTAATGAGAGATGGAAACACCTTTTCTGAATGAAAAGTATAATCACATGACTGATCAGCTGTTTCTCCTCTGAAAGAAGAAAAAGCTGTTTAAAGAAGAACTTTTGTTTCTTCTCCTTTTTCTTTTTGTAGTTAAATTGGTGTTTGGCGAACAACTAATTTTGTTTCCATCTCCTCCTTCTTCTACTCGATTTATCACATTCATGCATAACGTAACCAGTATGTTCAACTTCTCTTAAAACTGAGCTCTTCCCTAGCCTAGTTTATTCACCTCAAACCAGTTGATGGAAATGTGCATAATTGGCATTTTCTTTTTTGCTACAATTCAAAAGTGTACCTCGAATTTGCTGACAATTAGATGGAATGACTGCTAGTCTCACAAAGAAGAATATCAGTATCTTCAATAAATGTATTAAAGGTGAATATAATCTGTTTGTACTTTAAGGTTTCCCAATTATTTTTTCCATTGTATTACTGTGTCTGTATGCAGAAAGTGTGTGTGGTTTTATTTTCTGTAAGATATGCGGGGCCCCTATGAGGAAACTACTTTCTACTTTTCCTTTTCTAACCCTATCATGTCTCTGTTCATTTTGTTCTCTTAGTAAGGCTACAATATTTATGGAAATAACTTAGGGTTGTGTATTTCTCTAGGAAGTAGGTTTATCTACTACAGAAACAGAATTATTCGTCAACTCTAGTGAGGTCAGAGGTTAAAGAAGGAGCAAGGACAGGACTGTTAATATTACTGGTCCGTAGCCCTACTAAAAATTGTAAGAGATGGATGGGGAGACAGCAAATAGTGGAGAAACAGAGGAAAGGAAAATAAAGGTAGTCGTGATGGGAAGAAATACAGAAAATGAAGGAAGCTGTGAGAGAAAGAGAGGGACAGAGAAAGATAGATAGAGAGAGGGAGGGATAGACCTTGGCCTACATCCAAACAAAGCCTTAGTGAGAAGCCATTCTTCCCTTGCCCTCCCATTTCCATATCAGAGGACTGTTTGATGTCAATGGGGGAGCACATAGACGCCCACCAACACCACCACCACCCTCTTCTCCATGCCTTTAATAGCAAACACTGCACATGCAATATTCTGTAAGTGCATGCAAATCAAGGACCATTTGATTTCATTTGAATTCTGAGATGGTCAGAGAGAGAGAGTAATAGAAAATGAGGGAAGGAGAGAGAAAGGAGGAGAGAGCAGCGTGGAGGACGAAAAATCAAAAAGAATAAAAAATGTTAAATTCATGCATCGAGGGGGTTCTGTTTTACATATGGCACACTGTACGAATGTGTTTACTTCACATTATGGCCCGAGGAGAGGGGGCGGGGCTAATCCATGGCACGCACCTCTGGACTGCCACTGTTACATTAAAAAAACAAATCATTTAGAACGATGCAGGAGACAAACTGTGCAGAGGAGAGGCGTGTACTCTCTGTGTGTGAGACTGTATGTTGTCAGCTGCCATAAGGAGATGACTGTCTGAATGCTCCCAGCATCCTCAGTAGCTTGGCTAAGATAGCAGTGAAGCTCAGTGGTTTGTTATTATCTCACCTCTTCAGGCTGCCGTGATGTATCTTTGAAAAGTGCATCACTGAAAATTTGCCTGTGCACGTTTTCATGGCTGTGTCTGCACATTCTTTGCTTATACAGTATACCATATGTACGTATTCAGTTTCTGTATGTGTGCATACTGGATATATATCACTGGTGTGTGTGTGTGTGTGTGTGTGTGTGTGTGTGTGTGTGTGTGTGTGTGTGTGTGTGTGTGTGTGTGTGTGTGTGTGTGTGTGTGTGTGCGTGCGTGTGTGTGTGTGCTTGCGCGGAGCCTGCCATGTTCACTCTCTTGTATCGCTAATCCTCGCCTCTCCTAATTTGCTGTGTTGAACTGTGCGGATGTGGAGCTGCTGAGTATGACTGCAAACAGCTTGTCGAGCTGTGCAGATACAACGCTGCAGCATCATTTATGCATGGGAGAAGACCAGGCTTTTTACATGCACACCACTAATTTGCTATACTGGCAGGTTTTTATAATAACTGGGGGTTTGGTCTAACTCAAAGACGAATAACAGGGTGAGTCTGGGATATAATCGCTTCCACTTTTGAACAACCTTGTTCCTTCTTTCAACAACCTCGCCCCGCAAAACCTTGTTTAAGGTTTAACACACGGTCAACCTGACACATGGATGTGGGTCAAAGCAACACTTACTTCTTCTGCTCTACAACTGCCTCTTTTTTGACTGAATGTTGATTTTTTGGTTAAAACCACTGAAATTATTACGTCAATGTGAAAAGCTGGGCAGACTTTTTTGAATGACATATGTCAAACATAACAATGTACATGAGGAATAAAAACAATTCAGGATTCCCAGAATCCTTCATGAAGATGTTACCATAAATGGCAGTTTTGTCTTCCTTCACCTCAAGATTTAAAGAGTAAAATATATGAACAAAAAGACAGATTAAAGCCAGAGATACCCCCGACATGCATAACACATGCTGGGACTTTATGACCATTAATCATTGCTTGATTTTTAACAACTTCCCTTTCACAGTCCAGGCAGAAGTCAAAACAGACTACTGAGATTAAAGGGGGTTGCAGGAAGCCTTATATTAGTTGGTTTTTGGTTTCAGACTGGGATAGATGATTCAGATTGACTCAGTGTCCAGGTAGTCAAAATCCTGTGACACCCACAAACCGCAGACCTCCTGCCACCATTTATTCAGTTATAAAAGCCCACGTCAGCAGTCTGCTGCTTTAATGCTGGCATTCCTTTGGACATCAAATGTGTGATATGGTGTTGTTGTGGCCATTATACAGGATTTAACTTCATATTTTTAGTTTTGAGTCTGTGTACTTTTCTGCTCTTGCAGTTGAATCTTCCTTTAAGTATTTGATGACCACATGAACAAAACAGATGTACTTCAAGCAGTCTGGGCACTCTGAGTGATCACTAGTGTGTTCGCTGTTGTGGAGACTTCCTTACCTTGATCATACGCGAGAGATCTCCTGCGTCCGCTAGCTCCAGGACTATGTTCAGCTCATTGTCCTCAATAAAAGACGCATGGTACTTTATCACATTGGGGTGGTTCAATTGCTGTGGGGAAAAAAAAACTGCATGTCATGTTGTTGGAAATAAGAAAGCGAACACATCGGAAGAAGAAAAAAGCATGTCATCGTGTTATAAAGAGAAAAGCGAAGATGTTGGCGACACTTGTCATATTAAGAGCTTCCATTGTCACACAACTTTATCCTAGAGTGAAAGTAATTCCTAGAAGAAGCTACAGACAGTAGTATCATCTTGCCAACTTGTAGTTTATATCAAGACAACCTTATCAGCTGATAAATAACAGAAGTTCATGTCATGAGCTGTGCCATCCACTGTACTTTACCACCAATTAAAACAAGACTTGAATCCATATTTGGAATCCATATTTGGGTAAGTGTGGACCTAATGAGACAGTTTTGTCCTCCAGTGTGATAAAGCTGGGTGACATGTCACAACAACCCCTCTGTCTGTGATGACAACAACCCATGTGCGACACACACACACACACACGCGCGCGCGCGCTTGCCCGTGCGCACACGCCTGACAGGCTGACATGGCTGGCAGTCAGAAAAACAAGCATCCTAGGCTCATCTCTGGCTGAGATTCCTTCCTGTTGGTTGGTCAATAAGGCAGGAACAGCATTCCCTGTAGTAAACAAAAAGTCTCCATCCATCCAGAGCAAGCAGAGAAAGGGGGGAGGGAAGGACAGAGGAGCAATGAGGGGAAAGAAACAAATGACACAGTGACACAGACAAGCAAGACGAATGATGGAGAGAGGGTGAGGTGAAAGGGTGGGGAAATAGAACAAAGGTGAGGGTAGGAAAAAGGGGCAGGAGATGGATAAGGTGAGAAGAGTGAAAGCAAAGGGTGAGGGAAAAGGGAGCAATGGGGATATGTGGAGAGCTGGAGACACGGAGCTGTGTGGCGTGGCAACGGGAGGGGGGGGCTTGATGCGATGGAGCAGACGGAGCAGTGTGACACGCGTCCTCCACTCAGCTCCGCTCTGCTTTCTCTGCTGTGATTAAAGAAATGTTCATGCTCAGGATGATGCCGAGAAGAGGGGAAAGGAGAGCACAGTAGAGTACACTCTGCATGACTACACTCTCTATCCATCTCTGCATCCCTCCACAATCCTCTTCCTCAATCGTTCTTTTTCCTCTCCTCATGTCTCCATCTTTCTTTCTCCCTCCCTTGTCCTCTCATGCCAGATGTATTTTTGGCTCAGAGTGGCAGTTCTGCACGGCTCCACACTGTAGCACAGCCACAGAGTGATGACAAGTGCCCCCCTCTACACCCCCCAACCCACTCCTCTTCCACAAGTTGAACCTCAGGCGGGGGATGCAGAGAAATAAAGAGATCTGTTCACATGCAGATGTTTATATAAATGACGGATGGGGGCCTACCGCAACACAACAATAATTCATTGGGAAATATCACATACTCTTGCATGATTATGTAATTACACACCAGCGTGTGTACAAGACCGTGATGTATTTGGTGAGCTTCTGCTGTGTTTCAAAGAAGAACAAGATACCAAGTATTGCAATCTGATGACAGGAAATAAACCATGATAATAAATTAGGTTACAATATGTTTATAAAAGTAGAATCAGGACAGCAAGTGTTGTAAAATGATAGATTGGACAGTGTACTTCAGCTGACAAAGATTAAGTGAAAGCAGCTTGTCCATCACCTGCTGAAATGAATGCCTTGTGTTGCACAGCATATTGATATTTTTCAATTCACTGAATAAGAAAATGAGGCGACATGCAACTCTGAGTTGTCTGTCCATCCGAGGAGAAACGAAACATGTTGTAAACTTGCAAAAAGAAAAAAATATATCACTCCTCATGAGACAAAAGATTAAAGTGAATTCAGTGTGTGTATCAGGTTAATTGAAGCTGTTGCTGCTAGCTCTCTGTCTTGTCAGTAGACCGCTGGTATAATCTAATCACATGCAGAACCCAGATACACACACAAACACGCACACACACACACACACACACACACACACACTTGTACAGAAGCCATAACACAGAGATGCAACACGCAGACATCATTACAGCTTTTCTCTGCTGATTAGGGTATATCATTAGGCTTCAGAATGCAATCCAGGCTCAATAGTAACCACAAGCAAGAAGAATACACAGCTGTGGGAATTCAAGAATGGTGAAACTAGCAGATTGGCAGGGAGCAGGCTATTTCTGCGACCAACATTCGGATTTAGACAAGAGGACTGAGTGAGAAGTGAGATTCTCAAGTTAAAATCATGATGATGCCAGAACAGGAAAATACAGATGAATGGGCAGACACAAACATAGACAGACAAACAAACAAATACACAGACTGTTGAAAGGCCATGACTGAATATGTGTGTGTGTGAGCATGTGTGAGCATGTCTGTGTGTGTGTGTGTATTTGTGCGTGTGTGTGCATGTGATCACGCGCCAGTATGTGTGTCATTCCAGTCGGTCCATGCCAGTGTGCCTCTCATTATTCTGATTTGGCTGTGTCTCCTGTTGGCCTGTCTAGAGGGGGATAAGGCAGAAGGACTGTCTCTCTCACACTCAGCCCTTTATTATCAGGCTGGCTGGGCAGCGCAGGACCCCGACGTAACTTCGATGTTCACTCGCAATCAGCTTACAGGATGAAAAGAAGGGAACAAAAAGCTCTGAGGGGGGTAAGACAAGCAAGGAGAGTATAAGGAAAAGAGATGAATTGAAGTACATAGCAGCTGGGTGACTAAGATATAGACAGAAGAGGGAGAAACACTAAAAAGAGGGTATTAAAGAAAATGGGAGAGAAATAAGGAAATGTGGGAGAAGCACAGAGGAAATGAGAAACGTATTCACCTGTCAGAATGTGACATCTGACCCTGCCCTGACCCCCCTGAAGAGGTCAAAAACACCAATCTAGGCAAACCCCACCATCAAGTAAATGATTTGCTACTCAGATAACAGCTCTCTACAGGGTCTTGCCTGCATCTGAGTATTGTTGTCTTTGATTGGCCCAAAGAGCCCCAGGAGATTCACTGATACGTTTGAAGCAAGCTAATTGGTTTTGTTTTTTTCCCCAATGTGTACGTGTGAGTGTGTCTATGAGCACAAATTGCCTGCAGTGTATACACATGCGCAGAGGGGGCTTCATATATGGAGGGGAAACACTACCAGGAATGCATGAATGCTCACTATTAAACCACAAACACACACAACTTTGACACACATCTAGGATCTTGCAGACAGGGGGAGATATTGAAGCTGTCATTAGTTTGTTCATTAGTGTCTGAGAGCAACCCATCTGACACATGTTTATGGCAGCTTGATGAAACCACTTCATTGGGGGGGGGAAAAAGAAAAATAAAGCAAGAATGAGGGAAGGGAGGAGGTAAAACATCAAGAGACACATGTGGGAGACTGCTAAAATTCCATGCTGATCCACTGTTGCCCGGCTCTAAATGCTACAAAAAGATAAAAAACAATGGTTTTGGCATTTAAAAAAAAGAGTCAATGTGAGCCTGGAGGGATGTAACAATGGTGCACCCCTGTGCTCACACACACACACACACGCACACACACACACACAGCTCAGAGACATAAGGAAACACACACTAATACACATGTACTGTATAGTCACACACACATGCTCATTCATATTCTCACTTGTGTGCACAAACACCCCAATGCATTTTATAACCATGCAAGAAGGCATCGCACACACACAAGCATGTGCCCACACACCAACACACAAATCTGAGCCGTCTGGTGCAGATCAATTGTTTTCCTGTGGTGGAAGGTCTCAGCTGAGGCACCTAAAGAGAACAGAGCGCAGTGCATGACGCCGTCTCCCTCTTCTCTGGTTCTTTACCTTAAGGAGATCTATCTCTTTGATGCAATCTTGCCGAGCTTTGGCATCCATCAAGTCGAATATCTATCAAGAGATCAAAAGGGGAGAGAGAGAAGAGAGAGAGGGGGAGAGAGAGGGAGAGGACAGAGAGGGGTGTTATGACATATTCAAGGAATAGTAAGATGGAGAGATGGAGAGAAAATAAGAAAAAACACTTAACAGAAAACATGGTTGCTGTTATCTAGAGGGTGGCGTTGGAGTGACTACAGGTGTTTCACATCTCAGTACCACACAAGTATTCTTGTGTAAGGTGTGTGTATACCCAACCAGAGCATCATATCCTTCTGGTGTGTGTGTGCAAGTCTGTGAATAGCGTATGTATGTGAATGTAGAATATGTATATGCACAATCACCAGGGAACTGAGTCATACTGTGAAGCTAGTTGAGCCTACACATTCATGCTGCATTAAAAATATTACTGTTTCACATGCATGTATAAGTATTTGAATGTGAACATTGGTCCTCACTCTCAGAGTGTGTTTAACAATTGTTTCATTTAAAAGACAGAAAACAATAGGAATCTGTTGACTTTTTTCATGCATTTTCCTAGTAAATTGACATGAAATTTATGTCAGATTTACCATACTTTCTCAAGCTTACAATCTGTGCTTGTATAAATACTAGTGTATGAATGCCTGACCTTCACTAAAGTGGAATGAGGTGAATTCTCAGGGTTAAATTGCACACAAAAGCGAGTATATTTGGCTGTCCGTATTGACCTTTTGACAGACTGACAACCTGTCTGAGGTGAACCCTTCATGAGGACAACAACAAAAACATCATAAAGCTAGATGGGAAAATGGCTGTTACGGACATGGGCTGAAACCATTGGCTATTAAATGTGATATTTCTTTGTCTTACCTGGACTTTCTTAAGGGCCACTGACGTGTTGTCTAAGAGGTACCTCGCCCGGTACACCTCACTGAACTGGCCACGTCCAATCTTCTTCTCAATTTGGAAGTTCGCCAATGAGTTATGGCCCATATCTGGCTGCAAAGGTTTCTAAAAGAAAGAACACAACAACAAATTAACGCTTGTGCGCAAAACCATGTGCTTGATCAAACAGCATATGCACACACATTCAAAACCGGGGGGAAAAAACTGAATTAAAGACATTTTGCAGTTATCGTGTATTTACCGTTGAAGTAAGTTATCTCCACATTACTGAAAGCAGAAAGGATAAGTACTGAAGGATGTGGGTAAAACAGCGGTGAGGCCCAGCTTCTGTAGTTTGTTTTGCTCAGAGGCTGCTCTAGGCTGCTGATGATTTGACTGGCATTAGGCTGATGTGCCACGCTGTGAGAGGTCTTGAGGAATGTGCACACGCTTAACTGCAGCACCGTGTCACCTCACTAAAGCCTATAGGTGGAGATAAGTGCTTACTTTCTGATATTTACCTAACTACATAGAACACAATTAGAGGTTTGGGACTGTAAATGTTTTCTTCTTCTACTTAAAAGTGTGAACTCACAAGTAGCAGGTTAACATGGTACCAGACCCCTTTTTTTTCCAATACAGGCAGCAGGACAGCACCATGATTCTTATTTAGATTTATCATATTTCTGTGTATCTAATTAAAGTTACCTTAAATCTTCTCAGCAGGCAAATGGATGACTCTTGGCGGCAGAGTGCTGTGCTAGCCACAAAACAGCCCTGATGAAAAAAATACTTCCCAACAGGGATGGATAATATCCTATTACATAAGTGTAGAAAACTTATCCTTGCATCTGACTTGTTTTCAAGTTCACAAGAATCCAGAGTTCTCTTCCTTCTTTTGTCCGCCAAGTCACTGACAGTCTGGCGCTGAGCCACAGACTATAGGACTCCGCACCTCTCCTCGCTACACGATTGGCTGCGCAGGCTGAGACACTCACCATCGACAATTAAAAAAAAATAATAATAAAACACTCAGAAATAAACCAAAATGAGCCCCCTTGGATGTGATGTGTGAAAAAAAAAGCACAGAGCAGGCTAGTTGACCTTTCCAGCCTTTTGGTAAACTCGTAGAAGGCGTTGGCAGGAGCAAACAGAAGGTGACAGATATCAGAATGCCACATGTCACCAGCGCTTCTGCCAATGAGGCAGTGGGAGCAGCTTAGGGGCAAGCCACTCAGGACACAGGGAAGGAGGATGAAGAGGGGGAGAAGGTCAAAAAGAATCTCTGAAGCACTAACACACACAAGACGGTAGTGTCATCACACTCATGGTAACTCTGTCACACCGCTTCACTTGTGTTTTGCCATTTGACTGAGTTACCATGAACATAGACTGGAGGCTAAGATTCCTTAAGCTGCCTCTTCCCTACAAAAGGAAAACAATGAGATAAATCACACTAAAGTATAGATAAAGGAAACAACTGATACTCTACTGGCTGTGTGGCTAGTAGGGCTGCAGCCAAAGATTATTTTTCAACCACAGACCAATCTGACAATTCAGTTTTAAACTAATCAACTAAACCTTTTATGGCTACCTGATAGTGTTGTCACAATACTGGAATTTCTTTGATGCAAAACCTTGAAAAATATTGGATATTTGATACCTTGTTCGATGTCATATGGAAAAATTGCTACAACACAGAGAGCAAAACATTTCAGATTTGGATTAAAATATAAATAGAAAAAGGATTATGTACTGTGAGTTAAGCAAAACAGCATCTAAGTTAATTTACCTCTGGAGGAGGTGGATCTAAGTAGGCTCTACAGCAGTGCAGCAGTACATGTGTCAACTTGCTGTCAGAGAAGACAGCAAAAAACATAGCTAGTATGGGGGGGGGGGGGGGTCATTGTCTTTAAAGTTTAAAGTTGACAGCCAAAGGAAGAGGCGTGAGCCAATTAGATGCCCTGTCCAATTAACACTTAACACCGCTGAGGTGTGTGCATTTTTCAGCATGACACTACAATCATCCCGAGCTGTCTGAGAGTCACTCTGACAGAGAGCATGACACACGGCTCCACTACCCATTGTTCAACATTACACAGCTCTGAAATATTTTTTTTTTTAAAAAGCTCCTTGCTAATAGCTACCACCGAATGCTTTCACAATAGTACATATTGTTCCACAAACTTGCCTAGAAATATCTACAAGGTGCGTCACATTTAAAGTGTGGCTATATTGAGCAGTTATATTGATGACAGACGCATTTGTGCAAGGATGCACGATGGACATACGGGTGGGTGTGTGTGTGTGTGTGTGTGTGTATGTGTGTATGTATATATGTATATATATATATATATATATATATATATATATATATATATATATATATATATATATATATATATATATATATATATATATATATATATATATATACACACATATATAGAGAGAGATATAGATATATATAAATATATATAGCCATAGATAGATTAGATAGCTTAGAAAGATAGCTGTATATAAATAGATAGACAGACACATACACATGCATATGAGTGAGAGAGAGACAGGGAGGGAGAAAGAGAAAGGGAGAGAGAGGACAAGAGGGCATTGCTTTCATTCGCTGCGTGGTAGCTTGACAAATGTTAGCATGAGCCTCTAAAGCGCTGTGACAACCGCCTGCTGAGAGCACAGTCTTGCTAATGTGTCCTGGCATGCCAGCCCCGTAATCACACATTTACATATGCAATGACCTACATTTGCATGTCAGATCGCACACTGTCCGGCATGATTAACAGTGGGCACCTCCCCATGTGGAGTCGCCCTGGGTGGCAGCAGAGGCCGTGCGAGGGCGGAAGAGAGGGCTGGAGGGAGGGCGGCTTTTTTGGCAGCCAAGGGGCCGGGCTGCCAGGCAGGATTATGTCAGCCAGCGGCCCCGGCATTAGACACTTCATTAGAGCTAATCTGTTTAGCAGTGGGCAGTGTATGTAAACTTCACAGGCCATTTGCGGCACCTCTTCGCCCCCTGGCCTGGCCTTCAAAGGGCAGCCAGGCCAAAGCTGACTGACAGGCCGTCTCATCTGCCGCACTCGGGTGTCACACAATCAGGAGCTCCCAGCTGAAACACAAGGCCCAGACACACTCACACACGCACACACACACACGAAGTCACAGAGGAATGACCCTGAATGACGCAGGGGTCAGTGTCTAAACAAAACTGGGGGAGATGGTTATATAGACTACTGCTTTTAAGGATCTAGACTTGATTGTTAATATGTTGGTTAAATATGATGGTAGAGTCTAAAGAAACAGGGCTGTCTTCTGGACCTTTAAGAAGAATGGGGTCCTGTTTTTTTTCTCAGGTAAATCATGGGACAAATGCTGCCAAGGATACATGTTTGATTCTTACGTGGAATTTCCATCATTTGAAAAATTAAAAAAAGTTAAATTACTAAATAATGTCTGCTTTTTTACATTTATCCATCACAAACCTCTCATATTAATGTCAAGGCAAAAACAATAAATGTACCTCATCTAATACTGGCCAAAATAAATGAGGAGGGGGTCACACGTTAAATGTTTGAAATCCTCACTTACTAAGGCATATACAAAGAATCAGTTTGTGTTAGGCACATTGCTCGTCACAGTCTCTTTCTAAATTTTGATCTTCATCCTCTTCTTGACTTACATTTCTGTGCTGTACCATGTGGTACTCTTATCACTTAAATCATTCTGCTTGGTGATGGGGATAAGCTGCAGGGGATGGAGATTAAGTGGCAGTCATGCAAGGTATTGTGGGTAACGTCTGTAAGGGACAGCGTGTCTTGGGTATAAAGGTGACATACAACCGCCATGGGCAACTCACTAGCAGGAGAATTGAAAGGGAGAGAGGAGAGCAGAGCGAGAGACAGTGGGAGAGACAGACAGACAGCTCATAGGAGGAAGTGTGATTCGGGCTGCCCAATAATGACACCATTGCCAAACACAACTGACAAGACACATGGAGAGTGGAAGAGGGAATGCGGAAGACAAGGAGAGGGAGAGAGAGTGAGAGGGGGGAGAAGACAGGCAGCAGAGGGGAGAGGGTGTGATGTGACAGCCCAGCGGTGCCAACGGCTGCCACAGAAAGGCCAGCGGCGGCATAGAGGTGCTGTCTCCCATGGAGAGAGACAGTGAGGGAGGCAGAAAACAGAGCGAGAGAGAACTGTCCACACTCAGTGGCTACATTCAAAATCAGATCACTTTATACTCGGGTACATATATTCACCCTTAACTAGATGATTATTAGCATGCATATTAGAAGCATATTGACATTATAGGTCACTATAAAGCACCTACTGACACCTTATTCTGCATGATCATAATCAACAACTACAACTAATTGGCTATTAACAACGAGTAGTGGAAAGACCACAAGACTAGTCGTTCTACCTTAATGACATGTAATTAATGTGGTCTGTTCTTAAGTAGCAAAAGTCAAAACTACAGTCCTTAATGGTCTCCTTGGAATGTTTGTTTTAAAGAGAAGTCTTGTGGAGGTTAATTAGTGTCAAACTACTAGTGAAGATTCAGGCTTGTCAACCGTGTTTGGGGTCATTTAGTGGTGATCAACATTCAGTCCAGTGCACTTGAAAGAATTCTTCACGTCTTCATATTATGGCCACCAACATGATATAAAAAAGTATTGTGATTTTATCTGTACTAGAACCCGAAAATAGAAGTATAACTATGAAGCATGAAGCATAGCTATGACTTAGATAAATAATGTGTAAATGATGTGCAGTTTGATTTCTGCTAACCAAAACAAAAAGAGATTTCTTCATTGGCTTTGCTTTTTTTAATTGTTTCAGTATTTAGGTATGGATGGAGATCTCCTCGAAAACCACCTCAAAGCTTCAATGTGAACACAAGTTGTTTTTACACGTAAACAAAATTAGTCGGAGTAGTGTGGATGTAGTCTCAAAGTGAGACAGGGAGGGATGCAAGGAGACAGAAACAGCAACTGGCAGGCAGGAGGGGGACTCCACTCCCATCCTCACCAGTCACCTGCCCCCTTGAGCACGGCACCATGCAATATTCATCTTCAGCCAGTCAGCCAGTGAGCCAGCCAGGCAGTCAAAGCGGCAGGATTCACCCCAAAGGTGCTTCTCGTTCTTCTCCTCTCAATCTGCTCCACAACCGCACCGCCTTGTCTAGGCGCGTACTGACAGATCCATGTCTGTCAAACTCTGCAGTGACTATCAAAATCTGATCTGAGGGGGGCCTCCTTGCCAACCCTCCCACTCACTCAAAGAGCAAATGCGCCATTAAAAATGCACATCTTACCAGCTCATCTCGTTTACCTAATGCATATGCATCATACCTCCGGGACCAAGAGGAATGATATTGCAAGCGATACAGAATACCCTTCATCAGATATACAATTCAGATTCCTTCAGGAAGAGGCTGGTGGGTTTTTTCCCCCCCGTGCTACCGTGCAGACTGAACCTTGGGAAAGTGTGAAACAGATACAGGACTTGTTGAAAGGCACCCATCTGGATGCTGGTTAGACAGACAGACAGCCATCTACATACTCTAAGTGACTCCCTCTCTCAATCTCTCGCTAAATGTGAAATCAGTTCAGAGGAGCTCTTTGAGAGTGGAAAAACATGATGCAACATGGAAAGTTCACTGTGCTACCAATAACCTAAGCACAAGAAGTAGGCCTGAAATTAACACTGATGTAAACGGCTAGAAATAGATTGAAAAACAGAGAGAGAGAGATCATTAAGCCTGAACAATACACAGAATCAACTGTTGGGAGATCAGTGGAAGATCTAGTGTCTGTGTGTGTATGCGTGGGGGGAGTGTTGCCTAAGTGAAATTAATCATTAGAGCTTTTATCTGACTTTCTTCTGTGCGCTACCCAATTTATCGTTAATTTTACAATTACACATCTTAGAATAAATTAACCCCCTTGGCAATTCCAGTGTTAATCTTGCAGTGCCCTTGCACACACTAGAAAAACAACAACTGAGAGTACGGTCCTATTTTTAGTGTTGTTTATTTCTGAAAAATATATATAAATATATATCCACATTTACTCTGGGGCATATGGATGATCCTCTTTGTTTAAAATCTATTCAATAGTTATGGAGGCAAAAACATCCTTCTGGAAAGAAATCAATGGGCCTGATGTTGGAGGGCGGTATTAAAATCCAACAATGACCAGATTTGCACAGAACAAACCTGACTTGTATCGAACCAAGAGAGGCATGCAGGGAGGCCAAGCTCTGCCAGCCTCCAGAGCTCTGATCAATAGAAACAACTCAACATTCATCCACTGCTGTCTATCTTACACACACATACACACACACGCACACACACACACACACTACAGTGTTCTGAAGGATGCTCAGACTGAAAGCACAACTTGATTGACGCAAGGAAAAAAGGCTAATACGAATATTAACAGTTCAAAATGTGAAGGAGGTGGAATACTATGCTTGTAATAATTGGATGAATGGGTCATAAATTATTAATCCTCCCTCCATGTCCATGTATCTACAGGGGAACAATTTGTAATGACACAGTCCTTATTACATTTAACAAAATCACTCACAATATGATGTGAGATGACTATAATAACAGATGCACTGAAATAAAAACCCTTTGCAACAGCGGTGGTCTATATGTTTATTCATGGATAAATGTGTCTGCAGTTATTTGTTTTTGGTTAATCCAGTGACTGAAAAATCAAGAGCTGTGTTTACATGAACCCTTGTTTTCTACAAATTATCGGAATAATAGCCCAGTTAAAACAAAAGTGCCTCATGTAACCCCCTCAATTGAGAGTGAGTGATTTCACTTGGCCCAATCTGAATGAATGTTCAATCAGATCAAGAAGGGTGGAGTAAACTTCCATTCAACTGAAATACATCAGGGCCAAACAACCATGTAAATACTTGATCCGATTGCTTCTTTCTGGTTGGAGTGAATATATCATTTTGTGTTCAGCTAACATCAGGTGACACTGTTTCTGTGGGTCAGAAACATGGTGATAGCCAAACAGAAGTGATCTGTTGTGGATACATTTTATTTTTTTGTTAGAGTTTGCAAAAGATTTAAGGACTGCTGATTTAAGATCATGACAATCATGATCTCACTTAATGTGTCAGCCTACTTCACAGCCTTTGTTGGCTGTTTGGCTTGTGTTCATGTGTATCTGTGTGTGGAGTCTACCTGGGGCTGAAAGACTGGCACGGCTGCTTGCTGTCCTTGCGGCTGTGTGTCCATATCCATGGTGTTAGGAGCTCGATCCTTTGCACCTCTGAAAAACAGACCCAACAGAACTTCTGGTTATCTGACTCAACATTCACCATCAGACAAACGCTCAGCTGTCATTTCCTTTAAAAATATCTCTGATTTCTACGGCGAAAAACCACAACAAAAAATAATAACCTCAAATGAACTGGGCAACTGTTCTCTGTTGTTCAGCACCAAACTATTGATGCCGGTTGCTGCCAGAGTGTCCTGTTTCAGCAGAACTGGATCCCACGTCATGCCTGAGGATTTGACACCCTTTGTCTGGGTCGCTCTCAAGTTGCAGCATGGCAGAGTTACAAGAGGCAGTGATATTAATCTGAGCAGAACAGAAATAATGCCACTGCATGTTTCCTTGGCATTCCTCCAAGGAACCTTTCCTCAGAATTACTGGTTGTACTGGCATTTATGCAGTTCCACTTAATTTTTTTTTCCAGAGAAAATATAGGTCACACAAAGGTGAGTGTGTTGGGTACGGCTGTATGCCACGGTGCTATATAATTGCATGTTCTGGCTTGTAGCCTGGAAGCAAGCTAAGTGCATAAGATACTCTACCACCAGTTGCTTGGCTCATTTAAAAATCACACAGTGCCATAGTATAAAATGTTACACAAATTAAAAATTTACAAAAATATCTGGAAAAAAAAGGCATGATGCAAAAATGTTATTCACATGTGTATTTAGCTTATGATTCCAGCATCTCCACTCACAGAGGCTAAAGTATCTTGTGCAGCAGTACATACTGTGATGCATAATATGGTTACATAGTCAAACACAAGTGTGGTGAGGTGTTTGCATGTATTCAACATACACAGTTAAGCTAAGGAAATGTGTGTGCACATATTTGTTGTGATGTCAGAGTGTGTGTGCACATGCAAGTGTACTCATCCATCGGCACACTTGGTGCATGTGTTGAAAATGGAAATAGCGAATGTTGGAAAGCATTAACGAGTAGAAACTGTCAACAGAGGCAGTTAAAAAATGTAAAAAGTCCAGACTTTGTGTTTTCAAAAGTCAGTAACGGGTAAAAAGCAATGGCCATATATGGTTGGTTTACCAATTCAGATTCTAGAGAAGGGATTTTTGCCAATATCTGCTGTCTGTCTACAATATCTTATTTCATGAATACAATATATGTGCACAAACACAAATGGACACACACATTAAAGTTTCACACAAAAGGAAAGGGACACAACGCACTTCACAGTGGGACATTTGCATGTTTTTCCACTAGAGTGAAGGCCGCCTCTCTGCGGATCTGTCAGTCTGTCATTTGTGTATTACTAACTGTCTCTCTATCTCTGTCGCCTCAAACCTCCCCGGCCAATTAAAAATCCCCTGGTACAATGGAGAGGAGAATGGCAGAGAGGAGCTGTCTCTCTGCTGATGTCGTCAGTCCCATTCACTAAAGGCTAATGATACTAATTAGACATCTGCCAAATATATACATGTATATGCATGGCACTATAAATGCATGGTATTTGTGTATGTGTTGGGGGGGATTTATTATGCGTATAAAAGAAGGCATGTGTATTTGTGTGGGTGAGCAGGCACTTATTTTGCAAATACTGTGGTTGTTTATTTTAGATTAGTTCAGCTTTTTTTTCCAGGGCTTTGCTGGCCTTCATGTGAGCTTTGAAGATCATGAAAATAAGTGTTTGCACAACACTATTTCTCTCCTGGGACTGCATTGACTGTATTGGGAACATTATTTTCTGAAATTTACATTAAAAGGCTTGTTTCAAACAAGTTTAAATCAATTCAAATGTTAAAAGAGGTTTACACATAATACAGATTTAAAAGCACCAACCGCTGGAGGCAAAAAGGCAAACACAAAGAACATTGTTAATAGACCAATCCTGAATCTTTTGGTTCTTATTTTAACTTAATATGCCCACTAATAAAAACAATGTATGAAAACCAACTACTGCCATGACTTGTGTAAAGGCCCAACTCTGGTTAGGCTACCTAACAAATGGCACCATATAACTGATTAGTTAGTAAGTCTTCTATCAAAATGTACACAAATGTAGATATATTTTAGGTTACTTACAGTGTCCCAATTAACCTGCCTTCCTTTTAATAAGGGTTCAAATTGATTTAATTGATAGGAAGTATGTCATTCGTCATACTCAACAGCCAGTTTTTATTTGTTGCTTCCATACTTAACTGTGAACAAGTTGACTGATGGGTTTGAAAAGCAGTTCCCTACACATATAAACATACGTCAAACTAAATAAAGGGTCAGCACTTTAATAGTCTGCTCTGTACACAAAGTCATTTTAAACATAACCACATTAATAATAATAATAATAAGTTGACAAAGGCATTATCTGTCTACTTATCTGTTACTCTGGTATGTATGTGAGTGTTTGGCACTTAAATGCCAAAGTCGTCCAGTCATCACTTGCATTGGAAAGAAGTATGTTTATATGTTTGTCTGCTTTAAGAATTGATTATCAGTTCATCATTAATAGTACATGAAGTATGTTGGAGGTTTTTCCATTAGAAAATATTTTGAAGACTACATTGGGAATTAAATTATAAATCAACAGATAAGATACACACCAAGTTACAAAATAATAAATGAAATAACAAAAACAATGACTTGATTTAAATGGCTGTCACTATTCAACAGCTGGCTCAATATGTGCCCATCTCTGATTGTTGGTTATACTTTTTAACTGAACATTGAACAATCAATCAATCAGTCATTCATTAATATCCCTAACACCCAAAATTAACTCAGCTTCGAGGTCTATTTAGACAATCTGAAATCATCTTAGATATGCATGGGGATTTTAATACTAGGTTAAGGAAAAAAAAAAAAAAAACAACCATTAGACAAATGCTGACTATGTGGCCTTCTCGCTGGTTGTCATGGCCTTTTGATTTCAGTGTCACCGGGGACTTTACAAGTCATCCACCCAGGCGGCCTTCCTGCCTCTCGTAGTGAGTCTTTGCACTTCAGCTACGTGTTTTGTTAGATTGGGGCTGGCACCCTTCCTCGTCTCCCCAACCCTCTTGTGTTTCTGACTTTATACGTGTCAAAATAACCAGGGGGCATCTGAGCTCCCTGACGTTCTTTCGCCTCCCACATCCCACGTTAACGAGATCAATTAAGACTGCCATGTCAGATTAACACACAACAGGAAACAGCACAATTAACGAAGCTAACTCAATCAAAAGGAGGCAAGGTCACACTCTCAAGGCTCCACATTCACACACAGTTCAAGCATCGTGCAACCAACCAAAAGCAAAGCCTTGCTCTAGTTACAGGACAAATCAAACACACGGATTGATTTAATCCTTTATCATGTGAACTTCAAACCTACTAAATCTCCCTCTCCCTGCACCACTGTCTCCACTGCAGGCTGAATATGTGGACAAAATAATGTTCATGGCATGTATCCTCAATCCTAACATATATTCAAAGCCCTACTTGTCCCATCTAGATTCATGTTTTAGTGCCTTTGGCAGTAACCTGCAGCTATAATGTCAAAATTGTCACCTGTCAAACTATACTTTTAAATAAAAGAAATGTCTACAAATTAACCACAACCACTCTCAACATTCCCATTACAGTTAGGCTGTCGGGTGTGAATATATAATTTTTTTGTGGCTAGAAATTGGCAAGGTCTGCAGTATATTGGTAAGTGAGCAGCATTCATCTCTCTGACAAACTGATGGTTGTTTTTCTATTCAGTAAAGTGAAGGGGAAAAAAAAAACTTTTCGATCCAGACCACCAACCACTCAGTGTAAACAAACACTGTTTTCTGACTGTGTTCCATCTAATGTGAGACTCCAGCCTGACATTCTCACAGCAGGCCCAATCACACATAGGTAATTATATGATAAAGGAGGGAAGGGAGAAACAGAGTGAGGCAGAACAAGAGGAGGAAAGAGAAGGGTATTAACAAGACTATTTAGCAGTTTTTTGTGAACAGCCTTCTTTGTTCTCACACTTCCAGCACACACCTTATTTGTTAATTTGCCTTTTTTTTTGTTATCTTCAGACATGATTCCATTTCTCACCCTCTTCATACCATACTCATCTCAAATCTGTGATGTCTTTTTTGTTAATGTTCCTGTGACACTAGGGCTGTGTGATATGACAATATATATTGTATGACAATAGAAAAACAGTTATTGTTTCTTATCATGCTCTATCATTTATATTGCTGCATTGCAAGTCACACTCCCAAGGTAATATTTTTTTCACCTGGGATGGCATGGACGTTGTTCTCCAACCAGCAGAGGCAAAATGAGGAGCTCATGCCTCAAAGAGCGGCTAGTTTTGTCAAACAGACAGAAAAGTCTGACGCAGGCCATAAAGTATGGGTTATATTTTATAGATCAGTATTTCATACTTAGTTACATGCTTAATTTAATTCAATTGTGTGCAATGATTTAAAACAGAAGGAGAAAAATAATGGGGGTACAGAGTAATTATAAAAATAACGAAGAGTTTGTACATTTAATTTTACATTATTCGTACATACTGGTTTCCATGCGGCTATTTTATGTAAACTAAAACTGAGTGCTCATTAACGTCTTCCTTTCTTCTTAATTGTCTTGTTTTGAGTAATAAATTCATTTTACACACCAGGTCAAATCTGTTTTAAAGTGGTCTTGCTTGACAAACAGGTGATGGTCTATGCTTGTTACAGTCAGGTTATGATTGTAGGAACTTTGCATTTTCGAAGTTTGCACAAGGAAAAGTGGCAGTGTGCAACCTGTTAATATAATATTTTATTTCTTGTAGATTCTTCATTGACGACTTCTTCATTTGTCATAATTAGTATGATGTGCTTTTGCTCTAGCTCCAAAAGGTATGTACAGCTTGGCTTTTCGCAACATGGTGGACAACAAGTCATCCAATCTTGATATGAAAGAGCATATCTTCAGTCAACTGGGGCAAAACTGAGTAGGAGAAGCCAAAAAGTGAGTAGGACACAGCAGAGATGGAGTAGGACAGAGAGGGACAGATGCAGAACTGAGAAAAATGCCAGGAGAGAAAAAAAGAAGCGTGTTAGCCCTGATGTGTTCACGGTCCTGTGAGAGACGGTGTGGAGCTGTGCACCACAGAAGTTGGCACTGGCTTTAGCTCCTCTTTAATCCCCATTTCCTCCCTTCTGCATTATTCATTTATAGCAGGAGAAGAGGAAAAACAAAGAGTGAGAGCCGATTATAAAAAGGTGGATCAAGGCAAACTGGGAGGGAGGTTGGGGGGCCGAATGGAGAAGTGAACAGGAAGGGTCCCGGAATTAGGCCGCCCCAAAGAGAAGAGTGCTAAATCAGCTCTCAATCCGAGGACAATAAATATGAACAGAGACTGATGAGCTTGGGTCTAAGGAGGAGAGAAAAGAAAAGGGCAAGAAAGGAGGTGAAGGGGAGGCGGGTTAAAAGGGAGAGAGGAAAAATATAATGTGACACTATCCGGCCCGGGTGTAGGATGTAAGGGAATCAAAGGCACCTTTGAGGAGCCAGAAGACGACAGTGAAAGTGCTAGAAGAGTGGTGTCCATGATTACAAGAAGTGGAGAAATCTTTGAGTCTGTGCTCATGAAAGCCCACCCCAGGCCTCGTCTGAAACCCCTGCTTGACGAACACTGATGATACAGAAAAAGAAAAAAAGGCAGAGAGAGGAAGAGAACCACTAATGATGGAGGGGTCCAGATACTACAGAAGCAGCGCACTCTCCAATTCATTTTAATCACTATTCAAAATCATTAGCCCAAATGTGCAAGCACTCGTGTTCGTTGGACTACGAGCCGAGAGAGACGGAGAGCGGGAGAGGACCAACTACACCTCAGCATGTGAGCCAGTCTTTGAGGTCTTTGAGAAAGACGGTCCAAGACTTGATGGAATAGAAAATGAAGGGGAAACTTTATTGTCCCTCAATCTAAAAGAAAAAGCACAACATGAAGACGAAGGCAGAAACCTTTGAAGATAGGCTTTGTAAAGCCAGCCAAGCACACTACAGAGTCGAATCATTTAGACTTTTCCGTTCCCTAAATCTGGCGACAAAAGCATAAAGTTAATCAGGGAGCAACTCAGCATGAGAACACTAAAGAATCTGACAGACAGACAGGACCCAAACAACAACAACATTGACATCAAACAAGATTCATTATTCAACAGGCAGATCATGGCTGGATTAATGGCTATGTCTTTTGTCAGTGTGTAAAGCACAAATCAATGTATCTGATCAAACTCGATATGGTGTTTCAGACTCTTCCAACTACAGCCTTATCAAATCTAGATTTTTGGGGTCAAAACAGACATCAGTGTTCAACAGTCTGAAAATCTAATGACGATGTTGTTATTGTTGTTACCTATATTGTAAACAGCAAACTATTTTATAAGGATGCCTATAGCTTGGTTATTTCAGGACTGTGACAAATATACGTACTGGCCGGAACATTTTAAAATAAAAATTTGTTTTCCAGACATATTTTTAATTTTTCACATGCAATTTCATGTTAATCACTGGCAGACAAGCAGCAGGGCTGGGAAAATGTTATCTCCAAAAACGATACTATCGTCACACCTGGCTGCCAATTCGATGGGCACAGCGATTCTACAAGTTTTGCGGCTCAATATTATGGTTTACTGCAATTTTTGGTTTTGTTTTTTAACACTAGACCATGGGGACAAGCAAATTCATATACTTCCAGGGAATGTTTATCATGAATCTAATTTCCAAAACACAATGTACATCACATGTCAGTCAATCTTTCACAGTTTCATTCAGCAGCATTACTGCTATACTGCATATAAGAGTGATGAATAAAATACCTTTTGGGGGGGAAAAAAAAAAACAAAACAAAACAAAACAAAACATACATGCATTTGACTTAAAGTGGTTGCTAGGTGAGCCTTGCCTGTGTGCTTGTCTACCTTCTCTTCCAGCTGAATGCACAATGTGTGCACATATGTGTTTGGGACTTTGACATGAAGTATAAAACTGTAAACTGTGATGTTTTTGCTCTGTATGTGTGTGATACATTTGTGCAACTCAGACCTTCACCCTCTCCATAGCGGAGAGAGAGTGCAGCAAAACAATAAAAAAGGGAAATAAGATAAAGGAAACCGCTGAAGTCCATAGGGACTTTACAAGGCCAGTGATCCATAATGCTGCTTTCTAACTATTTATAGGCCTCCTTTACATTTTTCACTTTCAAATTTTTATAGGCTAATGATTATTTCACTGCAGAAGTAAATAGCACGGCACAAATAGCCTGGGCTTCATGTGAGGCCTAAATTGATTTATTCCCCAACAACCTAAATAAAATAGCACAGTGCTCTGCTGCGCTGTGTGTCCATTTCACCTACTGCTGCTTCTATAAAACACATCTGTATCATCACTTGAACCTCCAAGAACCAGTAAATCCCATGAACAAAACTGGTATCTCCTCTGTTTTTTATTTATGCGTGTGTCTGCCTGCACGTGCACACCTGCACATTAATAATAATCCCCGCCAATCTCTGTTTTCCGTTCGCATTTTCAGCCACTATGTATACTAAAGATGTCCACCATTGAGTAAAGAACTCAAGCACATGCAGGTGTCAGCCACTGTCCTCCCCTTTCTCCATCTCCCTCGCTCTTGTCCTCCCCACCTCCTCCCCCCCATGCTCCTCTGTGCTCTGTTGCCTCTGTGTGTTGTCGACACGAGCTGGCACGTGGCTAAAAGCCCAGGCCACCTCTCTGCTCTATTGTCCTGCCCACTCCACAGCAGCACTGACGACTCTCTTGTGGCGAGGGGCCCTTTGTTGCCAGCCTGTCACTTCTGCAGGTGCCTTACAGCAAAAGGCAGGAGCCAGCCAGCCTGCACCGCTTCGTTAGTGCAGCGCACTGTTTGATGTGCTCATTTCATCAGCCGGAGACGGCAGCCAAGGAGGATGCTAATAATCACTTGAAAAACAAAAACATTCCACTCAAGCTTGTAAAAGATAAACTCCAATTTCAATGATAAAAGAAGAGTGACAGGCAGCCATGGTACCAGTCAGAAAAAGACCGTCAGCCACACTACCCCTCTCTCCTTCTTCCCTCACCACCCGCCTTTTCCTAGGTGAAACCAATTCATACTGTCAATCACTGAGAATAAACAAGATATATTGACAAATTGCTGACTGTGTAAGGAAAGACAAAATTGTGTGGGCAAAGTATGCAAAAACAGAACTGCATTTAAGACAGCTGTGTGATCCCTCAGAAACCAGCTTAGTGTGAGAAGGAGCAGGCTGTGTGAAGGAGAGAACCCCCCCAGGCGTTCAGGAGAGGGGACTCTGGGGGTTTGGGCTATGCTTGCACACCCTCACTACATTCACAGCCCTTCAAAATGCCATATCACCATCACACCTCAGTTAAAACAGAAACTGAATGCATCATTTGTGAAAGAAAATCAAGAGCACTTAATTTGGACTGGCTGATGTAGCTGCAAGTGATGCCACGAGTTTTATAAGGTTCAAGGGACTTTAATCATGCATGTAGTTTCAAATCCGGGTTGCAATGGTTTGACAGCATAACTAATTACAACTTTTAAATGCAGTATCTAAGTCAACATTTGAACTGGTCATTGTTTACAATCTATTTAGAAAATGTAATACATGAAAGTGGAAAGCTGGATTTGCAGATAATTTTTCTAATCGTTGTCAGATGAAGACAGGACAATGCACTTCGCCTCTTTTACTCTCCAAGTAGACCGTTAACCAGCATGAAGCCAATGCCTCCTCAAATGTGATGGTCAACACGAGGAACATATACCAGTGTGTCTCCAATATCAAAATTTTGTCCCTGGCCCACAGATTCTGCATTCATGTGCAGACACAATATCATAGCGATTAACTCATCATTGAAGCTCCAGTTCGATTTTGGTTTTAATCTTAAAACAAAGCAGCAACTTTAATGCGAGCCCCTCACTAGTTAAAACTATTCAGATTGTGTCGTCACTGTAAAAGCACAGTAAAAGCACCATTACTTATTAAACTCTCCTACACTTTAAGCAACCAAACATTGGCAAATAAAAATTAGAGCAATGTAAGTAGGGCAAGTATATGATTATTTCATTTTTATGGTTAATAAAGCAGCTATTGAGTACACCTCTCAGTACATTTGAACCTTTGAACCAAATATCCACACCCAGATTTACACACCACAGCATGACGAAGATCCCAGGGCTTTTGGTTGCGTTAGAGCCCTGTGGCAACAACTCCTGGTCTTTCACAATGCAAAAAAACAGTATTGTACGGCAGAGCAGAGCTTCTACTGCTCCAGGACCAATAAGGGCTTTGTTTGTTCGCCATGTCACTTACTGACCACCAAATTAGCTTCATCACCTCTGGCACCAGGATATCGGATGTGACAATCTGTACCACAGGGCTGGGGCTCTGTTTGTGTACAAGGCTAGAGGGCATAAAGTAAAAAATAAAAGACATAAAATAGGGACAAATGAGGGAAATTCGTGGAAAATGAAATAAGGGAATGCCGCACTCACTTTTTTGTTCTGTTCTAAATAAAAGATTGTGTTACACAGCATTTACACCAATAGTCTGGTCTTTATCAGCACAGATGTGTTTTCTGAACCCTAACATAACCTTCTCACTGTAACAGGAATCAACAGATGAGACCATCATCATCTAGGCAATGATTCTGAAATTACATTACTGTTCTTTGTCCTCTATTAATATCAATAAAGGAGGAGATGGTGCAGCAAAGGAGGCAGCCAGACATGGCCTAGGAAGAAAAAGAGCCGTCAAAAACACAAACCTTTATGTGATGTGGTAAAAGAGCAAAAACATAATTTGGCTGAATGTGTAAAAAAAAAAAAAAAAAAAGAGCACTTAATGCGTAAATTGACTTTAACAAAAGAAATTAAAGTATAATAGGTGTTTAGGGAGATCACAAAGCACATCAAACAGTTTTCATCTTTTTTCCCCAATCTTAACCAGCATTACTGCTCTCTACCCTGCATGCACTTCTGGCTGTGACTGAGCTAGGGGAGAGCAATGATTACACAGAAACTGCTGACCCATCACTGTGTTGTTTGGAGACGATGTGGCCTGTCATTTGAGTTTCTCATCTATAAAACAACAATTAAAAAACATCTGGTGAATGTAGTCTATTTTCCCTTCAAACAAAACCAGCAGTTTCTCATACTCCCTTAAAGCAGGTTTTCCCCCCTTTTCCCTTGATACTTTGAAGCAGTTACCCTGCGTCAGCGTCGAAGTTTGTCTAAGAGGAAATGACAAGAGCAAGATGTCCAAATCATTAGTAATGTGAGAGGAGCAGTTCCCAGGCATGTCTAGTTACATAGTTGAGGGCTAACGTGAGGGCTATGTGCTTGTGTTAGGGCTTTTCTGGGCCCAAGCCTCCTCATATGCTCTTGGGGGGGGACAGGGGAAAAAGGACCACAACCCTTCAGCATCTCCATGATCAGAAATTGAAACATCCAAGACCCTGAACTTAGAGCAACCTTAGCTCAACCCTAATGTTTTATGAGGAGAGAAAAAGATACCAGCACAGAAAGTGTGGTCCACACTTTAATGGAATACACATAAAATTACAAATAGATGCAGGCACATACAGAAATGAATGCAAAAGGGAATGCCTACACTGAAAGCATACAAATAGTGTGCCCATGGGAATGTGTCTCCACAAAAATCAAGCCCGGCTCTGGTTCAGTTTCAGCCTGCTGTGGCTTCTGTGGTGGACCCTGCTGGCTGCCGCACACATACGCACACACAATCTTCTAACCAGATCCAGAACACTGCTACTCAATCAGAGGTCAAATGCAGTACTTTCGCTGCATATGAGCGTGTATACACCCATGTTACTATCATACTGCCAAAGAGGATGACTCCTTAATATGAAACTGACAATAACTCGGTACGCGGTACTAACCATTTCGGTTGTTTCCAGGAGCACAATTTATCCTGGCTGAGACTCGCATCACATAATGTCGAAAATATTTGGTTTGACCACATGTCTAAATCAAAGCACAGCCAAATTAACAGCTGGAGGCACGTTTTCTTCAAGGTTTTGAATTTGAAATTTGAAAAATAGAAAGTGTGTGATGATTTATAACAGGGCCACAGGAACGCATCCATTGTTCATTTCTAGACATATGGCTCTGTCTTGAAGAGTAGGTGTGCCTTTGAGGAAAAACTTGGGACTGAAAATAAATCAGGAATAATGTGACTATATAAAAGCCAGTCAACATTTTTTGGAATAGGTACTTTGAAATGAAATCTGCTGGCATCTATTTTGTTATTTTACTTGTCTATCACATATCAAAATTCTAGGGAAAGAAGTATGTGCACAGTTCTGAAGTAAGAAATGATGTTTATCCTACCCTTTCACTGACTTAAAATTGTTCTAGATAGGCCAAGAGCAGAAAACAAACACCTCAAAAATGTACACTTGTACAGAAATCATTATAGAAACATACAAACTAACATGCATGTGAGCACAACACATGCATAGGCAGACACACAAACACACACGCAAGAAGTCCAATGCTTATTTTTATTCCTCGGGCACTCATCCTTCTTTGCATGAGTGCATCATCCGGCACACCGACAGAGAATCCTAGTATGTGTGCGAGTGTGTGTGTAAGGAGCTGACGATGGGAGAATAACGTTGCCCCTGAGGGGTCGCACCTCTCTCCATTCTCGCCCTCCTCCCTTATCCCTCCTCTCGACTCTGTGCCTGCAGGGATTTCCCTTTTCAGTTCAGGAGAGATGTCAGACCTGTTCCACCATCCCTCACACAGAGGCTGGACTCTGCCCTCCGTTCACCCAACATCTGTAAAACTCCAGAATCAGTCTCATTTCTGCATATCAGGGCCAAGTGGAGCTTAAGAGCTGACTCAAAACACAGTATGTGTTTATAACCCAATTCTTAGTGGGAAGTTAATCATTGCAGTATATAATATTAATTCAGAGACAAGGTGGTAATAATGAGGATCCCTGTAGAATAACTTGCCCTTAAACACTTGTTAACAAGCAAAAATTATGCTGTATCAAAATGATCACTCAAAAATATTAAGCAAAAGGAAGAGAGCCAGGAATAACAGGAAATAATCAAATGTCACAACCTAGGAAACAGCCACTTTCTCATTCTTTCATCTTTCTTCATCCTGTCATTAGATCCATCCAACTTTTTGTTTTGCAAACCTGGACTTGGTGTTTCCACAAATCCAAAAGTTGATTTCAGACATCAACACAGGCCAAATGGGAACTTAACACAAATGAATATAGAGCCAACCATTGATTTAAGGAAGCCTTGCTGACCAAATCCAGTTGAGATTTAGATGTGATGTGATGTGATGAGATGTTTACCAGCACTTCAGATTATTACAAATCAATGTTCTAAAGTAAAATATAGCAGTCTGTCAGCCTGTCTGTCACAGAACAACGTGAAAATATTCAGAAAATTAAAAAGCCAGTCACTAAAATTGCAGAGAAAGAAAGAAGAGAAAAAAGAGCAAGCGGAACAGAGAGAGAGAAGAAGGCTCCACAACAGGATTTGAAAGCTGCTAAGCTAGATAGGCTTTCCCTGCCTCCTTCACATATTAGAATATTAATATTAATGAAACTTCCTGTCCCCCCTCCCTGTTTTTCCCCCTCAGACGATTTGAACATGAAAAACTTAAAAAGCACAAATTCCAGGAGTTGCGTATCACAGTTTGACCCGGAGCCACACAGCAGACACCAACCATGACAGACTCACTGTTCAAAGCAAGCGGGAGTCGCTTTCATCAGGGGATCCTAGTGGTTCTTTTTTTTTTTTTTTTTTACAGTGTGACACCACCAGCCAATGCCATCTGCCTTTTTCAAAATCAGAACTTCAAGATGTGCTTCCTGCTTGTGCGTTGTTTTTAGGTGGGCTTCACAACCAAGGCCCAGCATCACGCAGGCTTTTGCTGCTATGCTGCTTGCTGACTGCTGTTTACAGCCAAACCCCGCAGTGTGGCGCAATGTTAAATATTCACTGTTAAACTGTCAAGCCAGGACTGGCTGGGAACCCAGCCAGGCATTCACAGTACAGAAGCATCAGATGCCCCCCCCCCATTCAAACACAACCCGACCAAATCAGTCACTTTACCTCCAGCCAATCCAGAATCAGACCAGCACATCAGTTCCCACCTCCTACCACACACCCACTTCCTGAAATGCCAAGACCCCTGAGCACCACTTTTTTAATCCTCTTCTTCTCCTCCATCCATACTTAAAGTTCATTTTCTTCATCATAAATCTATGCACAAATACATTAAAATGTACATCATTTGCACTTAAAAGACACCTCTGCTCTAGGCATGAGAAAGCCGTTACTGACTCCTGATGCCTGCCTTCAGACATCTGTAAAATATTTTTATTCGGTGCCCCAATACCGCACTGGCAAAGGTCTCTCATCCTTGGCTTGGCAGGACTTCTAACAGAGCCAGCCGGCAGCGCCATACAGGCCTAACCCCTGCTGCTGCAGCTTCCTGCTGCTCTGAGGGAATCAGGCTGCCTGCCTCCCATTGACTATTGGCCAGGCTGGGCAGGGAGGAGGAGGCTGAAGGAAGAAGGCCCCGGGTACAGTGGACCCCTGGAGACAGGAGCATGGGCTAGAATGGGGGGGACAGACTGAGATTGAGGGGCTGGACAAGGGGAGAATAAGTGAGGGAACTAAATAGGAAAGAAGAGGACTGATAAACAAGAAGAACCACGGGTCCAAGATCATAAGCAGCAAAACGGGAAGAGGAGAAGAGATGGGTGGCATAGAAGTGGAAAGGGAGCAAGAAAAAGGGGCTTGGGGGCAGGTTAGGCAGCAGGAGTTAAGGGGAGCTTCTCATTATGACTCCTCTTCCTTCTGCATGCCCCCAGGGCTTGACCACAACCTCAAAGCCCCAGGCCAAACCAAGAGATGAGGGAGACCACGGAAGACTGCTGTGAGTCAGGGTACAAACACGGACAGAGGAGGGGGGGGGGGGGGGGGGCATGTCCCCTCACCCAAATGAGGCAGTGTGAAATAAAGAGACAGATAACGACAATAATAGTCAATAATATGAATTTCACAATTACGTTTTTTTTTTTTTTTTACTGTGTTAAATGGTATGTACCTATGCCAAGACCACCGCCATATTTACATTTCTCAAAATAACAGTATAAGCAAGTCTATGTTGTTGTATGTCAAAAATTTGTGAAAAATGCTCATCATAATTTCCCAGAGCCCAAAGTGACACCTTCAATTTGCTTCAAACCAAGAGTCCCAAGACAAACAACTCGTCAGTTATTATCATAAATGACTAAAGAAAAGCAAAAAATCAGGACGTTTAAGAAGCTGGAGCCAGCAAATGTTTGATATTATTGCTTGAGTGACGACTGAAGCAATTCATTCATTATCAAAACAGATGGCCATTAGTTTTCTGTCAATTGACTTGCCTTTCTATTGCTCCAGTTATTTTGCTGATGTCTGGTAGCTTACAGTTTAAAGCCATTTCAATGTAGAAGAGTTGCAATACAGAAGTAATCAAAATTGCTGCCAATTAGTCCTGTTAGAAAAAAAATAGATGAATCTACTTATTGTTGTAGCTCTCTGAATTAAAATAATCATCACAATCTCCTCTTTAATAGCCTTCGATAAAATTTTGCATAAAATAATCATGGCGAGAGGAGTGCTTGTGTGAATCCTTTGAAAATATGGACAGACAAGATTTGGATATCATAAGCATGAGCCAAACTATAGCTTATTTCAGTTTCCAACTAATAGCAGCACTTATATCCATGACACATCTGAAACATGTAGTTAAAAAAAGAATAATTCAATTGAAACTGCACAGTTAAGCAGTTCAATCCATCCAACACCATGCCTTACATATATTTTCAGTGCTGTAAAGGAATGCACTGAATAGCAATTGGTATAACTTATAATCAATAAAGACTACGACATTTCTAAACCAATACTGGTTAATTAAGGAATGCCTTAACTGCTTCAATTTACAAAGTCATAGGTGAAGAAAATAAAAACAATCAGGAGATCAGGGGAGACAGTATAATGTCCCTGGCTTTTCATGCTGAATAGGGGGAGGGTAAAACAGACAGTCTGTCAAAACAAGATGCTCTCATACAAATCTGCTCTCTTCTGCAGCAAATCCCGTGTGAAACATTAAGGCTCATTTGTGATGGGACTGGAACAAATGCCCACAGCAGTCAGCAAGCAACACACACACAAAAAAAACCTTCCTCCCTCATTCTGTTCATGAGTGCAAATTCATTCTGCTTTTGTCTCATCTCATGACAAATGCATACTGTCACTGTCACTGATGTGGTGTTTACAGTGGCATATAGCATCTTGTAATTATTCTGTGAAAGTGAATTTGTATCCTGAGGGATTTGTATTTTTGCGTGTGGATAATCAAAAGAGATAGAGAGGGAGAGGGGACGACTGGAAAGTGATCTCCAATAAGAAAAAGAAGATGTTGCTTTCCAGCATAGTTCACAATATGCCAAAATGGATTTGGTAGCTTTGTTTAGATGGCAATAAACAGCTGCTTTTGTCTAAACAGGCATTGACCTACAGACACAATTTCATAAAAGTATTAGATATCTATAGTATATGCAGTTAATCAAGAAATGGCCAATGGCTCCTTATATAGGCTGCCACTGACTAAAAAAGGTTGGTATACAACTGACCCACAAAATGGGCTGCACAATTACTAAACTGTGCAAAATGAGAAAAGAGTTAGTGTAACAAATGCCTAGAACAGCTCCATTACACAGCTATTTCAGTCAGGTCAGTTTCTCCAAGTATTTGAAACACCAAATAGCTTGTTATTTTTGTCAATATCTCAAAAATATTGAAATGTTTTCACACTTTCTGTGTAAATTAACGTCATTTCTAAGTGGGCTTTGTTTTAACCTCTCCAGTTTGCACTTTGGCAATACAGGCTTACTGAAGCTATTTATTTCTTCATCTTTGTGAAATCACTTTTTTATGCTTAGAGGCTCTTCACTGTAAGTGGGAAAAATGCACTTTGTGGTATTGCTGTAATTAATCCATTACTTTAATAGGTTCAAAACTCCATTGCTTATAAATAGAGTTGTTTCATACAAGGCAAGATTTCAGGGCCAAAGACAAGACCGAGGTTCTACAAAGAAAAAAAACAAAAACAACCAAGAATATGGATAAAAGCTTTTTCCAACGCCCTTTGCAGTGAAATAAACACTGATATTGTGTGGTCGTGGCATAAGCTGACCCAGGGGCACTGAAAGCGTTTCATAAACTTTGAACAGGGTCCTAGGTCAGTAATTTTTGTGTTTGCATGTCTTTGTAGTCTGTTTCCCCCAGAGCACTACAGAGTCCATTGAGAAAAGGCATCAATGCCACAGTGAAACTGAGAACTTTCACGTGACATGGGAGCCGCGAGGCATCCTCTAAGGATATTTGAATGCTTGAAACATCAGTGACCCTTCATAAGATGGAAGGGAGATGGATATGAAAAATATTGACTGGCTGGCTGTTTGAGGAGAGTATAAGAAGCTGCTTAAACAGCCCACTCTCATTGCCAAAGACCTTATTCTAAACTCTAACCAAACTGAGCCTGGAAAAGGAAGACTCAATTCTAAATTCTTCTGGGGAACACTAAAGCTTTTATTTTCTTTTTCTTTCTTTTTATTATTAAAACAACTACTAACGACAAAGAAAGTACACCAAAAGAGCCAATGTCCTACCTTTGCCAGCATCATTTCTGTACAATGCTTGGCCAAGGTCTTTGACATCATGCAAAAGACAGTGCTTAATGTAGCTCAAAAATGGCCTTAGGAAGCATCTTCCTTCAAATATGCTTTGTGTGAGAAAAAAAAAAAAAACAGCTTACATTTTTTGTTCTTTGTTAAACCCAAAGGCAAGATGACTGTTAAAGTGGTCAGATGACAAATGTCTCATCTGATCTTTAATCCAGCAGAGGGGCTAGCTCCAGGGCTAAAACAGGAAACTCTCACAGGATAGAACGATTTGGTAAATTCCACTGCGCTAAATCACTGCTTAGGGTGCAGCAGTTTCTCTGCACCAATGAATGGCATTTAAGTTCCCACTCTGAATATCTTCATAGCAGAAAACCTAGCTGCCATATAACCTGCATGGAGATAGAATACTGCCTACTGGCCTAGGTTAATATGTACTGTATGTATGTGAACCCAAGCTAAATCACAGGAAAAGCACTGCAAACATACATCAATGCTTCTCTCTCAAGAGATGACATCACCAGTGCCTTTTCCACTAATCACGTAAAACAACTAGTGAGGTGATGAAGTCAAGATTTTTTTATGACAAAGGTGTTCTTTTAAATAGGGATGTTTCTGACAATTTCCATGACATTTAAATGTACAGTTAAAAAACAGTAGTCTAACGGTATGAAAATATTTATGAAAACAGTCAAAATGTTCGACAATTTCATCTGAAACTGTAATCACATTCTCCAATAAACAAATGCCTATTCTAAATACCACTGGAATATGTGCATTATGAATATTATACATTAACGTACAAAAACCTTAAAAAATGAAAATTATTCATCAGAGTATCAGGCATTGTTAACAGATAATCTTTTTTTATACAGCAAAATTAAACTGAGAAGACATGTCCTTTCAGTGTTAATTAAAGCCCTATTTGCACAGGACTAATATTACCTGTGAACCTCTACTCATTTGAAATAATTGTGGAGGTCGTCTGTGATCTTAGTCCTGTGCAAATCTGCCATGTCCATAATTTATAAGGTAAAAATTCCACCACAAATTACCTACCATATTTCACCAAACACAGAGGTCATGTGATAATATTAGTCCTGTGCAAATCCGGGGGATAATGTCAGTATATTCGAATTAAAACACAGACTTTGCCTACCCCGTGCCAATGCGCTGCATGAAACACAGACGTGGTGGGGTAATTTCTAAATCGGATGAGGCCCCCAGGTAATAGGGCTTAAGGGAATAGGGCTTATGTCACTGTGTAATTCAAATGTGTACCCTTATATAATCAAAAATATAATTTTAACGAATTCAACCAAGTTATATTTCTGGTGTTGACTACTGAGGGTAGCAATGTTTAATCAATGTGCACATCCCTACTTCCTGTAATTTTATTTTGAGAAACTGTCATTAATTGCTGCCATCCCCACTTTTTAGACTACCTTTACTACCCTAATTCAATCTCCATAATGTAACATGACAAAATGATAAAGTTTAGTCAAAGCCTATCAAAAGTAAACCTGTCATCAGCTCAAATTCAAAGCGGGATATACTGGCAGAAATCCCTCACCACAGAGACTGATGCAAACATTTGGCAGCCATTTGCTGATCATCCGGTTCATGACACATTCCTTGATAGTCAACTTCACAGAGCCAGCCGGTGTTCATCTCCATCACCTGATGACGCTGGCAGACTCGAGCCTGTTGTCTCTGACGATGATCGAATGTGGCAACAGAGAAGTGAGTAATAATTGGGTCAACAAGGTATGTCAGCTCCCACTAACTCTCGTCTGAATCATCTCTCTGCAGCGTAGCCAAATGTGATAGTATGACGCCTGAATTATTTGGCTGTGATAGGCAGCGACAGCAACATGGCAGGAGATACTGTTTTCAAGCTATTTGTGACCTCGACAATGGTTAGGCCTAGAAGAGGTGAGACACTGCCTACACACCTGTGCGGTTAATCTCTGAATTTTAGTTTTTTGGCTTGTTTTTTCAGTCTATAGATTGAATTTCCATATGATTTTATTCACAATTATTTTATATTTTAAAGAAGGATACAGATGCACTCAAATCTAAACAGAACTCTGGGTGTAATCAGTACGTAGGAAGTTTTGCAATAACCATTCTGACTGAAAAAAAGGCAGTGAGTCACGGAAGAAAAACTTTCTTTTTCCCAGAAGGATACTACTCGATTTATTTTTCATTCAAATAGACCATCTCTTTACAACTACCAGTTGTTCGCTTCCAAATAAACCCCGTCTTCCAGGCTATAACTCTTTTGATTTCATAGCGTGAAATAGACAGCTGGAAGCAGCACTTGAGCCAAACTTTTCCAGACAGAGATGGTTGGGAAACAATACACTGAGGCACACTGACACAATTTCCACAAAATATTACCTAATAGCAGAGAAAAAGTTGCTTAGTAGTCAGACTGGTAAACAAGGTTTTTTAAAAAAAAAAATAAAAAAAAAAAAAAGGGGTGGTCTTGTTTTAGCACGCCAACAACAATGGATTTAGCCTCCCACATCGGTGATGGGTACTACTACATGTTATAAAACCAAGCTCATAAATATTAATAAATGAATCTATTTGATCACATGGCATGACTTTTTTATTTAACTTTAACTTGACTCATATATCTTATTATCATAGTTCATTACAAGCTGTATGCCGTTACCCTCTGATCATTTATCATTTTGTATGCAAACTGGTCAATGCATCATTAGAGGCCATAGCCACAACCCCTCATCAATCTGCTTGACTCTCAATTTACAGCAGGTTTGAAGCCGGAGATGATGATACCTTAACGGACTCAATTATTTAAATAATGCCACCCTGCATGTTTTCAAAGAAGACCGGAGGTCACGCTATATGATACTGAGTCATATTCTAACTAGTGAGACAACAACAAAACCAAAATTAAACTAACTTATTTTCATCTCATCACTTGATGCTGACGTGTAGCATTTTAACTTAAAAAGCAATTTAACATTAGCCAGCATATGGCTAATAATGGCAAAGAAATTAACATAAAAAATAGTGTGCAATTTAGTTTATGGGATGACGATGTTACACTGGGTTACACAATGTAGAGGTGAATGAATGTTAGAAGTGCATTTAATAAGCTCAATGACTTTCACCTTCCTACAAAGATCCACCCTGCATTCCAATGTCAGTGCTACCGTATTATTCAGTATGCCAGGAAAAGATTTAATATTTCTGAATACAAATTATGTGGAATGCAGCGTGCCAAAAACTATGAGGACGTCCTACTATTCTGACCCACTATTCTCTTTGCAGCGAAAGATACGTACTCCAAGATTTCGTACAAAGGCAGGGACGGACATAGGAGCACGAGAGTCAAAATTCATGGCCCACTGTCATGACAAAGTAGTAAGTAGTGTGAGTTGTGTCTACATACTGTATGCATCAGTGTGTAAGGGCAGCTGCCGTGCATACTAAAAGTAAAAAAGAAAAAGTTGGTGAATCGGAATGTACCCCCGGTAACAGAGGCTGTGACTGCAGACAGTAAGTGTGTTCATATGTGCCTATAGCTGCCTGATAGGGGTCTGTGGTTTTCATTTTCAGGGTAGTATGTCACTGTGTCACGCTCTAGATTGGGTTTCCTCTTACAGTGTATCACACTTTTAATAATCTCAAGTAAAGTCGGGCTGAATGAATACTTGCTTCTGCAGATATATCACTGGGGGGAAAATGTGTTATGATTATAAACCACACAAAAATTAGTGAAGGCAGCCATTTTCTGTAGTGTCACAGGACATTAGTCTTGTCTGCTGTCAGTCACTGTAGCATGGCATCAGTGAGTGGCTCTTTTATTTGCTTACTGTCATGCCACCTCAGATTTAGCCAAAATGCATGACTAAATTAAGATGCTGAGTGAGATATGAAAAAACGTTCTTTCGCACACTGTAGTCGAAACAGCACGATGTCACTGTAAACACTAAATGACAGCGGCGTCTGTGCAGTTTTAAGGTAGTGAAAGTTAGCAAAGCAGAATGCTAGTCGGCTAACAAGCTAAGCTACAGTTAGCTTACCAGCGAACTTCGTAGAAACTTTTTCAAGTGAGTGTCACTGACGCCAACTACAAACGGTGACCGTTTACAAGCTCTGTAAGACTGACAACTCCAGAATGAGTCAAAATGGGGAATTAAAGTAGTCTGTAAGAGGTTTGTTGGCCGTGTAGTGAAGAGTAAAGTCAAACAGGTACACTGTCAGCTAACGGTGTCTCAGCTCTTACCAGGAAGTGGGATCCTTGTTGCTAAGCTATTCCTTCTTCACGTTGAGAGTTTCTCCTGATGGTTATGGCGGTTGTCTTTGTTGTGACTTTCTCTTTCTTTCCAAGGTCGCTCGAGAGAGAAAAAGAGTCGACTCGGCGGGCCTCTCTTCTTGCGTGGCACTGTTGCCTGAGCGCTAAAAAAAAAAGTTTCTTTCGGAGAGAGAGAGAGCCTGTGCTGTTCGAGCCAGTCGAGATTGTGTACGTGTTTTCAGACAGTCTCTCCACTAGGCCCCTCTCATCACCACACTCATGACCCGTGTGCCAGTAATGTAAACAACCCAGCATTCCCGGAGCGCAGGGGAGGGGCAAGTGTCAAAGAGTGGAGGGAGGCTATCAAATACCGCGAGATTCAACAGGGAAACTCAAAACCACCACGGCACAACTCCTATTTTTTGTGTTCCAATGTGTGTGAGTATTTTTCCATGATTTTGTAGACAGAGAGAGGATATGATGGTTTTATTCTTGACCCTGGAAACAGCTGACAAAAACATCTCAAAGGGCAAAGCCACCAATGTTACATATTAAAGTGTGTTTACAGGTTTTTGGAAGTCACTGCCACATATGTGCACAAAGTAGTAAAATGCCTTTTGTGGCTCCAGAGGAAGCTGCACATAGTAAACTCCAGTGATGTCACTCAGTGGCTCAAGTTGCATTATGGGAATTGTAGGTGCCATGTTTTTTAAGAAAAAAAAAACAGTCCAATGGTCTGGCATTGGACTCCTGTAATGCTGACTTATGGGCAGTTGTAGAACTGAAGACATCACCTCCATTATTCCATATTTTAGTCTGCCTTTTAAAAGCCTGGTGCTTACATTTCCCACAATGTAACAATGCAATTAGGTTTCTTCCATTTTCTTTCTGTTGTTTGTTTTGTTTTGTTTGTTTGTTTGTTTAGGTGTTCCTTGCCCGAATAAAGGGTTTGAGGATAGAGGCTGTAAATGTACAAATTGTAAAGCCCACTGAGGCAATGTGATTTATGATTTGGGGCTATATAAATGAAATACACTTGACTTAACCTTTACATAATTATAACCCATGGATTAATGTGTAAGAGCAGCAGTTTAATTTTGTGTCTGGATGAGATTAAGCCATTTTCAACTACTTTGTAAAAAATCCTTCTTAAACTCAGAAACAGTAAATAGAAGATCCACTTGCTATCCTTTTCCTCGGGTTTAAATCACATCTCACAATCTTCATCTGTGGGTGAGGCTTGCTCCGATGTAGTAGAGATCATAGACATAATATACGTAGACGCCTCATAGACTGACGCTGCCTATTGGAGCTGACTTATCAGCGCGGCCGCCATCTTGGATGGGTCATCTCCAATGCGACTCCCCTGCATTTATTTCTACTGAGGAAGGTGTATCCCCAACTACAATAATCATAACCTCCCGAATTTTTACCGGATTTTCAACGGTTACACAGTTACAAACGGCCGAGATTCAGTTATGATACAGGTGCTGTCACAAAAATTATTTTAAAAAAAAAAATCGTACTTGTGAAAGGTAATCCCCTGCCATGTGGTAACAATACTGCACCAGTTATTACAACCATAAAATGCACAAAATACGGTCATAGTTGCTCGCTCTCCGTGGATTCCAATTGACTCTGGTGCTAGCCTACAGTGAGGAGACCCAACCAAGATGGCGGCAACGCAGGATTATGTTCCAGTAAGCCATGAGGCGTCTATATATTATGTCTATGGTAGAGATAACCGTTAAAACCAACTGTTTTATGTAACCCAATCACAAGCCCTTTGTGATTCCACACAGTTCCACATGGCCGCAGTTTGGTAACCCTAACCCAAAACGTCAGTATTGGACAACCTCGGAATGGTGCATCATATGAGCCGATTATGTTTGTGTGTAAAATCTTGATAAGTTGTAACTATAGCTGTCAGATAGATTTAGTAGTGTAAAAAAATACAATATTCCCCTCTGTGATGTCGTGGAGTAGAAGCAGAAATTGGCAATTAATGGAAGTAAGATACTGTAAATCCAAATTTTACTGAAGTTTCAGTGATGAGTGAATATACTTTGCTTCTTCCAACCAAGGCTGACACATTCTCAAGTTGCACCAGACACAGAGGCAGCCGGAGCTTAATAGATCCTCCCGAACATAGACAGTTATACGCACGCTCTTCGACACACTTGCTGTCATTACGCACATGCATGCAGACTACCCACACATCCCCTGACGCACACGCACACATCTGTACTTGTGAATATCATGAGACTTTATTGACAAAAATGGTATCGCAGATTGGCTCGCATGGACAGCGAGAGCATCTGGAATTGATCAGCTTACTTTGCTTTGATAAAAGCTTCAGCGCTGATTTCAGACTGACAATTCAAACACCGCTGATACACAGGAAACACATCTGTCTTCTTCCCATCCCCGTTGTTAATAATCAACAAGTTAGGTGGGGTTGTGTTTTTTCTCCCTACTTCAATAGCCTTTTTTGTTAACCTCACTGCAAATATGGAAAAGGGAGAGATGCCTGGAGTGTAGGATTTTCCCCCCTTTTTCTTCAACAACAGTTGAAGATTAAAAGAAACGTCTCACAGAAATCTGTCAATTCTGTATGTGAATAATGCTGTGTGGAATTTAATGGCATGAGTTATATTGGGTTTCCTCTACACCCACATTTTCTTTCAATAAGATCAATGGCGCTCAGTGACAGATAGGGACGGTCTTTTGTATCTTCAAATTTCAGGTTTCTGAGGGAATAATTAGATGGATGGATGAAAAGTAATGCATCAGCCTGCGAGGGGAGCTGCACCCAGAGATCCTCCAGTTCACCACGCATGCCTCCACGTCTGTTTGGTGGAAAACTGTTTAATAATCGTGTTGGATTTCCATTGTTCTAAAAGTGGCTTGCTGCACTGATGCGCTGCTTTAAACCAATAGAAAAGTTTTTTTGTGTTCTTTTGCTGATATTGTTTATTTAGAAGAGAGGATGTCCTTTCTGATTCAGGTTTTTTTTTTTTTTTTTAAAGTCATCTGTTTCACTCTTTCCCTCTTCAAACTTTGTGGTGTCGCTTGCAGGTAACGGGGATAGAAAAGGTTCGCCCTCCAGGGGAAATGTAGATGGTTGAATCGCTGGATTTATAGAGATGCCTCAGACATTTTACTGTAAACGTGACATTTAACTCTGATATTATTGGGGCCTTTTTCTGAGCAAAAATTGCCGACGAGGGAAATCTAATGACAGTTAAGTTGAATTTGGCCTTTAAGGCCTTAAAGCACTTTCGGCCAGAATCTATCTTTGTTGAAGGTTAATTTCAGATCATTAGCAAAACAGAGCACTCCAATGAATAAAGCAGCTGAGAAGCTATTTTATGAACAAGGCCTGCAGTGCTCTTAAAAGACAGTCACACTAGCTCGGTTTTTGTTTTCTTCAACATACACATTTTAGTGCCATTCTACCTGGGTTTTTCAATGCTAAATATGCAGAAGTGTTGCACCCAGGGGCTGAAAGCACACTTTAAACACTTAAAAAGAAAAAAATGTTGATGTTTTCACTCATGTCTTTTTTATTTCCCTCTGTGTTGTTGATCTGGCTCAGGGGTTAGGTATGACTGCAGTGTGGTAGAGACAGAAGCTGCAGTCAAAGCTCCTGTGATCGGGTGCAGACTTCATAGAGACCAGCAGATGGAGGGGAGAGGGAGCCGCGTGCATCCTGAAGGTTTAGCAAGAACTGAGAGGTTACACTCCACCAGTACAAAGATGACCTGTCACACACTGAAACATGCCGTATCAATGCAGACGAGCTTCCTGTTTATGTACCTCACAGAGCACAGCTATCAGAGGCAAAGAGAAAGAGGATTACAGATGGAAATATGTATGAAATGTTGTCTCCCTCCTCATATACCCAGGCGAACTTGGAGGCAGCGTGCATGTGACGCCTGCATTTCCATTTTACACGCTAATTAATGTTGTTTTGTCTTCAAAGTGCAATTGCAACCGGTAGTTATCAGCCTTGATCGCAGCGTTTTTCAAGGTTGTCTAGATGTGAGCCGTCACATAACAAATACCTATAAATATAGAATAACAGCACAACAGAGAAATAAAGGATTTACGGCATGTGGAGAGCAACGCGCAAATGAGGCACAGGAGAGATAGTGTGTGATAATGTGAAGGACAAAAACTGACAAAATGGCATATTATTTTTGCCTGGATCGTTCTATAAAGTCTGTTTTTGTTTTTTGTTTTTTGTGGCTGGTTTTGTGTGTCTGTGTTGTGTACTTGCATGCGTACATGCTGGTGTATCCCTTCTCTTGGCAAACACCCAGGACAGAGGATCTCTCCACCTGCTCTGCATCAACCAGCAGGGCAGGCCTCAGTCTCCCACATACACACACACACACACACACACACACACACACACACATCCACCACAGTTTAGCCGTGTCTCATTCACATCGTCACCCCTCTGACATCCACCTGTGTGTGTCGGCTGTTTGTGTGCGTCCCAGTGCCGGTGCGTATTTGTGTTCGCAGGGTGGTTGGTGTGTGAGGTGAGGTTAAATACGCGCCTAGCAATGAGAGGAGGGAACTGAGGCGGAACTGGCAGAATATCACACACGTACACACACACACACACATACAGGCAGTGGCAACAGAAACAACACTATCAGAGCAACATGTAAACTGCAGGTGTGGCCTATGCCTGAGTGATCATTCCATACTTTGTTCTGACCCTGTCGCCTGTCACTGTGTGTGTATAATGTGTGGTAATGTATGTGTGACCGCGTGTGTTTGTGTGTGTATGTGTGTGCCTGCAGGGACACACTTCCCCGGAGTTCACTTATCACACAGAAGGGACCTCTTTCTCCTGTGACTTAGCGAAGGGTTCAATTCAGGATATGTATGTGTTGCTGAATTGGTTTGTAAGAGCACAATGTGATGTCAACATGATTATTGGATACGGGAGATTTCTCTGAATCATTTTTGGCGATGACAGGCGGCGCTTCGCACTTGACCTTTGTATGTAACACGTCTTTTTCTGAACGAATAGGTGTCACTTGCCGACGTCACAAGTGAGTTTGAGCAGATTTGTGGGAAGTAACGCTGATGAACTGGCACACATCTGGGTCACACGCTCAAAAAACATCTGGGAAAGCTGTATTTAGGTGGCTAGTGCGGCCTTAAGTGCTGTCAGACCAGTTTAAGCTACTTTGTCGTTGTTGGTTCATTTAAATCGGCACCATGTCGTTTTGGAGATTAAAACTCAGATTTTAATATTTACATTATTAATGATAATAACACAGTAATATCGATTTTCTTTTTTTTTTTGCTCCATTACTGAATAAACAAGCCGTTCTCAGAGGAAAAGTCCCTGGAACACTGTCTGAAGCTAGAAAGGTGGCGGGGCCCGCCTCATGTAAACAAAGTATGTATGAAACTGTGTTGTCCTTTAAGGTCAGTTTGTTGATGCAGTTTACCCGGTCATGAAAACAAAGACAGTGTGTTTGCTTAGTTCGTTTAGGAAAAAAAGATCCCCCAGAATTACGTAGTGCACCTTTAAAATATTGAAAATATCTGTGGGATTTTTCCAAACCAGCTGTCTGTGAATGTGTGTGTTTTATGAACAGACTAGGCATACTGCACTTTCAGCACTGTTTATGCACAGTCATGGCACATGGAGTCATTCAACAGGAGGAGGAGCTAAGAGGTGGAGGCGGAGCATTAGGTCCTCCTTTCTTACCTGCTGAGGTCTCTGCACAGACAGACGGCACTGTACTCATCATCTTACACTGAGTCAGGGCCGCAGATTTCAAAATGAGGTTTGCCTCATTATGGTATCAGAGATTTCACAGACATATGCTTTGATTCAACTCTTTGTATTTGTTCACTCTTCCTACATGACATATTGTGGGAAATGAAGAAAGAGAGAATACCTGGGATGGGATGAAGCAATCCCACTGGCAAGACGGTGGCTCATCGCTGCCTCTACAAACACCGATAAGATGCATTCCAGTCATCCACGGCCCAGCGGCGAACCCCCTGAAATTCTTGTCAACACAGGGCCGTGACGTTGTCCAGGATTTTCATCCCTCCCGCTCCAGAACTGAGCAGGGCTGGCTGTGTTTGTTTGTGTTTCTGCTCCAGCCCCTGCTTCCCGTAGCTCTGTGGTGTCAACCCGCCCACTGTCCTCCCATCAGACCCGGGGAACACAGCCCTGCTGCCACAGCGCGCAGGCACCCCAGCGACTGAGGTTTCCTCTTGGACTGACTGAAGTGTTTGCTGTTTCCCACATTGTTGGAATTCAACACCAGCCTGTTTACTGGTCCCCATGTGGCTTCAGTCTCTTTCCCTCCCTCCCTCCCTCCCTCTCTCCTTGCTTCCTCTTTTTTTTTCCTCTTTCCACAACACACCTTCTTTACATACATACCCAGCATTCATACCAAGTAATGAGACAGAACACTACCAAACAACTTACTGTAGCAATCCTGTTTTTGCCCATGTTACAGTCCATTTTTGCTACACGTGTGTCATATATAACTCAATGTGGTCAGTGGAGAGTCAGAATTTATTTATCCATCTATCACAAAAACATTTATGCGTGCAGATATGTGACCATAAATCAGTCTTTCAGTTTGAGTGAAACAGGGCTGAAAAGGATGCTTGCATACTATAAATAATCTCCTGGAGCGTCCAAAGGGTTTTATATGGGCATCAGGGACGTCATTTTCATATGCTTTATTTTGCAGCTGACAATGAATCATACAATGAATCAAAGGAAATAATATACATCTCAAGGAGAATGTTAACAAGATGATGAGGCGCATGCAAAATGAGAATCTCTTCTTTATCTGCTTTGTTTTTTCACTTCCTTCCCTCGGTACAGCCAGATGGCAAAGCTCCAGCTCTGCAGTCCTCTTCATACACTCATCACATTTGATGGGCATCCTGCTGCCGAGTTTCAAGGAGGCCATGTGTTTACGAAAAAAATGACACTCGTGACAAAAGAAAAAACTTCTATTTAGCAAGCTGATTCTTGGGCGGGGTGCATGGGGGCAGCAGCGTGTGTGCATTTGTGTGTGTGTGTGTGTGTGTGTGTGTGGAGAGGAAAGATTGTGGGAATGTGTGTATTGCGCTTACATAGGTGCAAGGCAGTGGGAGAAAGGTTGTGTGTAGTGTGTGTTTGCGTGTATGTGTGCGTGTGCGTGCGTGTGTGTGTGTGTGTGTGTGTGTGTGTGTGTTCGTACCAGTAGCATCCATACGTCTCTGTTTCACACCGTTGTCATGTTGGATGCCAGCTGTCTTTAAATCACATCCTGTGTCTTTCTGTGACTCTTTTTGTTGTTGTTGTTGTTGTTGTTGTTGTTGTTGTTGCTTTAACTATGTTACAATACCATTGTTTGTGCAATTACCATTCCAATACAGAAAGATTTTTTTTCCTTTTTTTCTTCACATTGATCTCATAAATATCATACACTGTAGGGGTCTCCTCCGTTGATGGATTCAAACACTCAGGACAAACTTTTGTTATTTAAAAAGAAAAAAAAAAAGTCATCCGTTGTACATTTGCAACTGAAACAGGTTTTATGTTGGTTGTTTATTTGTTCTCAATAGGCTATCATCTTATCCTAATATTGTCTTTGTCTTCAATGGTGAGGAATTCCCATCAAAGTTTTCCCCTTCTGTTAATACTTTAGGGAATTTTCAAACGTCGGGATGTATGGCTGTAATGCCCCAAGATTTGTTCTCCCTGAAAGAAATGATAGAGTAAGAATATATTAACTACAGAGCAACCTGGCTTTACGGGGTCTGCATTTACTCTTACTTCATTTTTAGGTTTACCAATAAGTTATGCATAAATATATTCTATATATGTATATAGATATATGGATATCAATATATGCTTTGTAGCATTCCTCTGATTTAAATTTTAAAGCCATGTTCATGCATTAAAAAGCAATTTCATATTTTTGACTGCAGGGTTTAGATGCAAATCCATGGGGCATTACGTTAAAAAAACCATAAACATCATAAAATAGGAAATAGAAATCAAAAATGGAGGCAAAAATGAGGACGTTCAGCTGGTCATTAATAACTGAATGCTTTCTCATTTGTTGATGTGATAAAAACGAAAAAAAGATCATATTCAAGATAGAACACAAAAAAAATGGCAAGTGTAATGAAAAATAAAACCCATTTAAAGCAAAGTATTTTTATTCACACAAATTTAATAAGATATATAACAACCGTTTGGTCCATAAATATTTAAGGGGAAATAGTTTCTATACACCATCTTTATCAAGAAACAGGGAAACATGGACAATCTTGATAGAACACTTACTGTACTCAACTATTAACACGAAGATCAATATATAAGGTTCTTGGATTACCCAACTATATCTGAAAGAGTGCACAAATGCTTTCTATGACATCGCTGCCCCCTTTTTAACAGGATACACCATAAAAAGATCTTCGGAAATAAGATGCAAAACAGTACAAAACTAGTGAGGCGTCAAAAGGATGTGAATCAGTTAACAAAGAACACATATATCCTGAATTTCACAAACTTTCTCCCAAGTTATAGCATAAGGCACATAGTAGAACTGAGTTAGGCATCTACTTCATTAAGTAGACTTAGAGTACCACTTTGTTCTACAATAGAACAAATTGTGACGCTCACAATGAAATGTATCAACTCCATTGAAGATTTGCTCTGTCTTTCTCTCTTTTCTCTCTATCTTTCAGCCAGAAGAAACATGTTTTTGGTCTGTTCAGTGGCAAGTGTCATTGAAGAAAGTATAAATATGGCCAAAAAGGAGAACACATGGACAATGATTTCCCACTGGCTGCCTCTCGCGACTCCACCTATCTGAGGTCATTTGAATGCTCATGTCAGCTCTACAAATCAAGTCTGCAATGTCGCGTTGACCGTTTAATTTCTCACCCCTGCTCCTTTTTTTTTTTCTTCCCTTTTTTGAAAATCACATCGTTACCCTGAGCAACATGATAAAAACAATAATGCACTTTTCACTGGGCAGTATATTGTCACTGTGCAATTGAGTTTAGCTGTGGATCTGTGGATATGTTTTGCTAGGATGCGTCCCTTCGACTGCGGTTTAATCTTAAGAGGCCGACGAATCTGAGAAAGTGCTCTGTCATGAAAACAATCGATTACAACAGTGTCCATAAACTGTTCTCCAATCCGAATTTCTCCCGCTGATTTCTATCTAATTATCATGTGACTGCATTACACGTTGAACAGTTACCACTGTACAGATTGTAAGATTTGCTTCTTTCTCTTTATCACAGTAGATTTGTGAATCAAGACAAAAAATGTGTATGGTTTCAGCCTCTACCTGCTGTATAAGCTGCGATGGTTAGGTGCTCATATAATGCAATTTAGATGTTTTACATGTAGCTCTGTGAGATATTTCAGTGTCTGATTCCATCCAACTCAGTCTTAAAGACCGAAACATTCGGAAATAATTAAAGCCTGTTTTCTGGAGTTATCCATATACAGAACATTCTACAAGTTTATTTCCCAAATTATTCCAAAAAATAAAATTAAAAAAACAAAAACAAATGGTCTTCAAATTGGATAGTGCGAACACAGTGCATACATATACATGTTTCTGAGGGCAAAGTATTCATGTTATTTTAAAATTTACCAATTAACCATAAATTAGGAAGGGCTTATTTTAATCATAATTCAATGCAAATATACAAATCAAGTCAAAACAAAAATCGAGTTTTCCAGACAAGCTTCAAAATTAGTTATATTTTTCTTCCAATGAATTGTGGGATCCATGACAAAATTTCAAAAACGCCTTCAAACTTCAAAAGTGTCCCGTCCAAAAATCACTCTCTGCAAACTGTGAGTCGACTACAGACACGGCTGCCATGCGGTTTCAAATGCTACACATTAAAATGATTTCCTTGTATTTTAATGTGGTCGCTGCTGTTCTTGCTCTTGTTGCTCTTGTTTGTGTACACAGTACAGCACTTTCTGTTCCAGGGAGCTGTCTCTGGTAGATTTAAAGGTGTCACTTAAAAAAATAAAATGTAAATTGCGGAAAAAAATTCAAAACAAAAACAAAAACAAAACAAAAACAAATATAATCAATTAAAAAAAAAAATCAGTCTGCTAGAGATAGCTTGTTAGAAAAGGTTTGTCAAGGTAGTTTGCGAAGGACTCCCCGAATCATGGCTGTCCAAACTAGAGGTGACGGAGGTCACTACAGTGATAGAGGGGTTTGTCAGGTCTGTTAGTGTGGCCGCGCTGGAGGGGGGGGTCAGGGCCCCACTGTCAGATGAGGGTGGAGGGAGTGAGGTGCCATCAGCCTTATCAACACCTCCATTCTCCTGTCGCAAAACGTTCCTTCTGAATTTGGCTCTCGCGTTTTGGAACCAAACCTGCAAACCAATCCCAATGTGGCTTTTACTTTTTTGTTTTAAGAATTAATTTTTTTTTTAAAAAGAAAGTATCAAATCCATTGAACAGTAGTTTACATACCAAAGTTATCACAGCTATGACTGTATCAAGTTGCCCTCGCCTTACATATATAAATCTTTATATGGAAATTGTCATACATTATTTTGAGCTTATGGGGCAGATAACAATGAACCAGTTAGCTCCTGAACACTGAATATACGTATGTGGACTTTAATAGCAGATCAAAACATTAAATCCTGACCTTTTTGAATTTTTAGATAGCTAAAAAGAACACGTGCACTCTCATTTGTTAATAATCAGCTACAGTTTCTACGCTTAAGGCGACTTTTCTCCTCTCTTTGCCAAGAAATAACATTTAAGAATCTACAAAATCTCAGATCAAAACCCCTGGATATACATCTAATGACTACATGGACCAACCAAACAAACAAAATCAAAGAGGTGACGATGACTTCAATGATAATACTGGTGTGGAAGGGACATGGAGGAGGAGTGGGGTGCAGACACAGATATGAGGTGATCAGGTATCAGTAAGAAGAATGGCTCGCTGCTTACCTGTAGAACTCTCTTAGTGAGGCCCGTTTTCTGGGCCAGCTGCTTTAAGTCCTTGGCATCGGGGTTGTGGTTGATGGCAAAGTAGGATTTCATTGTCCGCAGCTGATGGTGCTTGAACGAGGTCCGCATGCGTTTGGTCTTCTGTGTGGGAGCGTAGGCCTGCTGGTCCCGGTCCAGGTGATCGGTGTCGTTCTCGTTACAACCTGGGAGGGCAGAGGGCAGAGCACGGGGGGGAGGAGGGGGGATCAGAAAGGAACAACAGCCAGAAATCTTGGTCTCGTGCTTCTGGATTTATTTTCGCCGCGCTCAATTATTTTCCTGACGGAAGTGATGGTAATAATGCAGCTGGTCACTCCACCGCCATCGAGATAACATCATTCAAATCAGGAAACTGCCTCAGTGTAATTATTGGCAACCGTCACCATAATGAAATGTTACACTAGATTTAAAGCTCAGTATTAAACGAATTTCTTGTTACACGGCCTGGTTTTATAGGGAAAGAAAGGCACGATTAAGAATATTGGATTAAGGCTATCACATATGGACTTAATTGTGTAGGGGTCATACATTCCCTACGAGTTAACACATCCACAGATCTGTTCTATACCATCATGGCCAATAATAAAAGCTCTGTGTATTTCCAACCAGACAATGCGAAGATGCGGCAGTCAAGATTGTAGTTGAGCAGCAAATGAATTTCACCTCAGTACACGTTGTTACACAGTGGAAGAGATCACCGGTTTGTTAGATTTAGATTGAAAAAAAAGAGGAGCTAAGTGATGTATTTTAAGCTTACACTGGGACCACGCTAAATGATTATTTCTGTTTGCGTTTGCAAAGACTAATAGGCCTAATGGGCCTCATTTGTCAGCAGCTTGGTACTGCATGTGCAAAATACTCAAAATGCAAAAAAAAAAAAAAAAAAAAAAAAAGGGAAAAAAACAAAACAAAACGGATCCACTAAATTAAATGCGCATTTGGCTAAACAGTGAAAGCTTTAGCGCTGCATCAGGAGAAAATAACACACACAACGATTTATTTTCCGTATCGTCATGTTTGCAAATTGATTTTTTGCGTCGCTCTAATCAAGACAGAGAAAATTACGGGGACAAATTGACTGTTGGACGTTTAAAGGTCCTTTAAGCAAAATGTACAATGACGTACAATTACTGATAATTGATCATCGCTGTAGTCAGGACAGGTCTCATCTTTTGCTGGGCTGCAGCAGGAGAGGCCATCCTCCAAGCAGAGGATTTTCTAAATTATATAGTAGGTTGTATTGATTTTTATGTCTCCTTGTAAGCCAAATGCTGGCCGGTTGCTGTTTTGTTTTTTGTTTTTTGTAGTTCTTTTTCTCAGAGGCTGGTGAAATATCAAATCAAATGAATTAAAACTTTGCATCATGAGATAAAAAATAATGACTGGGTTAAATCACAAATCAGTGTGAATAAAGGAGCTGCAGCTTCGGCAAACCAAAGGCAGCACGTCTTTGGCTTGAAACGGCCTGAATTAATCTTTTCTGTGATTTGAGATTTCTCCCTCAGACACTCACACGCACCGTTAACATGACAATCATTGACATCTATGCTCCTCTGTTCCAGCCTTCACTGGATCGTGTTTCACTAGACATTTCCCACTAGGGGTCTCTGTATCCAAACAAGACCCAACTTTACAGAGTGGTGCGGAATACTCGGCGGACCCACACCTTTCCCTGGTGAGAGCTCACATGAATGTGCTCGCTAAAGCAGAAACAAAACCTCAAACAAACCTCATTCTATTTGTCATGAACGCGAGCCTCCTGATGTGCAGAGCGATGCATTAACCTGAACAGCCTGAGACGAGAATGACGGAGGTTTGGCAGCGGAAGCTGGTTGTGATATTGGAGCACAACTCAGGACAAAGAGAAAAATACCGATACTGAATCTTTCAGCTGCTCACTAATTTAATTAATCTCTCTTTTAAATTCCATGGCGGGATTTTTTTTTTTTGATTTATTCATTTATTTTAATTAATTTATTTTTATGTTTGTGGGCTTATTTGAATGCTGCATGGTCAGATAATTATATTAAATATTAATTAATTAGAACATTCAATATTTAAAAAAAAAACAAAAACAAAAAAAACCAAAGGAAAACAAGCTTTTTTATTTAAAGTTGCAGAGGCCAAGACGTCTCATTCAAAATATTTTAATTGTTTTCTATTTAAACATGAGAACTATCATCCCCCCCACTGTGAGCTGAGCTGTGTCTGTGGTGCTTAATAACGAGTTCACAGGGACATCTCTTATTTTTTTTACCTGTTGTGTCTGCACTATATTTTACGCTGTGCTGTCGTCCTGCTATAATACGGGGGGAAAACCCCCACAGTGCCACAATAGTTATTTATTTTTGTTTCTAGGAAGGCATCCATGAGAACTTTAGGATTTGCATAATCTCTCGGAACTGTGTTAGCGAGAAAACAAACGAGCGGCCGCTGGAGCGCAGCGCTGAGTGCACAGTGCCTCCTCTCTCCCTGCAGCAGGCCCCTCTGCACGGCGCTGCTGGGTCCCTGAGAACTGTGCTGACCGCCGCGCAGGAGGCCAGGGATTCCAACGTCACCTCCAATTAACGGAGAACAATTAACGCGCAGATTACCCTTATTCCTCCCTATTCACCGCGAACACAGGAAAGTTGGCGCACAATGACGAACTTTCTCAACCGCGCACTAATGCGCAGAAAGCGACAACAAAATGGGGACGCTGCAGGGGGGGTGGTCGGGGGGGTTCAATGCGAGGTTTTTTGGGGTTTTTTGGGGGGTTTTTTTTGGTGGATGGAACCTACATTTAACAGCAGCTTTTTTTGTTCACTGTGATCACACGTCTTCTCTCCTCGAAAAGTCAAAGACGTGCAAAAAAAAAAACAAAAAAAACAAAACAAAAAAAAACACGATTTCGGCCCTTTTTTTTCACGCAACAGTCCCAAATTACATTAAACTCCCCCCTCCACGCCCAGTCTGCGCATTTATTCTGACCTAAATTAGTCTTAATTATAAAAGTCGATGAGCATGTTGACGGCGGGGTCAAATTTCGATCACTCTCCGCGCCACACACACACACACACACACACACGCACGGGAACGGTGCGTTAAAGACGCGTGGACAGGAGAGCCGCGGATCAATTGGGCCCACGGCTGCGGGCTGTTGCTCACCTACATTTGCATCATCTATAGGAAAGATGAATTTATTACTGACATGTAAGGTGGAGCCGCAGCTGGGGCCGCTGAGGAACCGTGTGGATGAAAAGGTGAGAAGCCTGTGCGTAATGGAGAAAAAAAAATAAAACCTCCCCCCCCCCCCTTTTAAATAAGTATTATTATTTTAAATGTATTTGTGTAAGTGAGTGATTTGACCTCATTCTAACAATTACTGCTGTCGTATTTTCAATAATGTGAAATTAACCGAACACGACAACGCAGGAGTCCGACATTTTAGTGAGGAATACGGGAACTACACTGCTGCAAAACGGCTCCAAAACGACGGGGTCAATAGAGCAACAGGGGTCTTTTCTGGGAGGATTTAACCCACATGATGAGCAGTTTAGTGTTTAATTTCACAGTTGGCTGTTTTTGCTGCCCTCTCTATTGGGCCTACAGGACGACCAGTGAAGGGATGTGGCCCCCCTATCCTACCCCTTTTCTGCACAAATGATTTCTCAGACGTGTGTGTGTGTGTGTGTGTGTGTGTGTGTGTGTGTGTGTGTGTGTGTGAGTGAGTGGGGGCCCCGCCGCTCTCACCTGTGCTGTAGCTGGGTATGTCTATCCCCATGGCCGGGCTCTTCCTCTTGCGCGGCCTTCCCTTCTGCGCCGTGCCGGTGCCGTTGAAGTAGGGTAAGGAGAGGCCGCCGCCCTTGGCAGCCAGCTCGGCGAAGTTGAGCTGGGGGTGGTAGTCCGGCCCCTGCACCAGCGTCTCGAAGTGGAGCCGGCAGTACACCAGGCTGTCCTTCATGCCGAAGTGGTCGCCGGTGGTCAGCGTCTTGTTGCAGGTGGTGCACGTGAAGCAGCTCAGGTGGTACACGGAGTCGCGCGCCCGCATCACCATCTCCGAGGCCGATATCCCGAGGTGGCAGCGCGCGCACCTCTGCACGGAGAACCTTCTGGAACAGATAGATCGTCAAGACTCCTCGTACGGAGGGAGCAGGACGGAGGCAGGCTGTCACGGGCCACGACACGGAGACAAAATGGTGCGCAGCCAACGTGTGACACAGCCTCAGTGCATGTGGCGGAGCTGGGCTACAGCAGGCCTGCTGCTGAGGTCACACTCGGAGCTAACGGAGCCACATCTGGCCTGCTCCACGGGCCACATTTTGTGTAGTGTAAAATAAATGTTTTCTCCCTGTCTGTCTCTCTGTCTCGGTGATGCAGCCCTACAGCTGGCTGTACACACAAAGGGCTGCAGGTAGACAAACTACACAGAGCAACACATCTAACAGCATGTCTGCTGTTCTGCAGCTTGTTTTTACTTTTACAGCGGGTTGCAGATATCACTCCGGCCTGTGCCTGGCTTCATAAACGGGTCCTATAATGTGGGACAACATGTCTGACCCATGGCAGCATTTTTTTCCCATTGCTTATTTTCCATGCTTGGACATACTGGGCCGGTGCAGCCACTGGGTGATTTTTTTTCTTTCTTTTCTTTTCTTTTCTTTTCTTTTTTTAACGATAGAAATGTAGAGAGCAGTGTTGGCAGAGAGAGTCCTTTGTGTCTGAGACGGTGACTCACACATTAACTTACTGTAGTTTACATCACAGAATAACAGTGATCAGAAGACTGCTGTGATTTTATTCACACGTGATTTAGGCCCAGCAGCACCAGAAAGGCTTCAGCATTATTCCAGCTGAACGGCTCCAGCCGGTGAACAATACTTTCTGTTTACAAAATAAAACCACTTCTCTTCTGTCGTGGCTTCAAAACGCTAAGTGCGCGCGCTTGGCTCGCGTGCGTGGCATAACGTACATTTTCAGAATAAAAGCAAAAAAAAAAAAAGAAAGAAAGAAAAGAAAATCACGTGCATGATTAACCTTCATTTTTCTTACCTGTAGTAATCCTCCTTGCAATAGATACTCCCATCCTTGGCAAAACACGTTAGCTCCGACTCCAGCGCGAGTTTACATTCACAGCATTTGAGGCACCGCAGGTGCCACTGTTTGTCCACGGCCAGGAGGTAGTATCTATCCGAAATCTTGCCGCCACAGCCGGCGCACAGAGCAGGCTTCTCCGGGCTCATTGAAGGCATGGTCTGAGTCAGAGAGAGAGACAGCTCATGGCGACTGCTGGCCAGATCTTATGCAACATACATAATGCAGGGACAGAGACAGAGACGGGCCTTCAGCAGCCTCATGGCCGGGAAATTACATTTTCTTTTCTTTTTCTTTTCTTTTTTTTTTATTTACATCTGCAACAGCGAGGCGTTGTACAGACGCTGTTAAACACATGCAGGCTCGGTGTGTTCACACACACACAGGGCCCCTGAAGGAAGAGCCAGCGTCTGTCTCTGTGTGTCTGAGGTTCACTGAATCAAAGAAATATATCTCTTTTCTTAACAGGGAAGGAAACAACAAATTCACTGTCACACTTTTAAATAGATTATATATTTTAAATATTAAATATAAGCCTATTTCTAAAAATATTTAAATATCCCGTGCAGTTAGAACCAAATAAATTAAATTTAGGTGTAACAATAACAATAATATTAATAATATTAATAACAATGATAATAATAATTCACCATGTTTTTTTCAACAATTTTTTGATTGCCTCAACTCAAATGTTTTTTTTATCGTCTTTAATAAACTAATTATTACTGCTCTCACGTACACTGTTTTATTTGTTTTTAAGAGTTCTACAGTGTGCTTTAAACATGTTCAGTGCTAGGATTAATACCCTTAGCAATTATTTTGAGCAGCTTTTTAAATATTAGCGCATTTAAACAATTAACAGTAAATTCCCTCTCCGGGAGTAAGTGAGTCTTGGACACAGACTCAGCCTGACCAGTCCTCCTCGCTGCTCCTCTCCTACTTACCCCCCAAAAAACGACTGCACATTTCCTCTCACGTTACCGCTGCCACAGTCGTCGTTCAAGCACTTTTTTTTCCCTCCCCTGTCTTTTCTTTTCTTTGGTCAACATGAACTCACACACAGGCTCGGCCGGGGGGCTCTTACCGACTCTCTCCCGTTCAGCTGCATGCCCTTCGCCAGACGCGACTCCGTTTTCGAGCGTCTCTCCATCTCCTCCATGATGCCTTGGATGTGATCCCCGGAGATCCCGTGGAAAAGCATGGCTCCCGATCCTGGACGCAACGTGCAACTGCCTGCCTCTGTCTTGCAGCCCACAACTTCCATATACTGTACCGCAGCGCTGCGCCCCGCTCTCTCAGCGCATCCGAAACGGGCTCTGAGGGCTCCGAGAGAGGCACACACGCACCGAGGCGGCAACACGAGCCCCAGAGATGCAGATCAGCTCCTCGCCGGAGTGCAAAGGCAACTGGAAGAAAAGGGGGAAAAAGCGGAGAAGCTACAGCATGGGTGGGACAGGAGGGGGCGGCGGCGACGACGGTGGAGGTGGTGGAGGTGGTGGTGCACCAGCTTTTTCCTTCTTCCCGTGAATGTCTCTCCTCCAGAAAAAAAAAAAAAAAAAAAAAAATTATATAGTCCAAATGATGCGACACACCGGTGTGAAAGTGGTGGTGGTGATGGGGAGGGAGGAGGGGAGGGGGGCTACAGTGTGAACACACGCTGAAAAAAAAAAAAAAAAAAAAATGACACAAAGTTTTTTGTTGTTATTGTTGTTGTTTCTTTTCTTTTCTTTTTTTTTCCGGGTGAATTATCTCTCCCAGTCTCTTCCCAGTCAGGGGTTCCTTGGTGCTTGGAGGTCAGGTTGGGACTGCCTGGATTTGAGAACCGTGTCCTATTTGTGAAGAGCCCGCAAAGCCTGCCCAGTCTGAATAATTTTGTAGGAGGAGTTCCCCCTTCTCTCTCTCTCTCTCTCTCTCTCTCGCTCTCTCACACTCTTTCTCTCTCTCTCTCTCTCTCTCTCTCTCTCTCTCTCTCTCTCTCTCTCTCTCTCTCTCCGCCACTGATTTTCTATTCACCAACAAAGAGCTGTCACTCTTCCCCTCAAAACACTCTCCGGTTCTGGCTGCGCGAAGGACCACTGATTTTTTTTTTTTTTTTTTTTTTAATGGTACTGACATTTTCATTACTTTTTATTCCCCCCATTTAAGAAGGAGTGGATGCCGGAGTCAGGAGGTGCACACAAACTGGGAGTGGGCTGAGCCGAAGAGTAAATATTTCATTTATTTCACATGCTTTTAAGGAGATCATGTGCGTACTTGGAGCGCGTAATAAAAAAAATGGGGGGAAAAAACGGCCCAGGAACAGGGATTCTCCCGCTTTATCTTTTATCCGGTTTAATTCTGAGCGTCGTTTTTCCAAACATGCGTCTTTATCAGGTTGTCCCAGAATAACATCATAACTCTGTGTGTGTGTGTGTGTGTGTGTGTGTGTGTGTGTGTGGTATGAATGTATTGTTTGGGGCGGGGCAGTGATCAGTGATAGGCTGGAGGGCGGGGACAGATTATATTAAACAATCTGAAAGACCAGGAATTATTTTAAAAAACACAACTGAATGAGATTTGAGTTTATAACTTTTTTTTTTTTTTTTTAAATAAAAAAGGAACTGGAGGAAGCACCCTGCGCCGTTTGCAGCCCAGCTCAGATAATCGCACACCGGCCTGGTTTTGTTTGTTTTCCACATGTAGACTCTTTGGAGATAATGGACTTAAACTGATGAGGCGAGGAACCAAAATGAGAAGCTTCTATCTTCAGTTTCTCAACGAGCACTCGCTAAACACGACCCCTGTCCCTCTGCCCCTCTCTCTCTCTGTCTGCCTCTCTGGACTGAGGCCTGATCGTGTCTGGATCTGAAGCAGGATCACAGCTAATAACGAATTTCATTTCATTCTAAGCGGCCGGAGAACTGAAATAAAAGGACATCTCAGCTGGGAATCCTCCACCAGTGATTCAGATAGCCCCTTTTTTTGTTGGTGGTGTTTTTTTTTATTTTGTTTTGTTTTGTTTTTAAATCCATATAATAGAGATCTGTGTCACTTTTAAAGAGTGTGAAAACTCTGTCGCGCTCATGAAACCAAACACACACACACACACACACACAAAGAAGCCCAGCCAGGCAGACTGACTGGCTCTGGCTGTCCACAGGCCAAATATGGTGACAACAAACCAAAAAAAAAAAAAAAAGGCTGCTCAACGCGACTCAGGCCCTCCAGAGCTGAGGAACATCTCTCCATAAAACAATACTCGGTCGCATTAATGGATTTACTGAGGCTCGGGGGGTGGAGGGGGGGGGGGGTCTGCAGGTGTGGATGCTTCATCTCAAGACGTGTTACATTATCATGTGCACCCACCCATCTCTCCCTCCCTCCCACCCCCCACCCCACCACCTCCACCTCCACTATGGAGTGGTGTTGGCTTTAATTGGAGGCCCTTTGACAGCAACGATTTCAGACTTTTAAAGGTTCGGAGCCCTCCTGGCCGGACAGGACAGGACAGGACAGGACCGGACCGGACCGTGCGCAATAACCCGGCTCTGTGAGCGTCCTGTGTGCAGCAGCAGCAGGGCTGACAGGACTCAAAAAAAAAAAAAAAGGACACACAGGTTTGATTTCACCTGGACAAAGACTCCCTGAGAGCAGTGATCAACTCTCTGTGTGATATTTAATCTGTCTGATGGCTTTTCTCTCTCTCTCTCTCTTTCTACTTCCTCTACGAAAAAAAGGAAAAGGAAAAAAAAGAAAAGGGGCGATCCTGTGTTCAACCTGGACTTATCCGCGCATTCAAACATAAATAGTGCATGTGCGTCCATCATCTCGTTAGAGTCGATAGAGGGTCCCGTGCTGACCCGCTGCCTCCAGCAGTGACATTTCATTTGGCTGCAGAGGGTTTTAACGACGTGTCAGCGAACACTGAGGGGACCGTGTCTTTGTGTTCCTCGTTTTGTTTTGTTTTGTTTTCCCTTCGTCCCCCCCCCCCCCCTTTTTCTCTGTAGCCAGTGAATATTTTCTTATTTCACATTTCAATTTTTTGTGTGTCATCTGGAGAAAAGTGTGCATGCAGGAAACAGAAAAAAAGCCAATTCACGAAATCACATTTTTTAAAACATTCAGAAAAGAACAACCCTGTCTTTTATATTATATTATTAAACACAATCTATTAGTGTATGTTGGCCTTCATATTTAATTACCGGCTTCAAATAAATTGAAGCAGATCGACGTGGACGATTCTCTGTCATATTTCGTTAAGTAACTGAGAGCTGATTCGCCCTAATTTCTGTTTTCAATTTTATTATTTTTTTCTCTCCTTCCCGGACCATATTACGTCTTTAAACAAATAATAATAATAATAATAATAATAATAATAATAATAATAATAATAATAATAATAATCGCTGCGTGTTCGTGCACCGCGTTGACCTCCACTCCAAACCCCTTTTACGCGGGTTTTTAAAAATTAAATTAAAAAGAGTCTCAACCAGGTTTTTGAAAATGGCGTGGGAATCCAGGGTGGCTCAGTGGGCCGCTGACTGTTGTCGTACAGATATAGAAAATAAAATCTCAGCCTCCAATCTAAACAAAATTAATTAGCCCTACATTAGAATAAAAACTAAACAGCGTCACTTATTTATATTTCCCCCAGCAGCGCTCGACTTGCACGATTTTGCTGTCACTCACAGCAACGTCAGCCTGCTTATTAACACAATGAAGTCGGCGAGGACACGCATATTTGTTTGCAAAGATGCCGTGAATAAAAAAAACAAAACAAAAAAAACCCCCAGAAAGATAAGAGGAGGGAGAGTTCACCTCACACCACATCCCCGTTTATCCCGGAGACCATCACCCTCACGCGTCAGATCTGTCGCGAATTGCTTCACACGCTCTCCTCCAAATCTTTCCTTTCCAAGTTTTTTTTTTTTTTCTCTTTCAAAAGCCAACTTTGTGTTATTATTTTGTCCCCCCACCCCCTCCACAAATAAAGAAGAAAAAAACAGAGGCGCAGAAAAGGTCTTACCTGAGGCTGTGCAGCGTGTGAGATCCCTGTGCAGCGCGCAGGCGGAGCAGCTCCGGACTTGTGCGCGCTGAGCAGGCAGAGGAGACGCTGCTGCCGGTAGATGGGGGGCTGTTCCTCGTTTTCTGAGCTTACACTTCGGAGTTCGAGCGTCAATTAAAAACACAAGACATTTAAATATTCCTCTCCCGTACGCAGGCAGCCCCCCCAACGCAGCGCAGAGGAAAGACGCGCAGAATATGGGGAGCCACGAGCCAATGGCCTACCCCAAGCACGTATAGGTTATAATGTGTGATGGTGTGGCGAATTAAAATGAAAAAAAAAAAAGAAAAGAAAAGAAAAGAAAAAAAAGAAACTACAGGCTTTGGATGGCGCCAAACGGTGGGCGACTACACTTGGATTCAGGAATATTTCATCAGAATAAGATGTTTTATTCTATTTTTAAAAAGCCGCGTCATCTTTGTGGGGCCTCATGCTTAATGTATGAATCCAGACATTAAAGTTTTTTTTATTTATTTATTATCACTTAACCCCAAAAGGACCAACAAAAGCGTTAAAGTTACAGACTTTTTTTTCATGCTCTTACAATTATAATCACAAAATGTACAATGATTGATCGCACATGCACGAGTTGCTGATGTATGAGATGCAGGTGATTACAGCTGCGGGTTTACCTGCTGGGTTTGTGTGGATTAATAACCAGAGAGCAGATCAGTCAGAACATGTGACAAAAGATGCACAGCGCAGCGACACAAAGCCTGCTGGGAAACAAACAAACAAACAAAAACACTAGAAAATAATAATAAAGGGTGGTATTATTGAGGCCAAAAAAATCGAATTCATTTTCAAAGTGCAATATCGTGTCTGAATTTGACGTGTTTTTAAATCACGTGGACTCGATCATATACACCAATGAGAGAGGGCCATCAGTTATTCTGCCGCTCCAGCGTCATTACAGCAGCACAGATGTTGGTAGAGAGATTAAAACAAGGCTTTATTTAGCAAATAATCCGCAGGTCTCGTTTATTTTCCTATTGAATTTGTCTGAAATAATTGAAATAATTCCATCCCTGGGTTACATGTCTCACTTCCCCCCCAACTGTACACCTCTGTAAGTCTCACCTGGAGAACACAGCTGACAACCTTCGTAGACACTCAGTGCAGCACCGAGTGTGTTTAGTCAGGAACCATTCACAACACACACACACACACACACTCACACTTGGCCTCATGTTGCAACATCTAATGAATAAAGAAATTCCGGTTGATGAAAGATTAACCGCTATTTAATAATGTCAGGTTTTCTTGGTAAATATTAATCTTGTTTATGCTTTGAAGATGGTTCGATTGTGCCCCGGCCTCCTCACAAGACAGCATTTTCTCAATTTAAAAGTAATATTCATCACCTGATTATATAATGTTGTTTTTTTTAAATACTGGTATTGGTGTTACCTCCTTGTGCACTATTGGATTATTACTCATCTGATGACAAGATGTTAAATAGTAATGACACTGATGAGAGGATATAAAATGGTTTAAAGAGCTTGAATTTGACTATTTTCTGCTCAGGTCTGCTCACGCCGGCCACTTGGAGGGCAAAACACACTGACGGGTTTAAAGTGACAATAAAGTGAATGGGATATTGTGTTGAGTGAGCATAGGGTGGCAATTAATTACACCTCTGCACTGCCTGCATAAATGATCATGTGCCATACTGCTAACAGTCATTTTGCTTTGCTGCTTCCGCCTGGGCTGACATCACAATGTATCTCATCAATAATGCAACAGCACTGAGATCCATTTCACTGTGTACCGCGACGTGTACCGCGCACACGGCGTCCTCCGAGCATGATACCCAGACAGGCTCTGCAGCCGGAGCGCTCGGTTCAACAGTGCAGCCACAGATACAGCATCTACCCAGGGATGCTCCCCTGCCTCCCCCCCATACCCCGCCCCCCCCGGCTGCCTGGCTCCCAGGGCATGGTGGTTAGATTACCACACATCCAGGGTTCATCTGGAGTTATCATTTCTGGGTCACCTCAAGTGACACTCGGTCTCGCAGAGGGAGCTCTCAAAGCATGGCCAGAAAAAGGAAGCGAAGAAAAAAAAAAAAAAAAAAAAGGAGAGGCGGAGGCGAGGAGGCAAGGAGTCGAAGGGAGGCTGAGAAGAGGGAGGAGGCGGGCGGCGGTGAGGAAGGAAGGCTCTCCCAGGATCCACCGTGGTGCAGGGAACCACGGGCTAAACACTGACAGGATGAAGGAGAGGAGTGGGAAGGGAGAAGGGGGGTTTGAGGAGAAGGAGGAGGAGGAGGAGGAGGAGGAACAGAGGGAGGAGTGAAGTACTGTAAAGCTGTATCCCAGTCACATGTACCCCCGTCACATGAGCCAGGGTGGGTGTGTGAGACATCCTGGAAATATTTACAAACACACAGTGGACATGGCTTCACCCCCCCGCCCCCTTTTTTTGGAGGAAATATCAAAATACATATAAAGATGGGTGAAATACGAGCGACGCAGCTCAAATTAAAATGTCTTGCAGTGATTTAGAATAATGCTGATGGACAGGAATAAGCCTATAAATAGATTTCTTTTTGAGGCGCCTCAATCCTCACGTATCCTGTTTTTCATTTCCATCCTTATTTTCTCTCTCCAGGTCTTTCTTCCTCACTTTTTCCCCTCTCCTCCTCCAACTCCCCGCTTCTTCTCCTTCTTCTTCCTCCACTTTCTCTTTTCTGCCTCTTCCAACCAACACCCCCCCCCCCCCTTCCTTCACCCAGCTCCCCCCACCACCCCCCCAACACACCCACACCCACCAACCCTCCCCCTCCACCCCTCCTTCGATCTCCTCCCTGCTCTGCTCTGCTGGAGCTCAAATCACAACCCCGGTCCCTGGCAGATGGAGGATAGGAGAGAGAAGCTCTTAACTAGCCAGCCTGAGCCTCTGCTCTCTGCACACCAACTGCTGCCTGCCTCCCCTCCCTGCCTCCAGAACAGCTCCAACAGCACACCTCCACCCGCAACCACCACCCCCCTCCCAACTCCTCTGGGGACAGAGTATCCTCCTGGGGAATGGTGCGCATATTAGTCCGTATCTGGCCACACTAGAAAGGACATGGAAACATAATAGATGGATGTTCTTTATCGCTATATAACCTTACGGGGCAAGGCATATTTTTTTTGGGGGGGTGGGGGGGCGGAGGAGACACGGTAGTTTAGGTGACGCGCAGATTAATATTGTCAAACACTCTCCTTTCTTCCTACTTAAGCCTTTCATTGAAGACAGGAGACAAGACAATAAAGAAGAGGTTAGACGGTGGAAAAAAAAAAGAAGAGAAAGAAAAAAGGCAAATACGTCACTTGTCTTTTAAGTGCACGACTGCAAAGAGTCAAAACCAGGAGGGAAATAAACAGGCCAGAGTGCTCCTCGGGCACTTAGGTGCCTGTGACTGCCCCTGACTCTCCTTTTATCTGGGCTCATCTGGCCGCCACGACTTGCCCTGGCATGAGCCTGACCACCAGTTGCGTCTGAGAGAGAAACTGCTCCACTGTGCTATTTGCAGCCCTGTCTGTCCAAAGGAATCTGGTGCCCTGACTGTCACTCAGTGGCCATGTGTGTTTTTTATCACTAATTCTACCACAGGGATCGGGTTGTCCATATGACCACTGTGGAGGCTGCTGCCCCGAGGCGAGCTGACATTGTCTGTGTAGAGCGACCAGACGTTGATGTAGGGGGCTGCTCAAATGCTGCTTGAATATCAAGACGGGCGTGCGCCTCTCCGCACGTGCATGCCCGCACAAAGCAGCGCCCGGCCAATTGCTGAGACTGATGTTCCTTTCAGCCATCATACGGCTGACACTCAAGTTGTTTTTTTTCCCCGCCAAGCCTATGTCAGTTCCTGGCTGGTCTGGCCAACAGTGATGGAGACACTGTAACTGACTGTGGTCGGGTCCACTGGCCGCAGGGCTGCTGCGCTTGTTTGAGATGGAGGGGAGGGGAGGGGGGGGGTCGAGGGAGGAGGGGCTGCTTGGCCTGTCAACTGGTTGTGACTCGAGCCTGTCTGGTCACAGATCCAAACTGGACAGCTCTCTCTTTCTCTGCGGCTAGTGCCACCGTCCTGCAGAAAGGCACACGGTATAGAGCTGCCACTCTGCTCCAGCACAGCATATGCTCCAGCTGAAGGTCAGAGATGTTCAGTCCAAAACGCCTGAAATAAACACCTCACATGTCTGCTCGGCTGTTCTAACTCGGGAGCACATCTGCACTGAGGGGATATGACCGTGTGCTTGTGCGTGTATGTGTGTGTGCTTGCATATCTGCTTATATTGAGGAATAAAACTTCAAATTTCTTCATTTTTCATCATTCTGCTGGTGTTGCATAATACAGGCAAATTCAACAAAATGAATTCACGAGTGAGGTCGACGGAGGCATTTTCCCAGTAAGGTTATAAACTTGTCAGATACAATCAAATTTGATAAATTAATCAAAGACTGGGTATCACAAACAATTAATCTGCAAGACAAGAATCAGGAAACAAAACTGATCAGACCTTTAGTGAAATGCTCTCAGTGTGGAAAGTGATGTCACAATGAAGAAAATGTACCAAGTCTGTTTCTTTACACATTAAAAGGGGCTCCATGTAAGTTTTGGAGAAAAAATTCAAACTCAGAATCTAATTATTTACAATATTAATCAGGCATTAATACAAACTCAGAAAGGTTTATTTGTCTTTCCATTTTTGAATAAAAAAGCCATTCTCAGAGGGAGATAAGGTTTAAAGATGCAACAGTGGCAGGGTCTGCCATATATTAATAGTATTATAGTATTATAATATAGTAATGTTAATAGTGAAACAGTGTGAGATTGTGTTGTCCTTTAAATGTGCCATTTGTAAGAAAAAACACATTTTGAGTGTTACTTGACACGTCCAATGACGCTGCTCTGGGATGGCGGCTGACCCGGCCAAAAGCGTTTCCAATAATTGGGAATGAGACTCAAAAATAATCTTTTCTCATGAGTAGCACCTTTAAGGTCACTTTATTGTATTCAGTCATCAAAACAAAGACATTTTCAGCATCTGTTTGGTAATCTTTCGCTCCTGATTAAAATTTCTACATAATGCACCTTTAACATGATGATCATGGTTCTGTGGTTGGATTTTTCAGGTAAATTTCTCCATATATCTGTCAAAGAGATTGCTGTGCTGTTTGTGTCTCAGTCACCAACTGCTCGACAAGAACATGATATTAAGAAAAAAAAAAAAAAATCAAACTGTGCCATCACTGGATTGGGAAGACGTGGAGGGATGAGGCAGACATGAAAGTTGGCCTATTTCATGGTCAGGCTGCGGGACCGCCGAGGCCCTGAATGGCAATGCATCTACTTTAATGTGACAGACAAGTCCCTAGGCAAAACCCGCAGAGCCGCGGCAGGCAAGCGGGCCCAGGTACTTGATGAGTGTGACACCTTCACCGTCCCGCTGCAGAAATGTTGCTGCCGCACGCTCCGCTGCCTCGGTTTAGAATAACACCAAATAAATTCGCCTCTCATCCCGCCTGACGACGCGTCCCCGAGAACCTGTCCTCCCCAGCACTGTTGGGATCATGAATCTCCTTGTAGCCGCTCACAGGGCTTTGCTCCGATCACTAAGCACTTGCCTTTGGGACCCACCTGCCGCGGAGAAACCGTGGCCGCGCCGGTAGGCGGCTGCGGCAGGATTCCGCGGCAGACACATCCTCTCATCCCGACGCTGTTTGCCCAATCAGGCGGAGAAGGGCGAGTGTGTGTGGCAGGTTCACAGCCAGAGCCCGGAGGCATCGCGCTGCCTACCCACATGCACTCACAAATCACAAATCAAGTGCCACATCTTTCCTCGACATCTCTTGCACGCACAGGTAGTGCTGCATGAGCACTTGACCTTACCTTGTACTATTACTGTGGGCTACAGAGCAGTGTTAAGCGCAACCTTTATTCTATATTGGCCTATTAGGAGCCACAGGGTGTTCTGACGGAGTGAGCCTCACTATGCATGTGTGCGTCTAAGCCCGGGCTGATCTATTGCAGTGCTGGGATGAGAGGGCCCAGGAGTTCATTAGGCTGCGGCTCAGGAGAGCAGCCGGCGGGGAGCTTCGCCGTAGCCAAGTGTTGCCAGGAGGCTGAGCTGCGAGTCCAGTGGGGAGGGCTGCTGTTGATGTCCATGGCATGTTTGTTAACAGCCTGATTCCATCAAGTGGTGTAAAAGCAGAGCAGCCAAGTGTAAGGGCCGACCCCTGGCCCCTGCCTATTTTTAACAACACAGCGTTTCAGTCAAAGGTAGACAGTTCAGTCGAGCACTTGCGGAGTGTAAATGATGCTAATATTCATGCAGCCGTACATTTGGGAGGGAAAATAACAAGAGATGCAAAGCAAAAGAGCACAAGACTCCATCTGACTATCTGCGGTTACTTTCGCTTATATGCCCTTTATCTTCAGGGCGAAGATCTGAAATGCTCTCTCAGTTTTCATCTCCATACTCCCACAACCCGTGTAAATGCATCAGAGGAGCGGAATACCACAAAATATTAAATACTCCTAAAGAGCAGCGCAAAAAAAATGAAGCTCAAGGCATTTCATTGGACATCGGAGGGGAAAAGAAAACATATCAGGAAAAAACACAGCGAAGCCAGAATGTGATGAAAGACTATTTTACATGAGGTTCTAGTGAACAAATCCTTTTCTCCTACTTGGCTGTCTTGTGAGAATGAAAACAATCCTGAGAATAGTTGTGATTCATTGCAGGAAGGTATTGCACAGACACTACCCATATTTCATCACTTCGTACACTGCTAAAAAAATGACTCTCAAGCAGTCCAAATAACGACAGGCAGAAGATAAGCAAAGCCTGACGCTGGGTCCCTGGATTCTTCACCGGCATTTTTACCTTCGTCATGTCGGGCTTATACATAGAACAGGCTATTAAATCTCTTCCTCATCGCAGGGTCCTTCACGTTGACTTGGCCATATGGACACTGGAGGGGGGAAAAAATGAAATAATTAAATGGTGCTAAACGGCTGCATGTGGAGCAGAACTTCAGTCACACAGAAAACAACACATGGACATGTGTACAGAGCGACGAGCGCCGGAGGAGCGAGGCTTAAAAAACAGACACAGGAGAGGACAGGACCGGGACGGGATCAGGGGACGGAAGATGAGACGAGACTGGATGGTGTACTGTGGGATAGGAAGAGGACGCCGTGTCACGAGAACAGAACAGAAGAGAAGTGAGTAGAACAGGAGCTCATTTCCCAAAGCATCTGAAGTCTAATCTGATCCTGAAACCCACTGTGCATCTACATCTGCACTCGTTTACAGCGTGGCTCCTTTGAGGATGAGTTCACTCAAAACTGAAAATCCAGTCACTGCTCGAAGACGTAAAAAAGCAAAAGATCGATTTAACTTTGAAAAGGTCAGAAGCAAAGTCTGAAGACCTGTAGGATTACCCGAGAACTAGATTAGCTATCTTTTCCATCTTTGAATCAATATGATATAATGCAATATTAAAACAAGTAATTCCATCTGTGAATATATGTGGTGTTTCTGTCAACATAAGTGATTTTTATAAATCAAGCCCACCAAACCCTAATAACCTAATAACAGATCCATCGTTGAGCCCTTCATCGTCTTCATACTGTTTCCAATTGAGGATCACATAAAGTTTTATGTGGCCTCACAACTTTTTGGGGAACTGGGGCTGAACAGAACTGTAATCCACTATAATCTGCTCCGGTATTCTAACTGAACCCTCACATGTTCGTGTGGCCTTTGAGTAAATGAGTTAGATTTTTGCCACTACATTGGCCATAAAAAAAAAAGAAAAAACAAAAAAAAAAAAAAACCTTTCTTGATTTTTCAGCTTCCAGATGGATGTTTTCTCTTTGTTCTAGTTGTGTTGCTTTGTTAGAGAAAGGTGTTATAAAACTGCCAGTATTGTTAACATGGTGTTAATACAGGATTTTACACCTGGATGAACTGGTGTAATTTGCTTTCAGTCGGGAAAATTAAGAATAATCTCCTGAAACTCTGGAGCTTTTCTAGAATTTGTGTCATTTGGCAACATCTGTCTTCAGCAGCAGGTGAATCAACCAACATGAGTTTACATTCTTATACATGCTTCCACACAATAATATGCATCATGGAAGATGCACCACGGCAAAAACTAAGTACTGACTGAACAATGACAAACATTGTCATTTGATTTGTTTAAGATAAAAGTATACAGCGAAATTAAACCTATCACTTAATTGAATTAATTCACCATCCCCGTTTCAGCACCATGGACAGCTGATGTGGAGATGTGCGTAACAGGCACATAATGTTGTTTAAACATGTTGTTTCAGGCAAGAAGCGCCACACAAAAGGACAAGAGCATTTGTCCAAAAGCCTCTGTTAAAATAAGTATTAATTATCATTCCGAAGCAAGACGCAGGAGAGAAGAGAACTGCAGAGGATGGGATGGGGAAAAAAAAAAAAAAAAACACAACAGACAAGGTCGGAGGAAGACAAAAACATGCACGACAACAAAATAGAGTGAACTGGGAAATAACACACAGCCTGGTGCAACAGAAAAAAACAAAACAAAAAGCTCACGTGTCTGCACGCGCTGCCACAGCATTTCCCTCTGTGAAGGTGGGCATACTCTGTGAACACCTTGTACCCACTGGAAGGGTCGACATACATCTGCTTCTTTGCCTGAACATAATGGAGATATCATTATTTAATTAGCATGACATACAAACACGTATGCTGGTGTGTGACCCCCGCATGCATAACCATATACAGCACATATACACACCCGAGCAGACAGATACACGCAAGCATAATACTGAATACGAACATATACATAGAGACAGATTGCTTTGGGTCGAGGAGAAGAGGAAATGGATGACCTCTAAGCATAGAAACAGATGTAAGACAGTCTACCTCTTATGATGTTACTAATTAATTAGTGCTGGCCTTTTCTGTGCAGTTCTGCAGGTTAGACTCTGCACTGATTAATCAACTGGTAGCAATATACTGAGTTTTAGTTTCCACTGCGTATTTGTAAGACACATTAAAAAAACACATTTTAGACACAATAGTTTTTTCTCTTTTATTTTGACTCATTGTCCATCTCTCACACAAACACCTTCCCTCCGCACGTGAAAAAAAAACCCACTGAACTCCTGCGCCGTCCCCGAGGTAGTTAGAAAATGTCATCTCTCAGTCTGTTTCAAAATGAGGGCCCACTAGTTGGTGAGCTTTGACAGGCCACAAAGGGAAAAAGGCCCCGGGCCTTTCGGTGACACGGCCTGTCATTTCGCATGGCATTGCAGGGGCACATAGTGAAGCTGGCATAGCTGGGCCCCCTCTGTATTGTGCTTTTCCCACCCAGGCCCTGCCGCTCTCCTCAGGTCGCGGCCAACTTGCCTCAATTTCACCCACACTCAGAAGCACAATATTTACAACAGATACGCCTAAAGGCACGCACACGACTCCTACTCACCACTGTCATCAGCACAGAGCTCGCTGGCTCTGTTTGATGGAAGAGCGAGTAAGATTTGGTGAAGGTGATGGATCTGACGACGGCAACTGTCATCATTACTTATTTGACATGGACTGTAGATAAAGCACTGGGTGTCTCTGAGTAAAATTAGAAGAAAACTGTTTCAAAAAAAAATCTTCCTAAAATATCTTCAGGCTACCATTTGACAGCTTTTTTTTTTGCAACACAAAATGCCTCATTTACCCACAGTCTCTTCAATACTGACTGTTAGTAATTAAAGTTACAGTAAAATTTCACTCCGCAAAGGACCCACAGGGAGCCTTGCCCTGGGGACAGGCGGGCTCTGGAGATGCACCACAGCTGCTGTGGTGATACTCAGAATGACATTAGCTTCAGTTAACAATGGTCTTACTGGTCCAGTATTATCTGTACTGATGATAATTGGCTTATTGTGGGATCAACACTGACACCGGGTGTGTTTTCCGTCACTAGATATGTAAATCTAAATATGGTGGTCTTTAAAGAGGCTCCGTGGAACTTCTGTGATGTGCTGGAAACAAACCGTCCACAGGCAACCGAGAGAGAGACGGAGAAGGTCTAAATTATCATGTCACGTTACAATCAGCTCGCATGTGGCCAATAAAAAAGCGAGTAATACATGAAAATTGCAGCAAAGTGTGACATAGAGCCTCTTTAAAAAAAACACTTAATTCCCTCAGGAAACAAGCAATAATTGTATATAAAAGAGCAGCAACGATTGGTCAATGACTCGATCAGTTGATAATTGATTCATTTTCTATTGTCCTTTTTCAAGCAAAAACATGCAAAATTTGCAGGTTCCTGCTCAGTTAAAGCAAAGGTTAGCTTCTTTTCTTTATCATTGATGGCAGTAAAAGAAGAGTGTTTGGGTTTTTGGCCAAGAGAAGCGATTTGAAGACGTCACTCTGGGATCTGAGGGATTGCGATGAGCATTTTTCAGAACCAGTTTTGTCAGTGACCAAACAGTGTAATTACATCGTCACGTGATGTACTGCAGCCCGAAAAGACTTTCTCCCATAAGCTAACACCAGCGGTGGATTTCATCGTTCGATGTCGTGATTCAGTTCCCGTCGGTCAGTTCGGCAGGAAGAACTGTTCACATTGTTTGTTAGTTCATTCGTTAAGTTGTGTTTCCGGTACAATGTCGCTTGGCAGTGAATCATGTAATGCACAGGACTCAGCTCCTCCTTCCCAAACCATGGTGCTAACAATCAATATAACACTGTAGTTCAAGGCAAATACATAGTGGCAACTTCATGATTAGGTGTAATTTTAGACAAAACACCGGTGGATGATGTGTATATTCACCTTGACATTAAATTGACATGTACTGAAGGTAAGCCAAGGTAGACTGGCTAATAAATTCTCTGACTTGCTGGTCTTTCGTGGTTACACTGGTACTTTACCAGTGACAACCTTAAGCTGCTGATTCTAGATCATGTTAAACCTGATACGTTCATTCCGAACCAATACCACTTTCCACTTACGAGTTTGTGATTATTTGGTAAAGATTTCTCTATAAACCTTTTGTATATATGGCTTAAAATAATCCCCCTCACTGCAAGAGACACAACAAGGAAGCATTATGCAAACTGGTATGTGATTACGTCATCGATATGTAAATTAGCATAGTGACTTTTGGAGATAGCGCTAGCTACATTCATTTGAAAAGAGTTGGCAACAGTGAAGAACACAGTGACTAGTCTGTGTGAGAACGAAAGAACGAACAAGAAAGAAGTGAAACGTGGAATCAGGTCAGTTCGTTCGTGTTAAAGAATCGTTCCTTCGAACTGATTCATTAGCAAACAAGCCATCTTTAGCTAACACTGTGAAAGAAGCATCTGTAAGGTGGCAGTTCATGTTTTTAAGTGCCACAACCCCCACGAGATGACCCACTCCACCATCAGAATTTAGCTTATTCGACATTTGGAAAGTCTAAAAATGCGGAAAAAGCCTCGGGCGGAGGTCTAACGGGTTTTTTTGCTTCACACACCCCTGAGCAGCTTTCAGAGGAATGAACGGGGCTGGAGGACTCGTGTCCAGTGGGTGCAGGTCCAGGCTATGAGCGGCTAACTGAGCTAACTCGCCAACGACAGCTAGCCTGCAGTTAACAGCTACTGTGGCAAAATGCTGCTCCCCACGCTTGTTAGTTTTGAGTGTGGACTTGATACATGGCCTCCTCTCACATATTGCACCTTTAACTGTGCTCATTAATATAAACAGTTTAAAACCAAGTTCTATGAATAAAAATACAATTTAATTTATACAGAGATATCTCACATTATGAATATTAAATATTTGCAGGTGTTACACACAAAAACAGGAGCATCTTACCTGACAGTATGATTAACAGTACCATTAAAACGCTGTTCACATGTTAATAAACCTAAATAATTAACTCAGCATTATCTTAAACGTTGAGTATATAATAATTAGCATGTGAAAGAGTAGTTTTACAATTTAAACTTAAATACATTTGACTGATACTTCTACTTCAGTAACTTACTGAATGATTTTGTGACTTTTAATGTGAGGCTCCTTCACTGCACTTATGTAATTGAGCTCAACACAACGACCAGCCCACTGACACGCTGGAACGCCCGGCTGTAATTAATCACGCGTTAATTGCGGTAATCAAACCGAGCAACACGCCCTGATTGGACTCCGGGTCTGCGCAGTGCTCGGTCTCACCTCACACGCCTGTCTGTGCGCTCTGTGGATGCTCAGCTCCTCCTCCGTGAATCCTCCCGCCGCGCCGCCGCTCGTCACCGCGTCACTGCCGTCCGCCTTCATCTGTGAGCTGCCTCCGCTCGCTGTCCACTCTTCTTCCGAGAGCTTCGGTATCGACATTGTCACAAGTCGTTTATTAAACCGAACATGGAGGAGAATCAATCTGCTGACAAATGCTTTACCCGCCGGGTAACTCTGGTGGCACATGCCCCTCGTGGAACTTCTGTGTGTCTGGGGGTAGAAACAGGGGACAGTGGGACTACTTGGACATCGTTTCTTCTTTCCCGGCTGCGCGTGTGCAAAAGATAATAAATCTAATCATCTCTTAATCACACTCAGTGGCAGCCATGTACGTCATTAGTTCTTATCAGAGACTGCCGGTGGTACATGTTTACTTTTTGCCCGCACAGAACTGTGTTGCACTTCCTCCTTTGCTTGACACGCTAGTGCCACGTGACCACGTCATCACACCGGTCCACCGACGCACACAGCGCCCCTGCTGTTCCTGTGCAGCCACAGGAGTCCCTGGAGGTATGAGGACATCTACACTTTACTGAAGATACGGATAAATAAACAAACACACATGCGGATCTAATTTATCTGATCTTGAATTACATTTAGGGCATTTAATAATGTATGTATACATTCACACACTGATGGCAACAACACATCAGGAGCAGTTTGAGGTTCAGTGTCTTGCCCAAGGTCGTTTTTCATGCAGACCGGAGGAGTTGAACTAGCAACCTTTCTATAACAAGGCTCTGGCGCTACCCCTGAGCCACAGGTGTTCCACTTATAGTTCACATTGTTGTGTAAATGTCTGTCCAATCCTGTTTACTTTTCAGTTGTCACATAAAATAAAATCAACTTGAAACTCATTTTGCCTATCTTCCTCATTTCTTTTGTGTAGTGACTTGTGATTTTTGACATCTGTGCATGCTTTATAAATAAAATGTAATAATATGCTGAAGTTTTAGAGCATAAAAACACTTGACCTGGTGATATGAGGATTTACTGACATCTACACTTTAAAGAGGGATACATGAAAAAAAGTGATTTGTTCACAGTGCGTTTTAGAGCCCAACTGATATAATGATTGGCCGACTCTATCAACCAATAGTGGCATATTGGCATACGTGAAAATACCTTCCTGGGAAAAACAGAAAGTTGTCCCCCTCTATAGCTGATATCATTGTAATCACATGCATTGAAATCCCTTGTGTAGATGTCATGTCATGTCATTATCCGTAACCGCTTATTCCTTCCCATGGGGTCGTGGGATGTTGTTGCTGGAGCCAATCCCAGCCTTGTCTCAGGGCGAGGGCAGGGTACTCCCTGGACAAGTCGCCAGTTCATCACAGGGCCCTACTGATGAGCAATGTGGGGTTCAGTATCTTGCTCAAGGACACTTCGACATCCACCTCAGCCTTGCCCGGAGCCGGGATTTGAACCAGCAACCTTCCGATCACTAGTCGACCTGCTCCTTGTGTAGATTATAGATGAAAAACAGTGTGTTTTAAAGATTTTAATGTTTGGGTCCCACCATTACTTACATACTTCACAGTGGCATTAGTGCTCTGTACGCATGTCTGTGGAGCAGTCTTTGGGAGTGTGTTTGAATTTATTTGCCTTTCAGTTATATATGATTCAATTGCAAAAGTAAAATTAAATTACATTAAATTAAATGAGTAGCCTTCCTTTTTTCCCCTTATACATTTCTTAATACAACAGTGCTTTTGATGGCACCATTGGTGTCACCTTCAGGAACTTCTTTCAAGGGGTGGCTGTGGCTCAGGGGTAGATCCAGCATCTTGTTATGGGAAGGTTGCCAGTTTGATTCCGCTTGTCTGTGTGTCAAATTGTCCAGTGAAATGTATCATAATTAACAAAATACCAATAAAGTTTACTGTTTCAGTGCACATATATATCATATATATCCTTCCTCTTACAGTGTTTTTTAAACATGTTTGAGGGATCCTTGCAAAAAAAGGTATCAGTCAATACATTTATACCATGTATAGAATATGATGAATGCCAATTTAACCTACTTATAATTCCATAAATATACATTTTGCTTCAAATACACTTCCTCTATTAATACCTGTGCCACATACTGTAGGCTCTCCTTGACTTCTAAGATGCCTTCCATAATATTCAAGTAATATAGCGACTTGGACAAAGCACTGAACGGTTGATGAGTGGACATTAATGAGTCCTCTCAAGGTTATCCATCGCTGTGAGCCACCTCTGATGATGTGTCTACTACAGAATTCTAGATAATGAAACCTGACAAGTGTCTTTTGACTGACATTGTGGGGTCAATTTACCCACAGACAAATTACACATCACTGGTAAAAATATATGCACGCTTAGAATGACAGACATTATGAACACAGACTTAAGGAAAAAAAGAAAATGAAATCCCGCAACAACAACCAACACATGTTGGATAATGCAGATATTTTGATTTACATCACAATAGTCCCAGAAGCAGTGTTTGTAATAACTCAGCTGCCTGCTGCATATTCACAAACTGAAAAAATAAATAAATAAATAAACACAGGGAGCTGTTGTTGTACATTTTCTTGTGAGTGACGTTTCAGTCCAACAAGATAAATCAAGTGCAACTCAGTCAAAGTCAAATGTTTGAAGCCACCCTCAAAATGTGTTGTCAGGGCCTCAGAAGGACAATGAGAGATTGTATTGTTCTTTTTTCCGGGTAAACTTCCTTTAAATGAATATAATCTGGGACTGTTTACTGTTTACAGTTCTCTGAAATGTGAAACCTCCCTGGTTCCCAATGCCCAAGACTCATGAGAGCTTTATGTATGTGTCTCTTTGTGTGTCGCATTGCTTTTTTTCCCTCTTTTTTTTCATGTTAAGGCAGCAGCCCTGCCATTATCATTTCATACGGATGCCTGAAACAGCATGCCCCAGTCTGCTGCCACTTAATTACCTTCCAGTCAGCCTGAAGAAATCTGGCTGTGATCCAGACAGACTCTCTGGAGAGGAGAGAGAAGTACATCTAAGTCATTGGTTTCAATTTACCATGGGACAAATATTGCTTAAACATGCAAACAATAAAAGGAAAGTCCACCCTAAAACAGAATTTAAATCCCACTGAATATCTGTGACTTTGGACTGTGGGATGTTCCCTTAAAAGGGAAATAAAGAGCATTATGTTGCTAATTGATTATGTCATCAGGTGTCACTTGAGGGAGTTGGTACACTGACAATAACTTAGTAACTGACTCAATGGTCTCATGTGATCTCTGGTCAGATATTGTGTTTTGGTATTCACAATCACCATGATATCTTAAAATATAATATTGATGTTGATGTTTGATTACAAGCATTTTCCCCCCAAATGTCGGTAGATATTGTGATAAAATTGCTAATGTGAATTTGTTTGGCCACGATAAGTAAAAGTCTGATATCATGAAGTCCAACTCTGAAATAACTTTGAACTTAAGGAAGATCTGCAGCCGAAACAAGGACCCGTCTCATGTAAATTCAAAAATTAAATCCCTTAGAACAAAAATGTAGAAATAATTTTATTTTAGGGTGGATCGCCCCTTTAAGAGGTCAGTGACTCAGCTGATTCATGAGCAATATGTCTAATGTAGAGTCATGAAGCAGATTCTAGTGGTCACATACAGTCAGCCTATTCTATACATGGTGTGTGTGTGTGTGTGTGTGTGTGTGTGTGTGTGTGTGTGTGTGTGTGTGTGTGTGTGTGTGTGTGTGCCACAGTGAGTTTCTCATCATCTAAAAGCTTATGTAACAGAGTTATGTTTTGCAATTTCAGCATTTATTTAATGTACTACTGTTGTCTAAGGTGGTTAGCATAAGCAGCATTTACACATGACACACTATAATTTTGCCAGTCAGTCTGATCTGTTGGCTGCACCGAAGCATTTGGGGACTTGCTCAAAGGTACTTCAGTGGTGGTAATCAGTGAGGGCTTCCAATAAGCACTTCTTTTACACCTTAGATAGCAAAAGACCTGTCTTCACAAGTTCTGTGCGTGGTGTTAATGCAAGTGACTCACATTGTGGTCATGGCCGTCGTAACCTGTTATGGACAGAAATTAATTTGTTGTTTGGCAGTGATACTACCTTGGTTAAAAGTGATAGTCATCCATCTATCTTACAAATAATACTTGAGTTAAAGTACTAAAGTTGAATTAAAGGGGCACTATGTAGTTTTAGGGAAGACATTTTAAACCGAAGAGAACGCTCTTCACTGACCTTTTTCTGATGCTTAAACAAACTATATAATCAAACTCTCTTTGTTTCCATGGCTGAATAAACTGAATAAACACACCAACCTTAAAGGGCAACAGACTTTAATACTGTTTTACTTTGTTTATCTATGGTGGACCCTGCCACGTTTCTCAGCTTCAAACAGTGCTCTGGGATCTTACTATCCTCTGAGAACAGCATGATTATTCAGTGATGGAAATTAATAAGTATTTCTGAGTTTGTATTATTATTATGATTATTATTATTATTATTATTATTATTATTATTATGTATAATTAATATTGTACATGTACAAATTCTGAGTGTCTCCAAAAAATTATAGAGTGACTAATATCAAATGTACATCAGTATCAAAAGTACAAATAAAAATAAGTATCACATTTAATATTCATCATTTTTACTGGGAAAAAAAACAAACAAAAAAAAAAACAGCCGCTAAAGACGCAGATGTTTCCCTCACTCATAGGTGAAGCTAAAAACAGATTGAGTATTGAGCTACATCTGACTCCAAATGAATCTTAATGTTGCTCGGTGGCTTCTGGATGTATAAACATCCAACTGTTTACTATGATGCGGAACACAACTACTTTAAAAGGTGATGATATGTCATGTTGTAATGTGCTCAGCCCTGGAGCAGACAAAAAGAAAACATCTATTAATACTGGCTTAAACTACATCTTCATTTTGGAGAGCCCTCGCACCGACCCCTGATGGCTCCAGGACCCCACTTTGGGAGCCACTGCTGAAGGCTACCGCTGCCACAGTTATTGAACTAATAATACGGTCTCGGAGGGAAGCGGGTTTTTCATCAGGAGCATGAATCACACTGCTCAGGTCTGCTGCGTGTTACTCATCTTTAAAGTGGAGGGAGAGATGCTCGCAGGCAGAGGAAAGCGGCAAGGTGCTCATCTGACGCGCTGACGTCACCAAATCTTTGACAGCACTTCCTGGAGTGGCGTTTGTTGTGGGAAATAACACCGTGGTGCTGAAGCGGAGGACCCAGGCGTCGTTAACAGCCGGAGGACGGCGCAGACTACTACACTATCCCACCGACAAGCATGTGGTCGCGCCTGCTTTTGACCGGTATCAGATCAGGCAGATAGAGAAGTGACGGCTAGGACTGAGGAAGGACGAGTTGGAAATATTCTCGGACAGCCAGGCAGCAGAGCAGCAGAGCTGAGCAGGGCAGCCGCCGACAGCACGGAGTTGTCGCGATGCTGTAGCTAAACCATGGACAGCAGAATAAAGTAAGACCCCCGAGTTTCATGTCTCACCTCCGTCGCCTCTTCGCACGTAACGTGTAACCGTCGAGCTAACGGCTAATGTGGCGGCCACGTAACGTCAGACCCGCAGCTGAACGTTAAATACGAAGGAATGTTTGTCGTAATTTGAGCCATCTCCAGCAGTGGATTTAACAGCCAGGCCAGCTGGCTCGACAGCATTTGGGTCAGTCTGCCGCTCTGTCTGCTAGCTGACCACCAATTAGCTGCTCCGCTAGCCAAGCACACAGTCTTAAATAGGCTACATGTGGACACGACAGCGAGCAAGTTTGCCCAGATATGCTGTCAGAGATAGGGAAAACTTCCCATTCTTGCATTCAGTCACTGCCGGCTGTAGCTAACCTGCTGTTATTGACACAGTTGGCTATTGACAGTGTGACTCACATAAAGTAGGACAGCTCCATTATGTGATTTCAAATACACCAATGCACATGTGATGGAATTCAGTGCATTTGTCATGCGGGCTTATGTGGACTGCACACTTGTTGCCCATGATTGTGTGTAACAACAGCTGTCCCTGCTCTCCCCCTCTGAATAATTATTTATTTATTCATTTTCAGGGAGAATCCAGAAAGAACATTTGAGCTGGTTCTACAGGTGGCATGTCCAACATCTGAAAATGAGGGTAGGTGATGTTGTTATTTCCATTAAAGGTCCTATTTGTAAGGAAAGTTGATTTTTGTATCTCATTCCAAACTCGTCAAAAACTGACATGTGGATTCTAGGACGGGTCAGCTGCCATTCTTAAAAGTCAGTTTTTGATGAATTGTTATAGAGGCACAACATTTTCTTACAAATAACAGCTTTAATAATGTGCTATTAATGTCAGCCTGTATTGATATAATGCCTTTGGAACAATGTTTTGAAAAATATCAATGTTTGATACCATGTTAGACACCACAGGGACACATTGTTACATCATTGAAGGGATAAAAGGAAACATAAATCTTGAATAGTACATATTACAGAGCTGTGTACTAGGGGTCAACCGATATGGCTTTTTCAGGTCCGATACCGCTATCAATATTTAGAGATCTAAGGGGACTGAACACTGACATTTAGGATTGATATTCATTTGCAGTAAAAAATATATACTCTTTGTGTCGACATTTCGAACAATCAGTGATGGGATGAAGGATAACTTATTCAAGTACTGTTCTTCACTAAAACTTTCAGGTATTTTACTTGAGTACTTTGCTATTTTATACTTCCTCACCGCTACAGTTATTTGATACATGTAGTTACTAGTTGCGTTGTGGATTTTGATTATTCAGTGTTTATAGGCTGTTAATGATACAAATCTATGCGTGATGTGTTACCAGTTAGATAGTGTTGTGAGCAGACATTGTGTGAGTGGATCCTGTGTCAGAGCCAGGGTCTTTACACATCAACACGAGTATTGAGAAGATTGTTTGTGCACACAGAGTTTACTAAAAAGTTTTTGAACAGCTCACGTTAGCAGTAGCTTCTTCCTCTAGCCATCGTCACGGCAACCCAGACGTACTCGGGGATCGACACATCTGGGTAGAGTGTATGTGGTTCAGTTGAGCTATGTGTTGAGACCCTGGTGATACGACGAGCAAAGTTTCATGTTGTGTCGAGCCTTCTTAGTGTTTTAAAAATAGCGATTTTAATGCTAGCGTAAAAGTGAAAATAAGTTTGAGCCAAAAACGGAAATACAATAAATCTTAAAAGTTCTCTTTCGTCATGATTATGCTTTTACAGCATAAGCCTAGGTTGGATTTTGGCAAGAGTTTGACTTTAAGAACTACAGGGTCTAACTTAATTTACTTCTGGAGGAGGTAGAGTAATGTGGGCACTTCAGGAGTGTAAAATACTAATGCTGGTGTATTGATACTGCAAAGTATTGAAGCTGTTTCAAATATTTATGAGGGGGAGCAAGGGATGCAAATATTTAACAACAAATTTGATAACTGATTAATAATCACAGTCATTTTCCAAGCCAGGCATATCCCAGATGAACAGAATCCAGTATTTTTGATTAAACATTTGTGGCCTTCTGATGTTTGTTTAGACAAAATGAGATATTTAAAGAAGTCACATTGGGGTCAAGGAAAGTTTCAAGGATATCTGTCACTATTGTCTGACATTTTACATGGCAAAAGATAAATTGATTATTGGGGAAACCAATTGGCAGATCGATGATGCAAATAACCCTTCGTTGCAGCCTTAGAAAGGGCTTATTAATTTGAAATGATTGATACATCTGTCAGTGCTGAACCAGTTGGTAGGCATTGTCTGAAATTCTAATAACTGGTAATGAATTTAAGTCATTTAATGCCAAACATTCTTGGTTACCACCATCTCAGAAGTAGGGATTTTCTGTCTCTTTCTGTTTCATATCTTTCTATATTTAATATCTTTGGGTTTTGGCTGTTAGATAACAACTTGACACATGAGGATGTCAACTTGTGCTCTGGGAGATTTTGACAGACATTTTTCTAAAATTTCTTTGACATTTTGTAGACCAAACAAAGAATTGATTGATAAACAAAAATGAAGTATCAGGGTGTTTGTCATGGCCTTAATATCCATCTTGAGAAAGATGTCTATGTGTGTTTCCCAGTTGTGTTTTTTTGTATGCCATGTGTTTGTGGAAATGATTGTTTGTCGTGTAATAACAATAATTATAAGGCTGCACAGCCAAGTTTACTTGTAACACCGGCAGCGGTGTTTACTAAATGCTTCTGCACAGTATTTTAAGCCAGACAACGAGCGTCACAAAACTTCAGTGCATGACTGAGTTCAGTCTTCCAAGATGAGAGCAATCATTATGTCTGTGGTGTTATTATGTGTGCGCCAGAGTGCACTCCCAAGAAAAAGACGAGGTCAACACTGAGTTCAACTGTAAAATTATCAGAGATGTTAACTGCTGGAAGATATTTGTTACTGTTCTGCGTTTTTCATTTCTTTGACTGATTTTCTGGTCTGCATTATTCTGTTATTAAGCCTGACCATGTGTTAGCCAGTCTGGGCATTTCTCTTGTAACGGTGACCCCACAATGATTGTTTTAGAAAGATCACGCTTGGGTCAGCAAGCTGCATCATCTGTTCTGCTGTTTGCAGTGGTCAAACATTCCAGCAGCGGTGGCCGGGCTAAAACGTGTTCAGACTAGCTCAGGAAATGACTGTGGCCAATAAAGAACAACACCATATACCTTTATGAATATGGGAAATACAGTAACCTACATTTCACATCAATATCTAATGTCGCCCATAAGTCAAATATCATGTCAAAACATTTTCACTGCACATTACACCAGCTGTCTTATTTTGCCCACTCGGTTTTGACGTTAAAGAGGTGTTATGTGGACAGTTCACTTGTGCAGCTGCTGAGCTGAACAGAGTAGACTGGAAGTTGTCCTTGGATGTGATTCTGATATTGGATTTTAAACCTAACTCATAAACCACCGGCCTGCGCTGTAATAACTGACTTCCCCCACGTATGATCCAGGGTCAGACTCATATCCGGACTCCTGCTCCCTGGAGCATAGCTACAGAGCAATGTTTGCACACCCCTCAGGTCAAGTGGAACATACACATTCAGCTCAGTCATTTGACTGAAGTACTCCCTCTGCACTGCACTGAATCCCGATTGAATGAAGGATGTCCCTGTTGAAGACGTCGTTATGATGTAAACGTGTCCTGCTGTCCTCCAGCAGGGGCTTACGGCTTTAGCAAATTGATTTTAAAGGAGTGGTTTCAGATAACCATTTGAGGAATAACCTCTTACTTCTCACTTCTCTCTGAATCTGATCTATTTCATTTTCACTTTAGCTGAAGTCTGTATGAAATTAAATGCGTCTTAGCTAGTGCTGAATGGACTATTATCATTTTACTGGGCCCGAATGGATCGATTGTGTGCAATATTCTATGCTAACAAAATATTACCTTTCGTCTATTATTATATACATTTGTCTTCATTTTGTGGTGCTTACTTTTATAAGGATCTGAAAGGGTTAACGCGATGACTCATAACAGAACAGCTTTGGTCAACTATGAAACCTCCACAGTCGCTCACCGCAAACTAGAGCCATTTCTCCTACAGACAAGCATTAGATACTTGGCCAAAAAGCACCACTTCACATTCACACATTATCTTCCCACTAACTCACAGAGGCAAACAAACAACAGTGCAACCATGATAGACTATAATTAAATTGTCATAGCAACATGGTGTCGAACATTTGGAGAAGTGGTGCAAGGTTTCAGCTTGCTCATATTTCTCATATCTCCTCCTCACAGTTTAGGGAATACAAGTTTAAATTTAGATTGATTTTGGCAGCATTTCAGTTGCTGTGTACTCCTTCTACCAGCAGTCCAGTTTGCTCTGCAATCGCACGCTTTAAAATGACTGAAAGGGTGTCCTCTTTGAATGACTGGAAAGCTTGGTGTGTGCAAAGTTTTGCTGATGCTGCACTGCTGTTTTGCCAACCTCACCACATCCTGGTCCTGCAGGTCTGAAACTAGATCCACGTGAAACGGCATGGAATGAGAGTACAGTAGGAAAGTTCACCTTCATCAGTACCAGTCATGATCGAACTGTATTATTGTGAGAGGAAAATAGCTGAACTTTTTATAGATGGTCAACACACCTATCCCTCAACTTCCTGTGTTGAGTGGGTTTCACACCCACTGTGGTAGTCTGCAAAATTTGTGCAGATGACGCCCTCATGTTTGCAGACAGGACTACATTAAATTATTTCATGGTGACTGGTGGTGTAGAATAGATTGTTCGCTCATTAGAAAGTTAACATTTTGGCATAGAAATGTAATATTTCTCTGTGTGTCAGGCTATCTTTAGCCTACACAAGTCGTCCATGCTATTGTCGATAATTAATCAATATGTAATCACTGTGAAGATTTCAACTCAGCCGACAAAGAGCTAAATTTGGGGGGGGGGTCATCTATGGAGGTGGTTTCAGTGACTGGAGCTGTGCCAACTTTCCACACAGCTGAGATGACTGCACCGTGCACATTATTAAGAACTATTATCTGAACTACTGATGCAGGCATGTTGTGACAACAGGGGGAAAGGTGTTGCTTACCTTTATGACTAGTCAGCTCAACTTGACCCAAGCTGAAGCAAGTAACTGAACTAACCACTTCCTTGTGACTGCCTCCTTCTTTACTGAATATTCTTTTTAATATATTTTGCAAGTTTCTTTACACACATCTAATCCCCAATCATGTAGATATGCACCTATTTTGAAATTTTGAAAAAAGACTCTTGTCAATTTTCTTTGTTTGAATAACAAGTGCTAGAGCAGGAATGACAGTTTCAAGTCACGTCATTGCTCTATTTACATTAATGATTCAAATCTTTATCTTGATTTGATTCAAATACAAAGCAAGTTTGTGCTGCACAGAACCCAATGTCTTGTCAGTCTTGTTGAAGGATCAAATGATTTATCATTTATCATTAATAATGACTGATTGTTATCAAGGCAAATGATTGATTAAAGTGGCTTTATATAACTATTTGTTGCAATTTACCTGTATTAAGAACATACATGCACGTATACAGGCGATGCGATACTAGCTCCCTGTAATGGTGTTGTACTGTACCACTGATCAACAGACTGCAAAAGCACACAAAGATATGTTGCAAAAGCAGGGAAGAGGAAGACGACCAGCTAGTAAACATGAACGTAAACAATGCTGTAATGACCATATTTTAAAAATCTTTTGTTGGGTATTGTCATCTGAAGATCCAATTGCCATTTAAGCACATTTGGTCACATAGCATGTCCTAGGAATAACAACCTGACAGTTGTCCAAAAACCAGTTTCACAAAAATAAACTCTTTCGATCTGGGCTTTGTTCTTTGTTGTGAAGTGCTCACATCATACAGATTTGACTGTTAAGTACACTGCTGTTAGCAAGGTCTCATAAGACTCTAGAAGTTGTATGATGTTGAGCCAACAGAGCCATTCAGCTACTCTGAATAACACAGACTTTGCTGCTATTGATGTATGACCTTTTAGCCCTAGCATCAAGCCTGATTCACAGGCATCCAGATGAAGTTTTTGTCTGACTGTTGTCAAGGAGAGTGCTTTTTGTTAGTGTGTAGCTAAAAGCAAGTATTTTAGAATAATTAACTCTGCCAGTGTTCTTGGTTTGTTCCTGTTGGACAAAGTCCCAATTATTACACCCATGGGCAGGGTTGATATTTCCTGTCTTTTGGCAAACACATGAGTAACAACATAACATCAGTGGTGCAGGTAAGAACACTAAAGTCCATCACCTCACAGATTTGACTATTTTACAACAGTAGTTGAGATTTGACAAGAGCATCAGCATTCAACAACAAAAGTGTTGCTGGGGAGAAAAACATGAAAATAACGCTCACAGCTACAATGGTGGCAGTGTTCATATGTGGACTTGGCCCCGCACTTCTAACCATGGATGTGTGGATAGATGACAGACACTGGCCCTTTTTCCTCATGCAGGTCCGCGGAGACCTGGCCTCCCTGTTCAGCCTGAGCTCAGTTCCGCTTAGCTCTGTTGGCTCTGTCCTCTGTGGATGCTCAGGCTGTGAGTGAGTGTTGCCTGAGAGCGTGACTGGCATGCTAGCTACTAGCGGCCCTGGCTACATAAAGCCATATTGATGTGCTTCCAAGATGCTGCCAAAGCTAGCAGATGACGCTAACGCTGCCAAGGCAGTAGGTGGGGACAGATGCTACCTGTCCTCGCCCGCTCCCTCCAGCCAGATTGTTCCCAGTAACAAAGCAATAAACTTAATAGATCAGCATATCGGTTTTATAGCAACATTCATGCTGCAATTAGAGGGAACGATTTACTGTTTAAGTAAAAAAAAAAAAACAAAAAAAAAAAAAACGCCTTATTGAGGGCAAGATGGTTAGCACTGATGCAGCACAGGATTATGTGTTTAGGTTTGAAACTTGGCCCTGGGTCTCGTCCGTGTAGTTTGCTTTGCATGCCCTGTCTGTGCACCTCCCTCAGTTCTGACGAAGTGATGAATTTGGATCTCTGAATGCTCTGAATTAATAAATGTGTATGTTTTTCCATGACATGCTGTGCGATCCGCACAAGATGACACCCTCTAGCTTTGGTGGATGGATGAAAACAGTTGTTATCTTGTTGCCATCTCATGCTTGTTCCTGTCAGTTGTACGCCTTGGGGCATGTGTCATTTTGTGTCCAAGATAAGAAACTCATCATCTGCTTAAATATCTTACAATAGCTCCCCATTACTATAAGCAGTGTTTAAATGTCCACTTGCATTGGTTTTAGACTCATTCACTTATATGAAAACCAAATTACAAAATTGACATGGCCTTATAGCTTCACTTAAATATGAAAAGTTACTTTTGTTCTGTATCCTAAGAACATTTTCAGTGAGACCCTGAGGTCTCATGGTGTCGCCTACTCTTCGTTAGTTAGTTATCAGTCTGCTTTCCTCTCTGCAGTAGCCCCCCTCAAGCAGTGCTGTGATGTTCCATTTTTTTTTCACCCCTTCCCATTTCTTTCGTATTCGTAGAGCAAAAGTCCCGTGTAGTAGAACTTTTAGAAAAGGTTGAATGTTGACATTCTGCAAAATGTCAGAATTGCTCCTTGACCCAAGCTTTGTCAGTTCTGCCGTTTTGATTGGATTCCGGCTGCGTGTAGAGTTCATGGTGGGCTCACACTCAGACGGGAGGCCATTGGAGTGCTAACAGATGCCATGGCAGCAAGGAGGGTGTTGATTGGTCATTAGAGAGGCCACACTCCTCCACTCACACTCCTGAGAGGACCCCAGGGTCTCACACTTTGTTTATCTGACAACCCTCTGCCTTTCTCTTCTGTCTCACCCATATGACTTTGCTAAATTGGCTCTTTTACTCAGAATCAGTTATCACCCAACTCTTTGTTGTCTTCTGTCTGTTTCCTCTGAAACAAATTGAGGAAGTCTCTTAACTTCCCTCCAATGGTATGGTAATGGCCGCAGTGTGAGTGAACTTTGCGAAATCCCCTCCCACTCTATTTCCTCTTAGTGTCTATAAGAAAAGACTTTCTAGCATCTTAACCTTATCTTTTATTTGCATTGTGGGTGGAGATATTTGGGACTGTTGGTGTTCTTCTGCCCTTTACATTTGTGAACACTCCTAATGACATGACAAACTGAAACAAGAGACATTTTGTTGGCACTTTGTGTCCCAAAGTTCCTTGTAAATGTAATACAGTAAACACATACATGACCGGAGAGCATGACCATTAAAAAAGTTTTCTGTTTCATCTGAATGGATGCAATTGGGCTTTGAATTGAAAAGAGTGTAATTTCATGCGATTTCTGTACTGAATAAGCAGCTTGAATATTTATGTATTGATAGTATTATTGTGTTACCCAGTGCCAAAAGTTGAAAATACATTTTGAATTGGTGTGGAACAGTTCTACATTCACAAATCAAGACTAGACTATTGTTCGATTCTTGTTTGTGTTTCCATCCACTGACGTGTTTTTTGTTGACGCGCTCACATTTTGTTGATTTGGTCGCTTTTCTTTAATTTTTGTGCTTCCACACTAGTGAGAAGGCCACATAGTCGAGCATCTTCTATTTTTGTCTGCTTCGAAATACGATCAGGAGTCTGCACAGGGTGTTTTGTTTCCGCCCAGCTCAATCTGCTCTGTGAAGCTTGACCAAAAATAGTCAAAAACACACTAGTCACATCTGAAATAGCAAGAACTGTTAGGAATGGCGCTGCGATCAGCTCCGGCAGCCATGTCGCAGCCGGTACACAATGCAGCCATGCCCAGTGGAATCAAGCTGTTACTACTTTTCTCAGTGCTCTACAGCCTTCTTCTTTTGTTGGTGTGTGGAGTCATTTGTAGCTCCCTACTCGCACTCACTCATCCATTCAGTAGCTGTGTAGTGGCCTGCTGCTTGCTGGGTTTGGTTCCAGCTCTTTTCTTATTTAAAAGAGATGGCAGCAAGTCTTATCATGGCCTGCTTTGTTACAGATTATATGGTTGAAAATCTATACTTCTTAATATTTTTTGCATGTGGATTGTTCCCCAGTTGAGGGCACCAATAAAAATTCCGAGCCAGAAGAATGGATTTTTTTTTCTGCCTTTTCATGCATCCATGTTTTACTCACATCTCATATCTTCTGTCTCTACCTGTTCTTCCACTTGCATGTAAACTTTTTCTTTGAGATCACACGTTGTTTGCACAGTTGCAAACAAGGTGCAATCCTTCTAGTGCCCCTTTCTGATCGTCACTCGTTATGACAGGGACAGATGGGCCCTACAGGGAGAGCGGCGACAGCGAACAGGTCACTGGGACTTTTCAGGTGGCGCCATGTGACCTTGCTACACTTACAAACACACCCACACACATGTACCACCATCAGGACAGCTGTGGGTGGACTTCTCTGTTGTTTCTTCAGAGGGCAGATTATTATTGGCCAAATCATGAAGAACTGGGGCGAAATGAGGCGGGGTGGGGCCGGGAGATCGGGGAGAGAGGATGAGGGGGGTCGTAGATATGCTGATGGCAGTAGTCTATAAAAGTGAGAGGTGAGATGCTGGTGGCTGTTGCTGGCTGAGCTTTCCCACCGGTGCGGTTCTGACACTCCAGCGACAAACTGATCTCAGTGCGAGTGTGTGATTGCAGCTACACGTTTAAGCGTATGGTGTGCGTTTATGGCTGTGTGCGCGCGTGCACGGCCGCGATGATGTGTGCGACTGTGCATGAGAAAGAGACAGAGAAGCTGTGAGAGCTGCAGGAGGCTCATCTGAATTCGCTAATGCTGCCAGACTGGGAGAACATGGAAAGACTTCTAGGCACTGACGTTCACAGGCTATTTTTAGACTTCCCCTTTCCACAGCGAAAAAGTGGGGAAAAAGTAGGGACCTGATCAATGATTTAAAATGAGACAATTGTGATGAATGCAGTAGAGTTTCATCACATCTCATCACCCTCACTCCTCACTTGCAGCCACACAGCATTGTTGTCTGTGGATTGTTCTTTGACGTGTCTGTGTGCATTGCTATGCATCTTTGTGTGATGGCAGATGAATTTATTCCCCTGTGACCACCAGAGAGCTGTGGGAATTTTTATGTGTTTAAAAATAAAAACCACGTAGCAAAGGAGGGGATGATGTCCAGCTGATTTTAGCTTCCAAAAGCTGCTGGTGTCATTGTGAAGCTAAGCTCTTCTCAACACGTATCATGTCAGAGAATGACAGTAGACGGCCAGGAGTATATATGTCCAGCACAGCAGATGGCACAAGCATGTACAACCAGACACACGTACATGCACACCCCCACAAACACACACACACAACCAATTATTGTGAGCCAGAGAGCAATGATTGGCTAGTTTTTCTCCATGTAATACCAATGTGGCCTAGTTTAGCCCACAAATGATGGGGATTAGTGCAGCTCCTGCTTTAATGTAGCTTTGGTGATGTTAATCTCCTCTAGTCTGGCAAATTGGATTTCATACAAAAAAAGCTCTGCTCAAAAATATGTTGACTTTCGTGACTGTCATGTTGAGCAGATTTTATGACGAGGGGATTTTAACAGGATTTGGGGTTGACTCACTTCTAATGACTGCATCATCCAGTCACCTTCTCTTGTCGTGTGCAGTGGGACTGATGGCCATAAAGCTCATAAAACTTTTATCATGAAGGATTCTATTTGTTACCTGAAAGTGTTTTTGATTCAAAAATTAGTTTAGCCCAAACATTGATACATTCACTGTAGGGCTGGATATTATGATATGAGAATATGTATGGTCTCATCAACATTGCTATGTTGTGACATGAACGTACCAGACTGTTACCAGGGTTTTTGATATTTGCCTTTATCCGTTTAGTTATCATAAACAACGACCACTTGTGGTGACTTATGACCAGTTTGTAATTTTTTACATCTTCCTAAAGTAGGAAAGAGTCAAAGTAGTAGAGTTTACTACTTTACCTAAAGCAACCAGTGGCCACGTACAGTAAATTACAGTAACATCATAATGCGTTATAAGAAGGATTCTAATGTGTTTAATGTGATTATAATGTGTTATGATTGATTTTTTGTATGTTTTTGATTTTTAAGTTTTGATACTTGACCTTATAAGTAATTATAAAATGCACTCTATTATGTTAGGATTATTACAAAGCATTCTAATTATTAACTGTAACAAATATAAATATGTGTAGAATGCATTATACAGAGCCACTTTTTGGTTTATGTGGATTTTAGAATCTTGACAAACATGTGACTTTAGTACATTATGCTGGTGAATTCAAACAGCTATCAAGTGCTTCAGAGGAGATTCATAATATAAAGATATATTATGTGTCTCGATATAGCCTAGAATTATTGCAATATTATTTATAGGCCATATCTCCCAGCCCTAATTGTCTTCTCCTGGCAGTCATAGGTAGATCTTATTCACATTTTGTTGTTAGCAAATGATATATAATGCAAAATGATGAGCATTCACTTTGCAGACAAGTCTCCAGCATTCTGCAAACCCCGCTATTATACAAATAGAAGACTAGCAGATAAAAGCAGAGATTATTACAAAGGATGCAGTCTCAGCGTTCGTGTTCTGGTCTCACAGGGCTGCTGACATGTAGACTGATGTAACATGATCGAAAAGATGAATGATGAAAAGACAGAAATGTATTTTCCTCGGCAATTAAGGAAATCAACCTACTTATTGACATGATATGAGTACTGGTATCCTGACATCTAGACTGTTGTCCTTTAGACCTTAATTTTGTGGTCAAGGGCCAAACCCAAGTCAAGCAGAACTAGTAGTATAAGCCCACTGTCTGTGCTGTCATCTCAGCTTCTGTCCTCACTATTTACATGTCAACAGCTATGCCCTTGGGCTATGTCTCTCCACTCAAGGCTGCTTCTATGTTGCCTAACACCACACAATTACTGTGAAGATGATGCCGTTTACATGCGTGTAGTAGCCCTGCTGGCCCTTAATTTGGGTTCTGGCCTATTTTTCAAGACAGAAAATATAGGTCAATCTTTGATGTCTTTGTGAATGTCTGAGACCATTTATCATTGTGAATCATGTAATTCATCCACAATGTCTTTGTTTTCATATAGACAGACATACAGACACCCAAAGACATTTGTCTTTACCTCACCTTAAAATCACTTTAAGCCTCACTTCATTCGCCTTCCAATCTTTCATGTTAACTGCTATTGTTGAGTGTAGTTCTGGAAGGTGGAATCATTTCTGATTATTTTGCTCCATTGGAAATGGTCGAGATTACTGAGGCGAGGACGTGTATAAACACTGAATACACATCTAAAACATTTCTAACCAGGCCTCAGGACCTGCTTCTGACCAGAGTTTAACTGGTCTGGCGCTGCTTGGCATCAATTTTATCTATGCAGCCCAAAATCCCAAATCTGCCTAAAGGTTCTCTATCATCTGTCCAGCATATGATATCCTCTATCCTCAGATGCTGGGCTTGGGTATGAAAGCTTTTGCAATGAAAACCTCAGAATGTTTCTGTAACATTTAACCTTGTATTAGATATTGGTGTCAATTAATAATTCTTTAAATCCTAAATTTTGCTGTTCTAAAAGTCTGTTTGACACAGTATAAGAACAGCAAGAACCCCTTGCTGTGAGCTGAATTTCAACCAAACAATAATGAGCAATATAAGGTTTATTTTTGTTCTAGTGTGTAAATATTTTGCCTGTTTATTCATTAATGATTTATGATTTTTTTTAAATCATTTATTTGGTTCCAGTTTTTAAAATGTGAGAATTTGCTGCTTTTTTTTAGCTTCTGCCTCTCTTCTTTGTAAATTGAATTTTTCTGGCTTTTGGTTGTATAAAATAAGCAGATTTATCACCTTGGGCTTTAGGAAATCATAATTGGCTTTTTGGTGTTTTAGACAATATCAATTCATCCAAACAATGAATACCTAAAATCAGCCCTAATTGAGTTTATTGCAATGCACTGGTCCAGCAGTGATCTCTGTGGAACTGCAGTAGATGTGAGCCTTGTGTGAATGTTATTGCAAAAGGAATTAAAGCTCTAAAAACAGTCTGATATTAAGTCAGAGTCAGATGCGGGCAGAATGTGTGTTTATTAACCCACATCAAACATGGGTTTGTGCATGTGTTGAAAGTGGGTGTAGCTCTGTTAACATGCCTGAGCTTAGTCCTGTCTGCTGAATCACTTGGTGGCCAAGCCCACTTTTCCGATTACTCTGTGATTCACAGAACACATGCTGATGAAGCAGAGTAAACGATAATGCATTGTGAGTACTAAGGATGCAAAATGAACAGCTTTCTTTTCATCAGTCCGTTGCTAAACAGCTAAATGCTTATTTGCATGTTGTTCTTGATATCCTGTGAATGGAATGCAAAGAAATGATAGGATAATGGATGAACAGCGGTTACATTTTCTCCAAAATTATTATTATGAGTTAATAATCAGTTCTAAAAAACCATAAGACATCCCATGCTTTTTCTTCTGAGGCCAGTTAAATTTTGGGGGAGTGTTTGTGTGCATGTGTATATCTGTGTACGCTTAAGCTGCAGTGGTTGGACAGTGTTTGCCCTGTATTTTTCTGTCAGTATTTCATCCATCAGTCCTACTGAGCATTCAGACCCTTGTGAATGTGTTTAGTATTAGGCACTATTGTACGCTTTTAACAGATACAGATGTATTGTCATCCCTGTGGAAACACTGGCTGACTGACTGTCTGACTGCCTGACTGAGAGCTGTCTGTCTGTCAGCCTTTGCATGTGAACTTCAAATCGCAGCTCTGCAGCACCAAGCATGTAGCCGCCAAAGGCAAGGCTTTACACTGTCATCAGCACCACACAGCTGCCTCTGGGTGCTGTGCCATATGACATTAAGTGAGATCGATCCTCTCCCCACCTCAAGGAGCTGCTGTGCTACACAGGGTTTTCTCTGATGCTGCAACCACCAGCTCAAAGACTAGAAAAGGAACTCACCCCTAAGCATGTGTAATTGAGTGACAATGACCTGATCACCAGCATTCTTGAACTTTAGAAGTCGTACAGCCAAAAACTAAATTTTCTCAGACTTTTCAGTCACATAAAGCTGTACCGAAAAACAGGTACCAACTTTTACAGGGTGTAAAACAGTAGCCAATTCTCCTTATGCAGTCATAATCAATCAAATCAACAGTTTATTCCAGAGCTGGGTGTAAAAAAAAAAAAAAAAAAAAAAAGATCGAAATAGATTTTCAGATTCAATCTTTATTTGAATGATCCAGTACTGATTCATGAAAATCTTGAGATCAATCTTTAAATTAATGCCTCGCTAAGCGATAATTGTGAATGAGGCTGTCCTCAACACTGGCTGGTACATAGAGTATTTACAGACATGTAGGTTCACACGCATGCACGCACACACAAATCACACACACAGGGAAAGGGACAGGGCCCTATGGTGTAATCAGGAGCACCTCATAAACTCTGAACTCTACAATACTTTATATGGCAACCGAATTCACAGTCCATTCAAGTGCGTGTTGTAAACACTGAAATCTCTACTCCTGTAGGAAACCTATTCGATAGGTTCTTCAATTTTTTCATATTTTCCTTTGTTAGAATACATAGGCCTACATCTGTCACTCAATACTTAATTGATCATTTACTGCAGCATTTTGATAACTGATTAACAAAATGCCAAAATTAATTTCTCTATTTGCAGACTTCAGTAACAAATCTCTGGTATAATTAATTTAATTCTAAAAGGAAACATACACATTTCTTTAAAATAATGCATCTAGTTAAAATGATTCCTATTCCTATTATTTGCAACATCACCTTTATCAGAATCTTTTTTCATATTAATGCAAAATTGGTATTGCCACTGAAATATTCCTGACCAAATTGCTGGGAAATCAGTGGCGAAACTCAGCTCAAGTTTCCTCATTAATTTCAACATGGTAGGTAAGTTAAAGCTAACTTAGTTCCTAAAGTACGTTACACTGTTGTTGCAGTTGATATCATTGTGCCGTATGCCTTTCTATGCTTATTCTGTTAATAATAGAGTTATTAATTTGCTGTTCTTATATAGATGTTGTTTTTTTTTGACCGAGGCAGATGGTTGGACCATATGGAGAGAGGTATGTGATTATGTGAAGAGATGTTGGTTTTTAATCCAACCAGCCACCAGTCAGAGATGAACTCATCACCATTAACTTGTTCTGTTGCAAACAAAACTCTGCAGTCTGCCCTCTTTTCCCCCATCTATTCTGTATTCTACATTTATGAATATCTGGGTCATATCTCAGATTTCAGGTTATACCTCAGATTTTAGGGCACATCGCTGCTTTAATGTGAGAGCTTGATTTTATTCTGCAGCAACTGTGCATCACACAGTGTAGAAAGTGAAGGAGAGCAGTCTGTCTAGGGAGATAGTGGTTTGTTTTTCTTAGCTCATGAAGCTAACACCCCCCCTGCAACAAACACACTGACGTTGTGGTGTGTTGTGTTGAAAAGGCAGTCATGCGGAGCCGGTGTTTGACATAATGTTGGACCAGTATGGAATCTGACTGGGAATATCAACGCTGATATGTGGTGATACACAGAGGCTGTCACAAAGGTTGCATCCATATGCTGTGCCACTCATTCGTGAAGCTGTGAAATTGGGTTGCATCCCAACTAGCCTGGAGACAGTATCGCTTTCACTTCTCTCTCTGTCTCTCTCTCCACCTCCTCTCTCCCTCTCTCTCTTTCTCTCCCTCTCTCTCTCTCCCCCTCCCTCCCTCTCCCCCTCTCTCTCTCTCTCAGCTCATCCTGCTAAAGCATTTTTCTGGGAAGACGGAACAACTAATGTGGCATTAATAGGGTCACATCATCTCCATGCAGCTCCTTCTTTCTTCTTCTTCCAGTGGCTCAGGCTGTTGTTTATCTTTTTCAGATGAAGCTGTAGAAATGGCTTAGAAATCCCCCAGGCCAGCATCTCTCACATGTGAAGCCTGCCAGTTGATGTTTTTTGGCTGGTAAAGCAGGCTCTCTACCTTAGAGGTTGTTTTCTTTTTGTTTTATTCAAATTTGTACGCATTGGAATTAAAATGTACCTCTCCTTTGCAAATTTAGACCTATTTATGTAGACCAGTGTGATGACACATATTTGCAAGTACCTTTTACAACATTTATACATTTATTATTTAGTATATTTAGTTTAGTATCAGCAATTTATGTCACAATTAAGTTGTAGATACCAATTTGATATCAGGCACCAATCTCTTCTTCTTTAATCCAGGGACTTTTTTTACCTACTTCAGGCATTCACTAGTTCCATCAGTCCACAGTCCTAATTTGTAACAACTTAGTGTGACCAATCAGTTTTAGTAAACTTAAGGAGCATATCATCATTTAAGAAGTTTCTCTTGCTCACTAAATCAGCATGAAATGTAATGCCATTTGCAGTGTGCAGTGTGGGGACTTGATAGGCAAAAGGGGGAAAAAAAAAAAGTTTTAAACGTCTGTGAGTGTGTTTTCTTTCTGCCGGCCTTTGAAAGATGCCAGTTAATCTGCTTACTCCTTTAATTGTGAGTGTCGGGGTTGGGCCTCCTCCCTGCCAGAATAAGGCTACTGATCCAGAAGTAAAACGATGACCACCACAGTTATTCCTTCCTTTAGGTTGTGCAACCCCCCCTAGTCTTCTGTAGCCACCCCTCGTCTCCTCCTCCTCCACCGTACCCTCCCTCTGAGGGAAGAAAGCTCCTTGTTCTGACAATAGACATTTTTTGCCATATGTTGGCTTGACATCTTCATCAGGTTCACAGCAGGTTACCTTAGTTAACTTTCACTCCACTGCCTGATGGGATTTTCTCCCTCTGTTTTTCCAATCGGCCCAGGCTCAAAGTCTAGACGGCCTCCGAGGCAGGGTCCTTCCAGCCCTGTGTCCACAATGGCCGTATTGTGGATGCTTAGTAGCGGTAGCTTCCTCCCGTTACAGCGAACAGGCTAGTGCTAAAACAATGCTTTTGTCCGAGGGCATATGAAGGGGGCCTAATCCACTACATACTGTGAAATAAATCTCTCTCAAAGATGAGAGAGCGAGCGAGAGAAACGGAGTGAATGAAATCATTGCCAAGGAGGTTAGAGTGCAGCAGTTTAACCCCTGGCCAAGAAAGAGGGAGGAGAGGAGGCAAAGGGAGCGAGAAAAAGAAGGAACAAGGAGAGGCAGGCGCTACATCCCTTCATCTCCGGAGCACGGATGGAGGAGAGGGGCTGCCGGTGGCTTTCACAGCCTCTCTTCTCACCAGAGGAGCTGCTGTTCACCATATGGGATTTGGCCTCTCTTAACAAACAGGCCCCCTATTCACTCACAACACACATTCAGTCGTTCATGGAAAAAGGTGAAAAAAGTGCATTTTTTATGCCTTTAGAACACTGGATGGCCATGAGGGCTCTAAGTCTGTGTTTGATTCACATAGTATAGAGAATTATAAACTAGAGGCTTTCATCTAAATGTGTATTCACACTGGATTTAGGGTTAGGTCTTTTTGTGTTTTTACTAGAATCTCTCTGTCTTAAAGCCAGAACCATGCATTCAGGCCACTGTTATTGAGCTGCTGAGGTGATCATATAGAAACACATACACAAACCTCTGTACTGTGGTGGTATTTCATTTCTATCATATAGCTCTCTAGGAGTTGTAGTAATAGCAGTAGTGTTTTTGTGTTTTTCTCAAGCTCCGTGTCATTCCGAATAAGTTAGTTGTATTATACAAATGGTTGAAGTTGAATAACTTGCAGTGCAGCGCTGGGCAGTGTGAGGTTTCTGACACACTGGTGTTATGCGCCAACTTTTTCTTCCAGCCAGCAGCATTAGGGCAGCATTAGGAATGACATCCTCTGCCAACAGCTTCTTTTTAGCCTACTTGGAAATCCCAAGAAGCATAGATGTATGCCAAGATGAGGATGCCAGCATTTTTCATTTTTAGCCTACTTGGAAGTGCCAGTAGACATAGATTTATGCAGAGAATAGAAGAAATACGAGATGAGATGAAGGGGTAGGCTTATTTCTCTCATGTTTCAGTGCACATATCCAGCTAATTTATTCTGTTTAATCCCATCACGTTTAATGATCCACCTGAGGAGGTAGGAAGGAAGTGGTGTCAGTTGGGAGAGGCAGAGGTCTACCTCCCACTCTCAGGCAATCCATCCATTTCTTCCCTCACCTCATCCTTCCTCCTCCCACTCCTTCCCTGTTGCCCCGCTCTCAGTTCCCAGCACCCTTCACCTATTAACCCTCCTTTCTCCTCACTCGCTCTCCCCCTCCGACTTTTAAAGACGGGCGTCTCAGGAATAGCCAAAACATTGATTTTTGACCATCTCCACCACCGCCGCCCCCCTCTCCCCAGTATCTGTGTCATGGCTCAGGGGCTTCATGCATGTTGCCCCCATCGTGACTGTTGGAGATCAGCCACGCTTGAAGCCCTCAGAGATCAATGGACATGCTACTGTACAATAAATATTCACTCCTGAGCTTGTTGTCTACGTGTAAACATGCATTTATTTGTACGGTACACAATTCGCGAACAGCCACACATGCACTTTGTGAACAGGGAGCAGTGGTCACTCCTTAAGCTTGTCGTCACATTTGCCCACCTCCATTTCCCGGGGTGTAAATGGAGGAATCTGACTCGGGATAGGTGATTTCAATTCAATTCTCACCCACTGGATCTGTTTACGCTCCACTAGGATCAAATATACTATCGGTTGTTTTCCCCTTGTCACTCTAGCTGCCACTGGTGTCGCATCAAATGGACAGTTTTCATACTGTTTGCCACAGCTTGTTGTAGATTTTGTCAACTATAGGAAATACAATAAACACATTTTGAACCCTTTGCATTTCTGGCTCGGATGGAGATAGGTGATGGAGAGGCTGATGTCTAACAAATAAATGCATTATGCAGGCAAGCCTAACTGAGCATGGTTAGCAGGACAGATGTGTGGGCAAACGGGTAGCAGGGAGTGTGGGGAGGTGTTCACAATAGCAGAAAGTGGTTGATTAGTCTTAGCAACAGCTGGTGTAGCAAAAGTTAAATGCTACAATGCAGTTATTGCATCTTAGCAAACTGTCACTTAGCTCCCATGATCCCAAGTTACCATGAACAAGGCCCTGTATTTCAAACCTTTGTAGGATTTGCAGTCTTGCTCGTGTCTGCCATCGCTGGTGTCCTCCAGAACCCCTGTGTCTCTGACTTTGTCGTTTTTTATTGTAACTGACAGCTACCATTGTCTGTTGCATGCCGAGAATGTTTTATGACCTTGTGAGCAAGCCAAAACATTTATACAATGCGCTTGTAAAATCCACAGCCTGTGTTTTAAAAATGCTCAAAAAGCGGAATCCACAGAGGCCGCAGACAGAAATGTGATCACTGTGTGGCTGTCCGGAATCCCTGCCCTGCAAATCAAGTAGTGAAACATTTTGCTGACATTTAAATGGAGAGAATTACTGTCATGTAATTTACACCTTCATTATTTTTTTATGTGTTGAAAAGAAGACGGTTTGTGATGCTTTCTTGTTTGTCCCTATTTATCTGATGACATTGGTTATGCAGTATTCGGGAGTAAATCATATCAATTGTATTTTTGGTCAGTGTCTGTGAGCTCTAGTGTGTGTGTGTGTGTGTGTGCGCGTTTTTGAAGAAGGGGAGGGTGGATTAAACCGGTGCAGGATCTGTCATGGTGACATTTGTGTCCCCTGGCGGAGCAGCAGGGGTCCTCTTCACCTCCGTAACCTTCAACTTTCAGCCTTAACCCCCTTCAGGCCCCCTCTTGCGTCCACCACACGCCCCGCACGTCCAAAGGGAGGGGTGTACGAGCGCAAGAGGGTGAGAAAAATAGAGAAAGGGGGTGCAGTAGTGAAGAGGACAGAAAGCTGCAGGGGAGGGCAGGATCAAGAGAAAGAAAGGTTGTGGAAGAAAAAGACAAAATTAGGCAGGCATGGGAAACGGAGAGGGGCGAGAAGGACAGAAAATATAATAAAAAAATGGTGGGCTAGACAAGCGAAAGGATTGGCAGAGAAATGTGGAGGTGGAGCAAATATGAGGGTTAAAGGAAGGTGTTTCGTAGTGCTGTGAAGTTCTCGCATGTCCTCAGCTGCATGAGAGAAGGATTGCTGTGTGTTGTTCCAGTTTACTGTTTTCCGCCTCCTGTGTTCTCTCTATTCGTGCCTCTCTCTCTTTCTCTCTCTCTCTGGAGCTTCACTTCCCTCTGTGTGACTCCATGCTGAATTGAGCATACTGGAGTCCACACATTGAAGACTTGAGGATTGTATGTGACACAATCCTATCAGGAACAAATGCTGATGAACAACTTTTGGAACCAGCAATATTTTTAAAGCTAGTTATGTCTTGATGCAGAGAAATAATTGGAAATGTAAAACCTAATTATCAGCATTATGAGCGACTTTAACAAGATCGGGTTGTATGTTTCTTCCAGCTGAACCAAAGAAATAGTGAAACATAATGGCTGTAAAACATGTGCATTGTGTTTAAGTATAAGCTAGGTTGTAAAGTTAGATATTCATATGGACAGAGCCTTCTTTTCATATGCTGCATTCATTTTCTTTACATCTCTGCACATTTTCTGAAAGTAGCCTTTAGTGTAAGTCTTCGTTGTAGATCATTTTGGAACTGAATTTCTCTGAGACATAATTGAATTATTTTCATTCAAATATATTGTGTGTTGAAATAGAAAAAAATGTTCATCGTTTTAAGAATTTATTTTTAGAATCACATCGTAACCCTTTCAACTGGAGTCAGATTGATTGGTGAGGTGGATAAGAAGTCCAAGATATAGAGATGCAATCCATAACATTAAAATTAAAAATATTATAGTTATTAAAAATAACTGTATTAACCCTAACCCATTTGAATGACCAAACCACGCTCACTGGGAAACTTCCTGAAACTAAGCCATCGCTAACGTGTTTTACCTGCTCTTTTTCATACCTAAGCACACCGGGCCAATCACTGTGGATAGTAGGAGAGCTGCCAAAAGTTACAAACATTGCCCCCCCCCCCCCCACTTCCTCAACTCCTGTCCCTTTTCCTCTGTCCTGTATCACACTCGAGCAGCAGTTCCCATCCTCTCACCCAGTAAATCAGCATAAAATAGCCCTTACTGTGGCAGATCATTGAGTAAGGAGAAGGGGGGGTGGTGGTTGGACTTGAAGTGCAGAGCTTTGCTGCTTTTTTTCTGTTCTGCTCTTTTCAAGATGGGGCCCATGAAATTATCCAACAGGATTATGTAAGGCATGATGGATTCTGCTGTGTCCTGTCATCCGTTTGTCCATTGTATAGCTCTCTGTCTCAGGCAGCCTGGTGTGATAGCCATGAAGCCACTCTACACATTGTGTGGTATTGCATGTCCTCTTCACTAAAGTGGTTCCTAGGCTTCATAAATGTCTGTGTTAGTCTCTGTGAGCATATGCATGTTTAAAGGGTCTGTCATCTTTCAGTTTTGGGACTTAATCAGCCTCATCGTTTATGCCTTCTACTGAAGTCACAGTGACTGTTTTTCAATGTCATCAAAATGTTTGGTCATTCCAGATTCACTTCCTGTCAGCGAGCCATCTTTAGGCAGACATGGGGATGTGTTCATGAGCCTGTGGGCCTTTTGTTTGTCCATGACAGTGAACCTGGCATGTGAGAGCTCGTCTCTTCAAACCCTCGCTGTTCCTGCCGAGGTCGCAGGGTGACCTTGGAGCTGTGGAAGCCATGTTTACCAGAGACCCCTGTGTTCAGGCTATAGCTCGGTGGCTGGTTGCTTTCAGCCACATGGAATAAGCCTGTGAGAAGCGAGGTTAATGTTTTAGTTTGGAAGCTAGCTTGAAGAGAGATGAAAACGAGTTGAGTGACAGTAGTTGACTTAAATGGTTATTGTTTGCAGTTTGGTATATTTATCCTGTGTCAATTTGCCAGCCACAGCTGTGAATGAACAATTCCCATCTGTATTATGATATCAAAACATCAGTCCAAAGAGAATCATGCTGATGGATTTGTTGTATTAAATGTCTTAATTATTTATATACTACACTAACAACCTGTTATGACTCTTTATGTTGTTGAACCATTCTAGGTTGTAGTGCTGCAATGATTCATTGATAAGTTGTTTCATATTGATTTAAGAATATTTTGATAATAATAGATTGGTATTTCATAAGACAGTGCATTGGAGAGGGACGAGTAGCTCATGAGTTGAAAGCAAAACCCTGCACACTATCTAACTCGCAAAGATACATTTATTTTGAATGGCTAACTGATGGTCTTGGATGAATATACCAAATGTCCTGATAGATATACCAAAACGATGCAAAATAACCATTTAATTTACCTTCATAAACTTCTACTTTTATTATCTTAGTGTCAGTCTTACAGCGTGTTTTCATTTCCTACGACTGGTTTAAAAATGTCAGATGGTGTGCAGGATTTTACTTTCAACTTCAGAGTAAAAGTCAATACTGAACCTAGTCTAGGTAAATGTGTTTTTTTTTTGTTTATTTACTCTATGACTGTAAACTGGATATCTTGTGCTGTGGACAAAACAGGTCATTTGAGGACATCATCTTGGGTTTTGGAAAAAAACTGAACAACATTTTCGAAGATTATTGCACCGTTGATTATTATCTCTCAGTTCTTTTTTGGAATGATCAATTAATCTAGTCTTATAGTCTTATCAAAGCAAAATGTTTTACCTTCAAATTGTTTATCTACAATGGCATTTTTGAAGCTGTTAACCCAGCTAGTGTTCTGTGTTTACACTCAACACGGACTTGAACGTGAATCAACAAAATCAGTACTGGTTAATTCCCTGTCTTTCTCTCTATCAATTGATCAGCTCTGTTAATCTCTCAGCGCTAATGTTTACTTTGTTTACGGAAGAAGAAAAATCACAAACCGCTATTATGATTCTAAACCTTTCAGCTTAGGTTTTACATCTCTTCAGCAAACAGCGCGGCTTGTATCAATGTAGGAATAATTAAGCAAATGAACCGGAGTATGTGTTGATAGGACTTTCTTAAATGTGCATGAATTGGTGTATAATATAAGCGATCATATCTACACTGAGAATATAGATTAGCATATTTACAGCACATACAGCCTAGACACGCTCTCTCTCTCTCTCTCTCTCTCTCTCTTGTCTTTCACTGTGCACAGCTCTGTGTGTGTGCGTGTGTGTGCATGTGTGTGTGTGTGTGTGTGTGTGTAAGTGAGTATATGAGTGCAAGTGTGTGTGTGCGTGTGTGCGTGCACAGACTCGCAGCAGCCACCCTTGCCCCCACCCCTCTCATTAATATGTATGTGTTCTGAGGCAGCTAGCGAAGACGGTGTGTTTCTCACCCGCTGATTAATGCTGTCTGTCAATTACCTCTAGATCCAACCGTGCTGTGGAGCTTCCCCCAGGACCACACAGACCAGGTTGGAACACACTCTGCTTTTTCATTCTCTCTCTCTCTCTCTCTCTCTCTCTCTCTCTCTCTCTCTCTCTCTCTCTCTTTCTCTTTCTCTCTCTCTATATCTATCTCTATCTCTCTCTCTCTATCCCTCTCCTTCTCCCTCGTTCACTGTTACAGACAACCTCTACCTCCTCCTCCTCCTCCTCCTCTTCATCTCCCATCTCCCTTCCTTGCCTAATGCCCTCACTCACCCTGCCATCCTGTGGTAACCTCCCCCAGCACCTATCACCACCACCACCACCACCACTACTCTCCTCCTCATCCCGATCAGTGCTTCCTCTCCTGCTCTCTCTCTCTCCTCCTCCTCCTCCTCCTCCTCTTCCTCCTCTCCTCCGTCTCATTGTACATCTGTTGCTGATAATGAAAAGCAGTGAGCAGGTCTTCAATAACCGACGAATCAGTAATTATCATGCAACCGTGACAGGAATGCACACCTCTGTTTTCCCCTCTCTCTCATGCTTTCGCTCTCATTGTGCTACCGTGTCTGCTTCCTATTGTCTCACATGTATTGCATTATTGGCTTCATACTCAAAGTGAATGCAAAACCCGCAGCTGTTTTGCACTGCTTTTTGGCACACCATGTTCTTCCCACTCCGGTGAGAGGTAAGTATTTCAGGGTTAACGCACCTCTGTGTCTCCCACTTGTCTGTATTGTTGGACATTTTTGAAGCGGACAAGGTGTAACGGATGATTACAGTGTAACAACTTGGGTCTTATTTTTGTGTATTTGGCGAACATGTCTATTAATATGATAACTTACTTCAGCTTGGCAAAGAAGAAATTGTGATCTTGGAACATGGAAACGTTGCTACAATAAAATCCAATTAAACCATCTGTGTGTTAATGTCATTGTGTGTGGGCACAACTATGGAAAGTCCAGTTGGCCAAGGTTTAACCAGGTTCCAGGTGATTTCTCAAGGAATGCATGTGTCCAATTTGACAGGTTGGTCACAAGGCAAATAATGCTGATCATCAAATGACAGATCCACAATAGAAATAGTGTTTTTGCTTATACGATTTAGTGTTTCTGCTCTTAGACACAGTAATTCAGTCACAGTGGGATGCCAACTAAATATGATTCCAGTAAACTCAATGCATCAAGATGTAAGGATGAAAAAAATAAGGACAAAACACTGGAATTGACTAAGTACCTGCTTTTGACTGATTCAAGATTTAAGTGGTCAGTCATCGTACAAAACAACGAAACAGCAAAGCATCTCTGAGCTGCGTTGTGCAGAATATAAGATAAAAGTAGTAATGAGAAAATAGAGATAAATAAGATGGTTACTGAAGAAGACACCAAAGGTGACTAAGAATAAAACAGGCATTAAAAAGATTGTCCACACTTAAGATTTTCTCAAAAGACATGGAAAAAACAATAATAAAGAGATATTAAGAATAGTTGGCTTGTATTTGCACATAGAGTAATCTGTAATATCACTCATGTGATAAGAATATGATTCACAATTCTTATTTGTGTTCAGGTAATTGGTGATATAGAAGTTAGTATAAGGATATAACAAGTTAGATTGGTTCATCCTTACTTTTATTCTCCAAATAAGTAAGATAAGCTAACTTTGGATTTGTTAAACCTGTCCTTTGTTTAAATGCTAATTGCATTTTTATTGCCGTATCTGACTTCTTTTCATTGATTTCTTTACAAATGTACTTGGAGCACAATATAAGAAATGTTGGTCCAAACTACAGAATAAGACCCAAATTGCTCTTTAAGCCAATCAGGACTCTTATCTGCTGTCTCAGGGGGACAGCATACATGCACTTGCAAAACAAAAAAAAAATCTTTGGGATAATTTGAATTGATTTAATATTCCTTTTATTTGAAATCCTTGGTCTTTACCCTTAGAAAATACACCACCACAGCAGGGCGTCTTTGTTATTTCTCTCTGGCTTCACCTTCAAAGAACAACAGTCGAGATCCAACTTGATCAAAACGAGTGTGTATTAATATCTGTGTTTTGCACATCACTCTGTAAGTGGATTAGGTTGCATCATTGCCATGTTGTGACTCCAACTCCATGACTCTTGCTTTTTACTTGCTGTGTGTGTATGTGTGCGTGTGTGTGTGTGTGTGTTTTGCACTGTCAGTTAGTTAGCCTAAAAAATACAGAGGATGAGTATTTGACAGGAAAAAAAAAACAAGACATAAAACATGTTGTTTCTGTTCCAAGAGTGGCCACAGCATCAAAAAGGGTCCTGGAGCAAATCACTGGAGAGATGACTACAGCAGCCCATCAATGGACTGAAGGGAAAGATGGACAAACTGCAAAAACAAAAAAGAAGAAAAAAATAGAGAAAAAGACAACAATATGTGCATAGGCTAACTATCTCTCAACACAGCAGCCAAACCAGTGAGTTTAAACAGCTCTCCTGCCTCTCTGATCCACTTTGAGGAATAAACGGGCTTGTAGAAAGATGCTTCAGGCGATGTCTGCCTGCCCCACAAGAACCAGAGCGTGCTATCAGAGTAAGAGGCAGAGGGAGTGAGGGAACGAGAGTGTGAGCGAGAAATTACAGACTTGCAGAGGTAGGCACAGGAAATGGAAGTGAGGGAAAAGGAGTAGAAAGAGCAGCCGAATCCAAGAGAGATGAAATACAAAAAAAAAAAATAAACGTAGTGTAAACATACAGTAGTGTTTATGTTGACATGGGCCTGTCTCATCCCTCTTCTCCAGTGTGTCTCTCTTTAAAGCCCCCCTACAACCACCACAACATTACTTTTCTTTCATTCTGTTGTCATCCAGATCGTTTGTGTGGATAAGATGGCCCTTAAGATGGCTAGTTAGCGTGCTGTGTACAGAGGGATTGGCCCTTTCCCCCGTATACATAAAGGCTGTATTCACAGGCCTCATTACCAGGATTAGGGCTCCTTTCCTCCTTTGTGGGGCTGAAGGCTGGAGTCCTCTGTAGCCACAGTCTCTGTCTCTTTCTGTGGCCTGAGCTGGCCAGCATATGGCAGCAGCAGCCAACAGTCTCCACAGAGGGGCTCAGGGCTCAGAGCAAGGCCTCCTTTTGTTTAGGCCGTTATTGTTGCTCAGCGTAATGACATTTGTAGGCCGTAGGATCGGGGTGGAGGGGTTAGTCTACCCCAGGGGAGAGGGAGAGGGAGAGAGAGAGAGAGAGGGAGACCTAAAGAGAGAAGGAGAGGGACTGGAGGGAGGAGGGGGGCATAGACATGTAGACAGACAGAAGTGTGGATTATGGAAATATGAATTGATTTTTTTTTTTTTTTTCTGTGCTGTGGTAGAATAGAAAGCTCAAAGGAGAACAGACTGCAGGCTGGCTGGCACGCCGGGGTGGTGCTGGGGAAATATGAAGTGAGAGGCGCTTGCTCCCTCTTTCTCTTTCTCTCTCTCGCTCCTCTCTTTTTCCTTTTCCCTCCTGCTCCCCCCTGTTCCTCCCTCAGCCCCTGAGACTCTTGATGCCCTGGTCATCCACAGATGCCACTTGGATAGAGAAGGAGAGATGGGGGGGGGGCAAGAGAGAGGTGGCTAAAGCATATATTTGAATCGCAAGAAGGGCTTTTTTTTTTTTTTTTTTTTTTTTCAAATGAAGCAGGCAGATGGAAATCTGTCCGTTTCCTCTCAGATCTCATCCCAAAGTTGTGGAAAAAACACAGCAGACAGAACACACATGCTCGCTGTCCCACACGCACACACGTACAGAAAATGGTTCTGCCAGTTAATTCTAGCTAACCACAGTGTGGTGTATAGAAGGCCCGCTCTTCTGAGAACAGAGGATAATATGATGAACACTCAGCAAGTTCCACAAACAGACAACCATTTGAAATCTTGCAGAGACTGTGAGCAGCTCCACGGTATTTAAAAATGTTAAGTTACTCACACGGACACATACTTCTGCACATTTGCAGAACTTCCTTGGCCAGCACTACAGGCACAAACATATTTTTACGGCTGACAGGCTCCAACACCACCATTTAATTTATAATGTGTTGATTATGAGTCTAATATATATGTATCTGTCTTGCTGCTCAGTGTTTTAGTTTGCTTTGGGCTGTCATGTCACTTCAAAAAGAGCTAAGAACAGAATTACCTGAGGGGGTGTGACTACAAGTCTGGGAAACTAACTGTGCTATTACCAATTCCCTTGCCTGCCGAGATATGTGTTGGAAGAAACCTGATTTGTTTGGTTTTTATAACTCCATAGCAGAAATTCATATTAACTGGGACCCAGTATGCATGCTGGAGGATTAAAACTGATATTGTCGCCAGTTTTTTTTTTGATAATAAAGGGACACGTCATGTCAAGTATACTGGGTTTTTAGTAACGATATTTGGCACTTGGTTATATTTTTACTTCTAGTAAAAGCTTTTTATTCTCTCTCTCTCTCTCTCTCTCTCTCTCTGTTGTGCTTTTCTAGCACATTCCCTCCTCGCAGTTTACAGTTTACTTGCATATCATACACTCACATGCATAGACAAGGAGATAACTTAGTGTTTGCTTTCTTGGCATATCAGCATTATGCGTCATTCTAGTTCAAACTTTTTTTCTCTCTCTGTCTCCATTCCTGTCTTTTTCTTTCACCACCTTCATAATGCTCTTTATGCCAATCTTTTTTTTATTTTGCAGTATTTCTCCTTCTCCCCCCCTTTGTATCTCGTGCTCCCTGCTGCTTCATCAACCTTCTCCTTTCCAAACACCTCATCTCAGATTTCTCCTCAAAAGACGATGTTGCAGGAAATTGCAAATTACACACAAACCACATTTTTTTTTTCCCTGCGAGCCTGGTTGCGGCATAATATCCAGAGAGAAATAAAGGAAATATTGAATTATGAATAGATTTTACTGCAAGGCCTTCTCTCAGATGTGAACTAAAGTTGATGTTAACTCTCTGTGGCCATTCAACACATTTTAATGGGAAACCTTTGATCTTCCTGTTGCATACTGCATGGAGTTGACCATATAACATGCTGTTTTTCATTTATGCCAAGGCTACAGTAGGTGTGATTTCATCCAAAAAGGAATTATCGGGGCTTTTATATTAACATATATGTTCCTATGTGTAATCGATTTGTCATATTTATTTCATTCCAGGACATGCGATATGAAAAATGGAGTAGTATACTTTACCCCTCAACATTAGTAATTTCCTTGTGACTTCCTACATTTCCTTGTAGGCCTTTTTTTATGAGCTGGTTTCATGTGGAGCCTGTAGGTGGCATATAGAGCATTTCCTGTCGCAAAGAAAGTGACCAGTGTCACAAACAAGTGTAAACCCACCATGATGTGACTCTTTGGTTTGGAACCATTTGACACCTCAAGTTTGGCATCATAGTCATAAACATCTTGGTTTTTTGGAGCCAGAAGTGACCATACTTGAACGAGAGGGGGAGTTTGGGGGGGATATTCTGATTCAATCTGACTGAAAAACCAGAGACACGCCATTGAGGTTGTTTCTCTATGATACTAACCTTGGCTGTACTGTAGTGCCTCTCCCTGCTTGTTACATCAGACGTGAAAATGTGAGCGTATATTATGTAGGGTAATTTTCTCATACACTTACATACAATCCAGCTTAATTTTGCAACCAGTGGAATAGCCACCTGCTGGCCATTAAAAAGAATGCAGGTTTCAGGCACCTCTACATTGGCTTTACTTTTTTATTCCCCGAAGCTCTGTCCACTTTTTACACTTGATGTCGCTTCATTTGTTTTTGTCGTATTGTCATTCAGATCCTTCTGTCGTGGTGCTCACTTAGTTTTAACCAATGTCAAGTTTTTTGAGATGTCACGACTTCAGGCTAAACTTTACTTATTTATCTGTTCACGTAGTCCTGTACATCCATCTCTGCTCAAAAAGCTCACTGTGTCATCAGCCAGACAGGGAGAGAGGGAGGGACAGACAAAGAGAGAAGAAGAAGAGAGGCGGCGGGTCTCTTGAGGCTTCAACCTCAGCAACTCTGAGTGTTGCACTGACACCGTGCTCCATCAGGACAGGCTGCCTGACATGCTGTGATTGGTGGCTACAGCTCTGGACCAGGCCCTGGATGGGGGAGGCAGGATAGGGGATCTTTGGAAGAGAGGTCGATTGGGTGGGTGAGGCAGCAGCAGTCTGAGGGATGGAGCCAGTAGACATGATTGGTGGGTTCAGCCTTAAGGGAGCTGAGTGTTGACCCTGAGGAGAGGAGCAGATAGTGGGTGAGAACAGTGGTGGAGGAGTCAAGGTGGGTGTGCAGAGGTTCTGTAGCAGGGGGCCAGACATGCTAACTTGAAAACAATGATATGTGACCCTCAGTTGAGACCTTGTATTGCACCCGAAGGAGGGAGCAATATATGAGAGTAATAGTCATATAGGAGAGGAGGTAGATGTAAGAATAAAGGAGGTGGGGGATGGCAGTTAGATGAGTTTTAAAGGAGATTTTTGGCAACAAAAAAAGTTAACAGGGAAGTTGCAATTGGGTTAAGAAGTTGATTTTGGAGGGATAGTGAGGTAGAAAGATGAAGGCAAGGTGAGAGCTGTGTAGAATGACGAAGTGAGAAAGAAATCGAGAAAGAGTTGGGGCAGTGAAAAGAAGGACACTTAACTTTCATAGCATGAAGGTTTTAGGAATGTAATGCTGTGATTGCAAAAACCCCAAATATATTTTTTTTTTGTGTGTGTGTGTGAAGTGTACATTTTCTGTGTGTGTGTGAAGTGTACATTTTCTGGCCTGCAGGTCTAATACCAACCATGAAATGTTGTACTCCTCACAATGATAAAGTTGTTTGTACAGTTACTGAGAAATGGACAAGCTTAAATGTTAAACATCACCAATGAGTGACAAAGGTGAAGAAGGTAATACTGGAGAGAAAAGTACAGCACCTCAGTCAGGCCAGAGTGTATTCAGAAGGACAAGCATGCCGACCAATCCTCCAAAATGATGGGAGTAAAAGTAGCGATGCTTTGTGGCGAGCTGTTGAGAATGAACATATTTTGTCAGCTCTTTGGGTGCCGCTACAGCCAGTTTTGTGAAGCCAGGCGCAACGTGTGGGAAACTGAGAGATAAAAAGATGGAAATTTATACCTTTATTGTGTTTGCCTGTGTGTGTGTTGGGGGGGGCCCTAAAAGTGTGTGTGTGCATGAATATGTGCACATGTATGTGTGTGATGTCTCAGTGTGTCACACGGTCTCGTCTTTCCCCTTCACTGCACCCTGACAGCAGTGTCAAACAAGGCCTCATATGATCTGTGTATGTCTTTGAGAATATGTGTGTGTATGTGTCTGGGTTGATCGTGTTTTTATTCTTCCTTCTAACCCTCTTCACCTCAGATCCCCCGGGTGTTCCAGGGTCTTGCCTAATGGACAGTCTCGCCCCATGAAGCTGGCCTTTGGCTCGGGCACTGAGCCGGACGCCTAACTAGGGCCCTTTTGTTGCTCATGGGTCCTGATTGCACTGACCTCTGGGCTGGCTTCCTGGGAGAAGCAGGGTGGTAGAGAGGGAAGAGGAGAGCAGGGGAAGTGTTTTTACGCCCCGCTGCTCACATCTCTCCTGCATCACCCAGTGACTGGTGAAAAGAAAAGCGGTGCTGTGTTTTGGCGGTGGAGTAAAGAGCTGTTGGTTGTGTTGCTTGTGTTTCCCAAGCTGCAGTTGGACAGTAGTTGATTCAGCTATAGATGATTTCATCCTACGAGTCCTATGAGCTAACTGCACTGCTGGTCCTCTCCCAGTACAAATAGTAGATTGATGGTGAATGTGCGTTAGGCTAGTTTCCATCTGGTCATCAGCTCATCGGAGACGTGAACAAGCTTTTCAAATAAGCTTTTCTGTTGGCTCATGTGGCTGACCCTGAGGATTTTGGACTATTCAGCACACTGGGTTGTGTTCAAGTTTTACTATTGTCATGCTGTGTTCCAGTAAGGTTAGGCTGATGGATGATGCCACCATGTATTGCTGATGGCTAACAGTCAACATCACCATGGGCAATAGGCTGGCGCAGTGGTTAGCCCCGATGCCTCTCAGCAAGAAGGTCCTGTGTTTGGTCTTTCTGTGTGCAGTTTCCATGTTCTCTCTGTGCTTGTGTGGGTTTCCTCTGGGTTCTCTGTACATGTACACAAGGCTGATTTTCCAGTCAGTGCCCTTCATCAGGGCACTGACTGGAAACCCACCGTGATGGCTATGATCTGGAATTGGTACCTGAGTGCGTACATTGCCCACTGCTCCCTCAGGATGGGTTAAATGCATGAGTGAGTAGCCCTTTCACTATGTTGTAAATTGTATGATATGCGATCGGACAAGATAATTTTCTGCTTCTTTGTCAGCAATTGTGTCACTGCTGTCTACTTCTTTGGACTGTTTTTGAACACACGGCTGCAGTTAGGGAACAGAGACTCCAGAATAGAGAACGAGGAGTTTGTTAGTCATGTGGTAAAACGTTGTTCCACCTTGTTTTGTTTCATAATGATATCTTTATTCTACACCAATTTGTCTGAGTTCCTTGTCAGGTTTAAATCCACATTTTTCTTGATGTGCTTTGGAGATATCGGCTGTAGAGATGTCTGCCTTCTCTCAACTATAATGGAAGTAGATGGCACTCAGCTGGTGGTGCTCAAAGCACCAGAAAATTCATTTGAACCATTCAACAACAATGTCTCTTCCCAGCAATCTAACCTGGTTGCTCAAGATAATCCACAAACCTTGGTGTGCACAGGTTCAGTTCGGAACTACACCTGCTAATGCTAATCGCGACGCAGAAGGAAGCATCCATCATGGAGGAGAGGCATGTAAACACTGATGACCTCCTCCTCTGCTGAGCTATAATGTTGGCTAGCTCAGTGAGGATGCACCAAAATGTACAGTATATTGTATTTTTAAATGCTGCCAAATTCCCTCAGTATAATGGCTTTGCTCACAGAGGAAGAAAGAGCGCATCCACACTTAGAAACAGGTTGTTGCTGTCAACCAGGAAACTTGTATTTACGGTATCAGATGCCAGACTTACCCTAACCACATGCTGCTGTTGCCAACAGAGCTATCACACATATAACGATGTAGCTTAATTGGCGCACATTTTTCCTTTACTGCACTCCCTGTCACATGGCACAACCAGCAGCCACCAGCCAGAGACAGAGACAGAAATAATGGCAGAACAAAAAGGGTGTTGTGTAAAGGATGGACAGAGGGAGGCAAAGGAGAGGGAGGAAGAGGAGGGTGCAACCATGACCTGACCCCCTCTGCTAGATTCCATGTACATCTGTCAATGAGACGTCCACAGCCAAATGTTTAGGAGCCAGTGTTGCACTGCTGCTCCCCTGCTGAGCTTCAGTATATACATTCTTTGTGTGTATGTGTGTGTGAGTGTGTGACGCCATGTGTTAGAGGCAGGCCCACATCAGGGTTCATACAGTCGAGCTAAGCCCAGTGGGAGCTGAAAGCTTAAAGAAGGAAATCCCCCCCCGGCTGCTTGGTACACACACACACACACACACACACACACACACACACACACACACACACGCGTGCTCTCTCTCTCCATCCCTCTCTCTCTCTCCTCCTGGCACGTCATTAATGAAGCCCATGCTTGTATGTTTGGGGCATATGCAGCTCTCTTGGCCCAACACTACAAGTGTGTGTGTGTGCGTGTGCGTGTGTGTGTGTTAGGGAGTGAGACATCTCCCCCTATCACATGGTAATATATTCAGTAGAAGATCTCTGCAGAGGCATAATACTGCCGCTCTCCCCTGTCTGAGCCCATCTGTGATACGTAGAAAGGACATCAGCAGGACAGGTTATTAGCACTGGAATAATGCACAGTGTTATTGTTGACGCCACATACTTATCCTCCAAGCAATATGCCCCCTCACCCCATAACATGAATACATCCATTGTGGAAAAAGCAGGAAATAAATGAGTGCAATTCAATGGATGGCATGTATACTACCCCAGTGGAATGTTGTTGTATTGGAGGTGACTCATTAACAGCTGATAGACCGGCAGTGAGTTTGGGGCTGGGCAGTGGGGGGTTAAGGGGATGTTATCCCTCTTGTTAAAACAAATGATTGAATTCATCCTACATATGCATGATAGCCTAAAGAGGAAAAGAAAGAGTCCTAGCAACATTTTACCTTCCCTTATTAAACTTGAGCAAGGACATCTCGGGGGGTAAATGCAATGGCTTCTGGGATGCTTATTTTCCGGTTACGTTTCCATTCAAGAGGGTGTAAGGTGTTGAAGCCAGTGGAAATACACAGGAGAGCCAAACTAAGGCATTTATTTTGTCCTTGGTTTAGGCATCTGTGATGTCCTTAAGGGTCTGAAAGCACAGATTTGAAAATGACAAATATTTTTAGCAAACAGGATTTCTTCTTGATATAGAGGTGGCGCATACAACATGAATATAAGACCACATATATCTGTCAGGTGTTGGCAAGTGCTCGAAGAGGCCAGAAGATCAATCTGCCACCTTCAACACCTCCTGGAGAAAAGCTCTGGGTAACATGGGACCGTTAACCAAAATAACCTCCCTTAACACAGACACTGTGCCGCAGAGGGGTCACTGGGAACAGAAACTGGCGGAGGGGGATTAGATAAAAAATCCAGGAAGACAAAACTCCCTCTTCCCCATCTCCCTCTCCTATCAGTCTGGGTAGAGTGAGCAACAATGTGAAAATGTAACGCCCCCGTGTCAATTTAAAAGTGCACCTCATCGGCTCATGTGCCCCTCCACCTCTCTCCATCACCCCCTCCCCCCGCACCTTCCCCCCTCTCAAGCAGCTCTGTTGCTTTGGTCCAGCTTTGAAGGCCGTTCTTATTACTGGCACAGAGCGCAGGTCAGAATGGCAAGCCGGCAGCATACTATTAAAGCCTAATGAAAGAAATCTCTGCAGGGTCTGCGGTCTGCAGCGGCCAGAGGAGGCTGTGCCTCTGCCCATTGTTCTTCTGCTCCTCTCCTCACTATTCTGAAGGATTTTTTATTCCTGCAGAATAGTGTCTCTATCTCCGTCTCTAAATCTGGATTCCCTACCATCACCCCTGTCACCGTCATTGGCATTCATAGTCATTTTTAGTCTTGTCCTTTATCTTGTTCCCTCTCTTAGTCTGCGTTTTTAAGTTTCACTCTATCTGTGTCTGTATCAGATTATGTTTTCACTCCTATTAATTTGTCCAGCTGCCTGAAAAAAGATGAAGCCCTTTGGACTCACTCTTAGTAAGACAAGACCTAAGCATCCCACATGTGCTCAGATATACTATGGAGGCGGATATTATTAAGTTTGCCGTGAAATAACTATAGTATGTTCACGTCTAGGAATCACTCTGATATTAATTGAAGAAAACCGATAGAGACTTATCTTCGTATGTGTGTCTTGACAGGAGGGTCAGAGGTGAGGGTCACCTACCAAAGTCTGATCCAAGACAGTGTCCTGCTTAGGATAGAAATATGTCTGTCTGACATTCCCACTCACTAATAAATATCTGGCGCTCATTTTAAGTTATCAGTGAAAAGTAAACAAGTAGTTTTGTCATGTCTGACATTTAAAAAAAATGTGGTCTCAATTATTAAGCAAGCCTTTTTGTTGTCAAGCAATTCTTAGATTTCACTGACTCATGCAACACTTTACATTATCTACCATACCTGCACTTATTTCTTGTCTTTTGAAAACATGAAAATATTGGTATTGTTCAGGAAGATGTAGTGGGGTGGTAGATTTTATTGGAATAAGTCCCTGATAAGGATTGCATGTGACTATGTAAAGCATTGTATTAATAGGCTGTGGTCTATGAAATGACAGGAGATTAATCTCTTGTGCCTTTTTTTTTTAATTTATTGGTTGGATGCTATTGATTTCACAATGTATTTGAATGCTAAATGGTGATAGAATGGAAGGTATGAAAGTGGAGACACAATTTAGCCCATTTAAGTTTGCCTGAGAGCTTTCTTGTCTTCGGGATTCACAATGTTAAATGTTTTCAAGTGCTCTATTAAGGTTTTAACCATTTAAATACCCACAGTTGATCTCTTCTCCCTCACCCTCTTGTTTTCTCTCTCTCTCTCTCTCTCTCTCTCTCTCTCTCTCTCTCTCTCTCTCTCTCTCTCTCTCTCTATTTCCTGTTGATATTATCACATCCACTTACCTTTTGGTATCTGGTGCAGTTTGGAGATGTGCGAGAAACAGGAAGTTGTTCAGGAAGTATACTGTTTATGGTGTATTATATCACAGACTAATACCCTCCCTTTTCCAAGTGAAAGAACTGATAATAATCAGTTCATCAGTAACATGAGTCATATGTTTATGGCTTTGGGCTTTTATTAGTTTGGAACCTATTTTTAATCCACCAGTCTACCCAATCAAGGTTTCATACCATCATACATTTTTATTCTGCATTATTTATTTTTTCCCCCTCTCTCTCTAAAACCAAGGCTCAGCTGTCCTTGTGCCTTTACACATTGCAAATGAATGCATATCCATGCAAATTCTTAAAAAAGAAAGGCTGAGAATTTGAATATTTTGCTTAAAGCTGCACCCAGGTCGACCCTGCCATTCGGCATTTGAAAGCAGTGTGTCTGTTTGAATACTGAGGATCTCTCTTTGTCATGTTCGCCAGAGGGGCTGGATGAGCGAACCAGCACCGGCAGGATGGGCAGAGATCGGCTGGGTAGCTGCACACAGACAGACTAATTGGGAAAAGGGGGAGAAAGGGGGGGCAAGAGGGGGGACGAGGGGTGTTGGTAAGGGTGAGGAAAAGGTGGGGTATGCAGGAAGGGGGGAATCCAAGATGACGACAGGGGGTTTAGGAGGGAGGTGAAAGAGGACGGAGAGTGGGGGATGGAGAGAACGAGAGAGAAGGGAAGGAAGAGAGGAGGTGATGAAGAGGCCACGGGAGCGTGCGGGAGGAAGAGGTGAAGGAAGGGTGAGTGGAGACACTGTGGTTTCCAGCGCTGATGTGTTAGTAGCCCTGCTGACTGTGTCATTATACTGTTGAAGCGCTGGCTGGATAAGCAGGGTCCCTGCCTGCTGCTACCCACTGTTGCCTTTAAACTCCATTATGCTGCATGTTTGACATATATAGAAGAGATAGCTTTGCAAAAGCCAGTTTTCTTACAGTCATTAAACATATCCACAGAAGAACTGGTCTCTCTCAACTTTTACCTCAAAGTCTTAAAGTATACTTCTGATTCCAGCACAGCAGCCACTAGCTGGGGAATACTCTGCCTAGTCTGAGCAAAAATCCAAAAATTGATACATATTTAGATTATTGAAATGATTATGAAGTTAACCACCCAGTGCACATCGACAGAATTCCAACACATAGCTTCCAGTATTTAGGATGATGATAACGATCCTATACAGGTTAGAGTGTGACATTCAGCATTCCTAAAACGTATGTTACATGGAGTGTAACTAACCTCAATTACAAGTTTGAAAAAAATATCTTAATCACACAATATCTCATTTCTGCCACAATGGGTATTAAATTAAATTGAAATAAAACAACACCAAAATAAAAACAATGAAAACAAAAGGTAGAGTTGGACGTTGCACCGTTGTGTGAACTCATGGGAGTTGTCTTCATTGTTACACAACCACAGTTTCCAGTGAAAACCTAACTGCATGACTCAGGCAGAAATGTTCACAGAAAAGGCGAAGGAAGTTTGATTCATGTTATGTTGAGACAAATTCCCCGACTTCCTTCCACACACTCTAACGTATCATTGTGATGTTTTCCTAGAAGTTATTGAGACAGGTGACCAAATGAAACACACCATTACGTGAATTAGATTACTGATTTCTGTGGGCAGGAAGATTGTTGGAAACATATGGAATAATGTAGGTACACAGCCAAAGAAAATATATAACCAAGGTCAATCAATTTTTAGACATTTTAAAGCAGAAATTCTCCATATCTTTAACTCAAGGTCATCTCGTGGTCTTCCTCAGTGGATGGTGTTTGCTCAGTTTAGGGACTCAGAGTGGCTTTTGTGGACACAGAATTTAGCTTAATGGTTAGTTAATTTGACGTGGTGTGACTGTGATGTCATGAGTTGAGTTTCCTGATCACCAGTTCGAATCATGAGCTTATGTGTGTGACCTTTATACTATTTTACGCAGTAACTTTAACAATGCCTTTACACAGTAACTGAATTAAAACTGTTAACATGGCTGGGAAGTATGTTACCTCATTAAAAGAACAGAAAGAGCTGGTTTAATTCTTCAGACCTTTGATGACTTGTACACATGTGACACGCTGCACCTGAGCTGAGCTTAGTTCACAGCTGAATCCTCGTGGCTCTTTTACTACCTCCTTTTCCAGCTTTAATTGATTTTTGTTCATTTCCATCTGGTGTAAAAACTCATCTTGCAAAAACTTAACTTGAGTTAAGTAATCCATCACAGTGGAACATCTTGTCCACATTACATTGAGTTATGTTATTTTTGTGTGGTAATGCCGTGCAGGCTTTTCAAGTCTGCAGTTGCAATTGCATTACCAGGAAATAATAAATTAACTCTGACCAAAAAATAAAATAAAATAAAAGCAGGCACAATGTGCAATGTGATGGATTATGAAGTGAAAAAAACACATCCAGGGTTGTGAAACAGCGTGGCATGCTTTGAAAACAGCTGACAGTAATTCAAAGTACATGTGAGTTGTAGTAATGGGCTGACACATGCAAAAACACTGATACTGTCCTTTTAAAAGTCTGCTTCTAATATGGGTATACCAGTGGTACATTTACAAATTTGCCTGCCACCAGCCTCCATTCCTCCTAAAACTACACCCTGCATGGAGGGCTCTGGGGGCCAGGCTGCACTGAACTGGGTTGAGTTACACCGGGTAGCAAGCTAGATTGATCTGGCTGCAGTAGCCAGGGGAATATAAAGCAGGGCAGGGGCTTAAAGTCTGAGTCCCCCCAGGGAGGAGTCCTCGCTGCATGGGGAGAGGGGCATGAACTGTGCTGCCTCTCCCTCCCTCCTTCCCTCCCCTTCTTCCTCCCTCCTTCTGCTCTGTCCATCGAATACCTTTTCCATCTCTCCTTCCTCATGACATTCACTCGTCTGTCTGCCTGCCTGCCTGCCTGCCTGCCTGCCTGTCTGTCGGCCTTTCTGTCTTTCTCTCCTTTTTTTTCCTTATAGTTTCAGCTTTTACTCCATCCTCGTTCATTCCCTCCCTGCATTCATTTGCAAGCATATGGAAAAATGAATGTTGCTCATGAAGTTCACACCCAAAATGAAACACCATGGCTGATACCGAGTTTAGCATTTGATCAGTTTATTGAAGACACTTAAAAGAAAAAAAAAAGAAACCTGGTTAACAACATTATGTCCACTTGCTGTGATGTTAAAAGCTGTTTTCCCCCCGTTTTACTCATGGTGAGTGGCCAAGTGGGAGGTGCATGTATATGTGTGCTAGAAACAGTCGAGCCTATCCCGCAGAGTATGATCTCTCATGTGTCAAATCCCCCCACCCCCCATACCTGCTGTATGCCTCAACTATATATAACCTAACCCACCACAATTACTTCTAAAAGAATCAGGCTAGAGCAGGAATAAAAGTGAAGTTTAGGCCTATTTTTTAAGAGCAGAAAAGCGAGATTGTCGCCCTGCGCTGCAAAGTTTGTTGCTCTCCCCTGCTGTACGGTGCTATTCTGCAGGGGTATGGTGCAAAGCTGCACAGTGCTCCTGTGTGTTGTAGTGTTGTGGTGCAGTGATAGCAGGATCGTCCGCTGGGGGAACCCAGAGTATTCTGTCTCACTGAGTGATACCCCTGTCTCCACTCACGATAAACAGCACACACACACACATACACACACATATACCACTGTCTGCCAAGCTCAGCCTAGCAGCAGATTCCTCCCCACTCCTCCACCCCCTCTCGCAAAGCTGCAAATATATTAGCTGCCTCTTTTTCTTTTGTCTTGGGAAAATGGCAAGCAGGGGGAGTGTGTGTGTGTTTGTGTGCATGCGTGCATGTGTGTGTGGTGGCAGTGGTGGGGGGCTTACTGTACTAAGAAACTGTGGAAGAACACCCCCCCTTTGTGCCATTCCTGTTTAGATATCCCCATGGTATAGGGCCCAGTCATGGAGGGAGGGAAGTGGAAAGAGAGCTACAGATCCGAGGACGAGTTATCAGAAATACAGGTATGATGTAGGAAACTGGAAACAGACTGACAGATGAGGAAAAGAAAGATTATGAGTTGCAGATCTCATACAAGCTGTCTGTTTGGTTAAAGCTGCTGGAGCAGGGAACACTGTTGAGCTCAGTATGAAAGGTTGATTCATCCAAATTACCAAAACACATATTTTCTCTCCTACCCCTGGTGGTATGTAGCCATGCACACAGTTTGGTGTTATTTGCATTAGTTTTGATATATATTTTTTATGTTTTATAGATATTGGTTTTTGAGATTTTCACATCTCTTTGCATACAGAGGTACATTCTGAAGTGTGTATATTATCCGGAGTCATGGAAACACTAATCCAAAAAGACATGTTGTGAATAAAATGCAACTTTTCAGTCCTGTGAGCACTATTAATTATATTCTGGTCGACTCCTTTGTTTTAGGCTTGAGGCAGAAATCTCAGAGAGGGGTATCTCAAAACCCCGACCAAAAGTTTCATCACAAGTTTATACTGGTAACGTTGCTTCAGTGCAAACAACAGCGTTCTGGTGTGTTTTCCCTCTTCAGCAGTTTCCCTACAGAGTTTATATTATATTTATGTTTATTTATCATAGCTCAACCATTTTATCATTTAACAAGTTTATATTCTGTGTATGACAGAAAATTAATCTGATTGTGAATTGGTAAATGCTTGCCATATTTACCTAAAAAAAATAAATTTCCAAATCTGAGAACTCACTTACTGTTGGTTTATTGAAGAGAGGAGAGTGCAAATGAATAAAACACAGGGTAACACATGAGTGAAAATGCCAGAATTTGCCAAAGGGCTGTTTTTCATCTTTAGTCCCTGGCCAAGGTGTTGAAAAGGTTTCCTAAAATGCAACAGGGCAACAGACAAAATAGTACAGGGCAAGATGTTTAAAGATTGGACAAGGACAGACAGCTGTCTTGAGGAAGTGTGATGGATATTTTTTCACTACATTTTGACACTTTGTAATGACAAAAACAAATAGACAGATTATTTGATAGATTGCAGCCCTATTGGGATGCACCTGTCGGATTGTGGTAACCTATAATTAACACACCTGTTTAGATCGATTGTGAGTTTTCCAGAACACATGCTGAAGCGGGGCGTCCTGGCCGAAACATACATGTGACAATATTAAAGTGTAATAGTTGTTCTGTCCTTGATTTTTTTTTGTCTATTCCCTATATTAGGTATTCAGCACCCTGCATTCAAGTTATTAAGTTATTACGTGAGTCGAGTGCATTGTCTTTTTTTTTTTGTAATAGCAGCCCTAACATATATTGCTGTGGTGAAGGTAGATCTTGTCTGATTTCAGAAACAGTGACAGCGGTAGAGTCTATATAATGGCTAAAGACAACAGATTGAAAATGTCTGACTGTATGTTGTCAGTACACCAGACTATGTATATATGTTTCTTAGGAGTGTGTGTGTGCGCGTGTGTGCGTGTGTGCGTGTGTATATATATATATATATATATATATATATATATATATATATATATATATATATATATATATATATATATATATATATATATATATATATATATATATATATATATATATATATATATATATATATATATATATATGGAGAGAGATAGATAGATAGAGGGAGAGAGAGAAGGAGAGAGAGAGAGAACATGTCTGCTGTTCTATGTCACATTATACACACAGACAGACACATCACTTCCCACTGGTCCTGCATGAGATTAGAGTCTCTACAGCCTCGAGACTGTCACTCAAACACAGACAACTGATGTGGGCGGGGCTGTGACAACTCTCAAATCTGGCAAGTCAAATGTTTTTATTTGCACAGAAAGCGAGTGCCTGCGTGTGTGTATATGTGTGTGTGTGTGTGTTTGCGCATGTGTGCGTGTGTCTGTTTGGGTTTGTGAGCCATATGCAGTGCGCCAGGGAGGGCTCTCTGGAACATATTGGTGTGCGTACATAGTGGTTAATAATAGTAGCAAACGCATACAGCGATGGCAGCTCTGATGTGTGTGACAGTTTTACAGCCGCACACGCCAAGACACAGTCACACACATGTGCACGCACGCACGCACGCACACACACACACACACACACACACACACACACACACACACACACACACAGCCACAGCAGAGACAGAGACCTCCTCTGCCACTGAGCCCTCCGTCTTTGTCGAGTTCTCTACTTTATCACAGATCCTGATACGTAAAAACAACCACTTCCCACCCACCCCACCTTGCCTGCCTGCCCCTCCCGTATGCTCATGTGTGGGCACACACACGCACACACACAAAAACATATAGCCGAGTCAAACTCAGTCGTCACCCCCCCCACACACACACACACACACAAACAAAATGAAATGTACATGCTTAACCACCCTCTCACATTGAATACACAAAGTCCTTGAAGCAGGCAGGCACTCACATACATCATACACTCAAATGCACAAAAACACATGACACACACACACACACACACACACACACACACACACAACACCCCCCCCCCCCGCTCTGTCATAGCTCATTGTTGCTGTTGCTTGCTTGTCTGTGCCGATGGTTGTGTTGTGCTGGGGTGGCAGCTTTAAGTTTTGATAAGGAGGGGCAGGACGGGGAGGGGGAATCAGTGACTGCTCCCCGCGGCGAGGTCTTAGCAGCAGCAGAAGACACCCAACCTGTCGTCTGGATCAGTCTCTGGGGGAGGTAGACTGAGAAACAGTAGAGCGGCAGCGTCACTCTCAGCTCGGACATCTCCAGTCAGAAAGAAGAGACAGACCCTGGGCTTGGTGGCCGAGCTTGGCAGGCAAACCAAGAGAAAGAGATAGAGAGAGGCCAGAGCAGAGCAGACAGCCACCCAGTGCCCAGGATTAGTCTGTGAGGTTGGCCAGAACTGAGAGAGAGGTAGCTGAAAGACAGACGGCAAAAAAAGGACCTGATGCCTGGCGCCGACTCTGGCGCAGGTTAGCAGCCAGAGAGACGGGGAGACAGAGCGACAGACAGACAGAGCGGGGACCCAGGACTCTGTGGCTGTGTGGCTGGTCTGGAGTTGCTCACCCATATGGTGCTCCGCTCTGTTCCTGCTCCCTGTCTAAATCCATATGCTGCTGGTGGAAAGGTGCCCCCCCTCTCCTCCCCTCCCACCTCGCTTCAAGATCATGCAGACCCCCCCCAACCCACAAGGGAGGTGTTGGGAGGTAAAGCCCTGAAGGCTTGTACCCCCCTCCTACCTCTTAACCCCTCAGAGCTGCTTAGCCCATTGTCACTACAATCTGCCACCATAGCCTTGGTGTTGTGTGTCCCCTCTCTCTCCCTTCTCTCTCTCTCTTTCTTTCTCTCCCTTCCTTCATCTTTTCATCTCCCTTTGGCACCAGATAATCGATGAACTTATTAACTGCTAATTATTCAAGCTGTGGATCGAGGATCCCTCCCCATCTTTGGGAAAAAAAGGGAACCTTTCCACGCTGCTTTGCCAAATGAAGTGGTTTATATTGCCCATTCATTTGGATTAAGTGCATTTAGGCTGCAGTGTTTGGGATGTGAAGACTTTGTCAGATTGCTATCAGCAGTGTTTAACATTAATCCTCATTTTGTTCAGCCGGTTGATAGCACCCACTTAGTGGAAGCCCAAGAGATTTTTATATTGCAATACACGCTTCTTATTTGTTTTCCCTTTGATGTGCAATTCTCTAAAAAGGTGTGTGTTTGTGTGTCTCTCTGTTCTGGTTTCTCAGGAGGTCCTTCAGACGATACCAAAGTTCTGCTTTCCCTTTGACGTGGAAAGGTACGATTCCTCTTTGCTTCCCTGTTTAGCTAACTTTCACCTCCTGCACACAACACACACACACACACACGCACACACACACACACACACACACACACACACACACACACACACACACACACACACACACACGATGAGATATGTGCACCTAATTCTCCTCCCACCTACAGAGATACATATGAAAAAGGAAATGAGATGATGTGTATTTTGTGCATCACACAGTTATGTTATGTTTAAATTACCATCATTTCTGGGTACATTCATTTGATGTTTCATTAGCTGTCAGAGTGTTGCGATGAGTATATTTGTGGGTGTGATTGCACATAACCTCTCTGGTCTTAAACCACATAAAGAAAATCGGACATTTTCCTGCATTCAGTGTGTTCTAACCGGACCTGTAAAACACACAGCTGTTGGCAATGTATCCACAAAAATGTAAATGCTGCGATGGTGAGGCCACACTATGATTATGATGATAATGATAACAACAACTTCCATTAAAGATGATGCTGATGAGGTCATCGGTGACGTGCCCACTTGATGGATCATGCACAGTAGCATGTTTATGTGTGCACGTGTGTGTGAAAGCGTCCTTAGCCTAAGCCAAGTGTGTCCTCCTCTACATAATGTAGGTCCGATCAGGCCGGCAGCTCTCTGAAAAATACCGGCCCTCTTATTTTCAGCATGGAAAATGACATGTTAAAATTCCTATTGTAAAGACGGAGAGAAAGAGAGTAAAAGAGAGGGAGGGAGGGAGGGAGGGGAGGTGGAGGATATACAGTCTTTTACTGAAGCTGAGCTGCTGCCATCTAGTGGTGTAGGGAGGAACATAGCTTCTTTAAAACGCACCTTGGGGTTAGAAAAGATTTTACATTTTTTCAAGCAGCCACAGCGGAAATATGTGACATCTGATTTGGATCTTGACTGGGCATTTATCTCATGGTGAGATTTATATCTGTTTCTGATCCAGACAGACCCAATTGTGCTCTATTTTGTTGTATTCTGAATTTGAAAGTTTTCAAAGATTTACTCCACCGGATTGCATTCAATTGATTGTTAAGTCATTACGTTGTTTTGGCCGTTTATGTGTGTGTATGTGTCCCTTGTCTCCGGCCCCAGGGTTTCCCACAATCAGGTGGGGCAGAATTTCACCTTTGTGCTGACGGACATTGACAGCAAACAGAGGTTTGGTTTCTGTCGACTCACTCAAGGCTGCCGGGTCTGCATATGTCTGCTCAGGTAATACACACACACACACACACACACACATAAACACACACACAGCTCACAAAATCTTGTTATGCTTCAGTGTTATTTTAATCCTCCAAACTATAAATACTGTCTTTTGTATTCTTCATTTATTATCATGTCCTAATGAACTGAATTTCACCACTGTCTTTAGCACTGTGTATCTTTCACTTCATTATTTAAAAAGATTAAACATATTCCATAAATTTAACTATGTTCAAATGAGAGACAACTGCATGTGCTCAAAGTTATGCCACACTTCCCAAATCCAAACATATAAAAGTCAGCCTTTCACATTTCACTTTCTGAATCAGAATCAAGAGAATGTGTGGGCAAAAGACTTGTTCAGACACCAGTGTCTTTATTTACTCGTTCAGATAAGCAAGATTTGGTCTGTTCTGCCCTTTTTCAAATTATCTATGGATCAGTCTCAGAACTGTTTTTTTTTTCTTTTTTCATATCCGCGTTTATATTTCAAGTGTGATGAAAAAAATTAATTTACCAGATCTTAGAAGTGAACACAGACTTTTGAGACAGCATTTCCATTCATTCTCACACTTCACACTGAGCTGCACTATGCCAGAATAACAAATTTATATTCTCATCTGCCCACACAAATATGTTAGTGATGTGCCTATAATTATCCAAAAGTTTAGCAGTTTTTGATTTTCATAGGTGGATTTATCCTTTCACCGCAAACATAAATGAGGACACCAAACCCAGCAAAATAGCATTTTCTTCGCATAATTACTCTCTAACAAAGGCTATTATCATTTAATTCCCATGTAATTGCATGTTGACACAATGTTTTTACTGATGTAATTACCTTACCATTACACAGAAGGAGCACTCCAGTGGTAATCTCAGTGGACAGGCTTGTGCTCTTTAAAATAAACTGAGGAAAATGTACAAAATAAATCAATTTTTAATTAATGTATTAAGCAGTTTAACAAACAACACACTGGAAAAAGGAGCACAAAGCCTTTTCTTCTTCTCTGTTAGTGTAAAGAAGGACTGTTGTAAGTGGTGATCTCGCTTCCTCTGTGTGTGTGTGGGTGTGTGTGTGTGGTGTGTGTGTGTGTGGAGGGTGCTGGGTGTGTGTGGCTGTTGATGGACAGTCGTGGGTTTGTCGCTGCCCTGATGAGCTGCTGTAAAGAACAGTGCCCCTCCTCCCCACACCACCCACCCTTCCCGGCCAGCTTCCATGGCCTTTGTTTTTCCTTTCTCTGTCTTTCTCGTTCTCTCTCTCTTTCTATACCTCTCTCTCTCTCCATCTCTCCCTCTCCCTCTCCCTCCCTCTCCCTCCGTCTCTCTCTCTCTCTCTCTTTTCTCCTCGTTATTCGGCTACTGCCACAGTGCGACAGCAACGACGCTTGGCCCATAATTATGCATGAAGCTTCACTGCCAATTAGCAGAGGTTCCCCTGTCCCTCTCGCTGAGTTAGACATGCTAATTCATTTGACATATGATGTATAAAATTCATTATGCATTCTGAGTAGTTTGCATGGCTTGCTTCATTTATAATAAAATAACGTATAGAAAGTTTTTGTTTTTTTTCGTTAATTTGGAAATGTTTGTGTGCTCCCTGGTTATGTTTTATTTCTTTTATGTCCTTATCTTTTCCTTTTTTTAAATCTTAAGTAGCCCCACTGTGAGAAGATGAGCAAAAGATATTCTGAGGCATAAAAAGAACAGTATTTTAGATATATTCTAGAACAGAAGTGATACATTTGTAAATGACGTGCCTGCGCTCAAGGTCCCTGGTCAGGCGTTTATTTTCTATTTATTATTTTCTTAACTGTTTTTAATTTTACCGTATTACTGATGCAAAGCAATATTAGGGAAATGAAATCAGATTGCTTGTGTTAAAAAATGACAATTAAAGAAAAATGTAAAAAAGTACAGATAATGTAAGTTGTTTATCCTCAAGAATTATCAGTTAAAATGTGTCCGGTTAAAATCTAAAGCAGGAGGCCCAGGCCCACAATTTCATTTTCATTTAATCCATGATGTCCAATGGATGTAAAATAAAATTAATTAAAACAGTTTGCTTGTCTGTGATTGTTGAAGTGCTGGGACCGTAAAATTGTCACCTCTGCTTACAGGAGGAAGTGCTTTAATGAGCAGGACAGTTTTATGTGGACAGACCTTTGTAGTCTCATTGCTAAAGCCGTGGCCGAAAGGGCCATGCGCCCTACAGGCAAAACCTCTAGAGAACAAAAAGAAACAGCACACTCAGAAAACAATTATAACTGGTTCTGTTTCACAGTCCTATTCCCCGTCTTTTCTCACTGTTCGTCTCTCACATTCAAAGGATTTTCTGTGATTAACTCAGAGATTAAAGAATTTGATTTCCTCAGTTGTATTTATTGGCTGAGGCTTTAGGACACGTTTTAGGGACTGGCTTGCTCCAGTTAGTGGTCATTTAGTGGGTCGCCGGAGGACATTTCCTTCCCTGTACTTAACCCCTTAACCTGAGAAAGTAAAGGTGTAATGAAATCTTCCACTGAGCTGTCTATACAAAGTGTAAGATGACTTACGATTACAGGTGCCTGTGCACTAAAGGAGATTTAAGATTCATCTGAGGAACAGGAATAAGTGTCGTGCTTTGCACCCAACAGGTAGTTTATGGCAGCAGAAAAAGCTGATACAAGTGCTCCAATGTTAAGAGTGAATAAAACACCTTTAACTACTGAGTAGTTGGAGAGTTTGTAAATGGTTATTTCGCTCCAATTTATTCTCAATATTACAGCCTCATTTGTTTTCCTGTTCACTTCCTGTCCATAAAAGCATTATTGGAGATTCCACTTGCATCTCCCCGTCTTCTGTTAAATATTTCCGTTCTGTTAGGTGGTCTGAGCCGGAGATGGAGAGCATGACGGGCTGTGAGTGGGCCGCAGATTAGCTGGTTCATTCTTTGAGTACATGGCACTTTGAGGAGACATGTGTTTAAAATGGCAGGAGAGATTGCGGGGCCCCCACGCACTGAGCACTCTTGTGATGGATGCCTCTCTCTCTATCGGAGGATTTGCGAAGCACAAACAGATCTGAGCAATGAACTGTGAGGAGTAGGAGTATCTCTCTAAGCTTTCCAAACTTTAACTTTGCATCAACAGAGAGCACAGAGCACAGAGCGGGGGGGGGGAGCGGGGGGGGGGGGGGGGGGGGTGTAAGTAGAGGAAAACAATACATCTTTAACTTATATTCTTTCTATTCAATTTGCATAAAAAGGGACCATTACCTATTGTAGGAAGATGGTAGAAGAATATTGATAATTTGTGGTTGACTGCCTTCACCTCCTGCGATCATGCATTTTCCTCTAAAACAAAGGATTTACAGCACCTTGGTGTAGGAGTGTAATGACTGTGAGATCTGTGAGGCTTGACGGCTGCTCTGACAGCGAGAGTCCTATTTACATCCCCTTCAACTGTGAAAAATGAAGGATTAATGTCCAGAAGCCTGGCTTCTTAAACAGAAGGCAGATAATACAAAGGCTTTGTTCCCCCCATAGTCATTATATCAGACTGAACTTTCCCTGCAGTGGTTAAATGTAAACTGACCCCGTATGCAGATATTTGGGTTACGTGTTGTTTGACGTGGCAGAAATAGGTCTTAAGGTTGATATCCGGTCAGCATGTGAATTAACATACGCGTGTTTGATTTAGTTTCTCCTGTGAGTGTGACCTGATTGCTGTAAATCGTCGCGCAGACGTCAAAATATTGGCATGCTAAGAGGCTGATTGTTTCAGACTAATGGTCACTCAACCTCTCTGATTGGTGCGCTTGGCTGCACTCCTCCGGGAACCCAGCCTGTCATTGGCCCCTTGCGGATTTAGCGATATGAAAATTTGCATTAGGTCCACTTTATTGTTTTCTTGTTGTCTGTTAATTCCAGTCTACAGAGCAGCCAGTGACCCATGCCCTGGAAACTCCATAGTCTCCAGCCAACTGCCTGAGCACGACTTCACTGGCCTCTAAACTCTCACACAATCAAAGCTTCACTTACTTACTCATTCATTTATTATTGTATAACTGCACTCTCAGCCTCTTTACCAGAATATTAATTTGAGTCAAATTATTGTTTTAATGACTCCTTATAACACTATCACTTGTTCACTTGCTGATTATTGGTGAGCAAATAAGAATCCACTACTGATTGATTGGCTCATTTGGCCACTAATTTATTTTTCAACCCCTGCATCCAGGCAAGTTAATGAAGCATTAATGGGTGTTTCTGTTTATTTCATCGCGATGCTAAGAAGTCCTTATCTGGAATCATTATTCATGCGCCGTTCAAAATTGCATGTTTAAACCCCAAAACTAAATAAAAATTCAATACCTTGATAGGACACCATGTTTTTTTTATTATTTGATTGCATAACATTAAACGCGCTGAGTCCTCGCAGCTTTTATGCCAAAAGAAAAATGTTGGCCATCTTCCACCACGAAAGCCAAGTCGACTTGGCCAAGAAAATGTCAACTTTGTAAAGAAAGCCATGCTGCAGATGCTTTTAGCTTATGGTGGGTGTACTTAGTGATTAGCTTTAACACAAACACTGCAGTATAAATTATTTTGAGTGTGTGTGCCTGGTAATGAATTTATTTATTTTACATTAATTGCATAAGGCAACGATTTCTTTTTTTTTTTCTTGTGTGAAGGGCATAAAACGAGGCACAGAGAAGGGCGGAGGAGGGGGGGCACCAGGCATCTTGTACTGCATTTTTGTTAAGCCTGTGCATCTGTGAGCAGCATGCTTGTAAACCTTTGCATCCCTCCGCATCACATGAAAGCTATGATGGTTTTTTGTTCAAGACAATCCATTGTTTTCCTTTCCTAGTGGCTAAAAGAACAGGAATGTCAGGAATGTGTAGCATGTGGAGGGCCCTGGGCACCAAGAATGTCATAATAAGAACTAGATCGCATTTACTGTTTTTTTGGTTTGTTTTTTTTTCTTTAATTTAGCGGTGACTCTGCTTTGGAGCAGCTGCAGCTCAAAACACAATCCACTATCAATGTCCTGCATGCACTTGATCTTGAAGCGATAGGTCACCAATATACATACACAGTAATATTGCGAGGCTATACATAACAAACTCAATCCACAAATTTGTGCTGTCTAGCAGATGGTGAAATGATTTATTTGACATTTTGATGGGTAAAGATTGACTCATAACACACATAGAAAAAGTTTTCAGTGGACTGAATCTCTCTATAGTTCACTTCACGATAAACTGATGTTTTTTCATTCAGCTCATCCTGTTTTCTGTCCTTTTCCTTAGAAAATGATCACATTTTCCATTAATGCATTTTTCTCTCTTTCAGTTATCTACCATGGTTTGAAATCTACTACAAGTTGCTAAATACTCTGGCAGACTACCTAACAAAACAACAGGTAATTGTCTCTCTTCGATGCATGTTTATGATTTTAAGTATATATATATATATATATATATATATATATATATATTAAGGTGCCATGTCAGTACATTACATGAAAAATAAGATGTGGTGGTTTTGATTTGACTGAGAAGGAAGCACACAGTTTAGTGTTTTGTGAAAACCGCACTGGTGAGATATTTTCCTCCAGTCTGTTCTTCCTCTGCATGCCGCATGTTGTCTTTTGTGTGCAAGTTTTGTTCACCGTCTTGGGCTCGACTTGGCTCCCATTGTTAGCAGCAACAATGTTGACATTTCACAGACCAAACGCTGATCTGACACTGGAAGTTATTCCTGATGATTTACTGGAAAACAAATCGTTAAGAAAAAAATGAAACCACACACACACACACACACACACACACACACACACACACACACACACACACACACACACGCTCGCACTTCACAAAAGTCTTTTCCCCTGACTATTCACTGCATTGTACTAGCAAAGGGAGGGAAATGTAAAATATGCAACAAACTGGGGAGATGTGCGGCGCATAGCGCAGAGGGTGTAGGTGATGTTCCCATGTTTTGACTGAAGAGAGAAAAAGAAAGAAGGGAGGGAGGGAGGCAGAGCCGGGGAGAGATGCCGAGAGCTCGGGGACCGCTTTCAATTGCCATGTAGTCCCTGCTTCTTCCAAGACCCCTGAAAGAGCAATGATCAGGACAGGGAGCCTTGCTAAAGAAGACAATAAAACACATAAACATTCTGCATTCACACACAATTCTGTGATTGAAAGAAATTCAGAAGCATAGTCTAATATAGAGAGATAGACCGACGAGTGGGAGAGGACAGTTTGTGTGCGAGGAAGAGAGAGAGACAGAAAGATTGCTGGAAATCCTGGGTGACTGAAGTGTTAGTGTGCATGATTTGGTTTCTATTTACCCCGCTGTCCGTTCCAGGCGAGAGGGAGATGTTGACAGACGAGGGAAGACAGAAGAGCGATGAGGGTTTAAGGCGAGGGGTAAATGAACTGTTTCCCCAGGCCGTGTTGCTGACCATGCGTGTGAGCATTGAGCCTCTCATGACAGGAGGCTGTTCGATTGCACACACCCTAACACCCCCTCCCTCCCACCCCTCTCTTTCTCTTACTGTATATTGCCGCCCATTCCTCTCGGGTTTCTATTTCTCTCTGGCCCGCACACACACGCACGCGCACGCATGTGCACATTTCCTCAAACAAGCAACGGCTCGTAGCAGAGTTCCCTTAGAGGGCAAATAGACAAAGAGTGGAAAAACAAACAACAGTGCCCAACCTCTGTGTTCACATTAGTTAGTTTAGTTTGAGTACAAGTTGCAAACTTTTGTCCCCAGCACTTCTCCAGCGAGAGGCCTGAGAGTGTAAATAGCAGTCTTGTCCTTGGGCTCATAAATGCTGCAAGAATAATCTCGGGGCCTGTTCTGTGGTCAAGCCAGCACTCTGACGGCTTCTTAAAGCCCCTGTCTTTGGAGCAGGGACCCCCGCTTAATTACTGACAGCCCGCTCTCGGCCGTAAATCAACGCCGCTGGATAATAAGCGTCTGCAGCCCTACACTCAGCCGTCTTTTAACCTCACCATTGCTCGTTAAACATATGTCAGTCGGATGTTTTGGAGCCCTTCAGGCCTCGCTGCAGGATTGCCCTCTGGTCTGCAGCAGCGCCTGTCCCAGCACTGTTGTTGAGATTGACACATAACTCGTGACATCAACAAAACTAGTAAATAAAATTCATGCGTCCCATGTTTTTATGTCTTTTCTTTTTGTTGTTTGTTTCTCTCCCCCAGGAAAATGACTTGAATGACATGCTGAATTCTCTCTATGATCTGCCTGTGCCAAAGCCCTTCACGCCAGTCAACCTGAGTGTGGTAGGTATAGATCTCATATTCCCCCTTATCAGAGGCAAGACAGCTGAGAGTAAAGGTAGTGAGAGGGAGATAGGGACAGGTAAGTTGCTGTAGTAGTGTGTTGCATCAGGAAAAAGACTACAGAAACGCAGAGGAGGTGATAACAGTCGGCTGAAGTAGTTAAAAGTAGAGTGAGAGACATTAAAGACGAAATTCATGATAGAAAAAAAGAGGAGACAAAGACAGAGGAATAATGAGAACTAAAATGAAATTGACACTGAGATGAGAGGAGGAGACAAAGATGGCAACAAAAACAGACGGAAAGAAAATAGATTACACAGGCAGAAACTGGGAGAGATCGACAAAGTATAGAGGTTGAAATGGCCGAGATAAATGAGGGAAGGTGGGGGGGGGGGGGTTAAGACACAGTCGGTGGGAGCAGAGAGACACAGAGGACCCAGGACTGACACTCTGTTTGGAGACAAGAAGTGGCGCTAACAGGTTTTTGTGTGATAAGCCCGTGCTGGACATGTTTAAACTTGAAGAGTCCTCTCACAACTCGTCATGTCTCCCTCTTATCAAAAACTGAGATGGCTTAACGAGCCCAGGTCCCTCAAAGTCGGCCTGTGTTTGTGTTACATCTGACACAGTCTCTCCCTGTGTGTTTCCAGCTCTTAAATAAAACCCTCAAACAGTTTTTGCTCGCAAAAGCCTGTCCTGTGTAAGTAGAATGTAAAGGTTTTCAGTGGGGCTACTAAACTCATGATGTTTTGTTCACTAATATCTCTATTTTTGAGTTGGTGAGACTCCTCACCGTAATGGGATCAAAAGAGTTTCAGCCTTTGTCCTTGAGGAGCAGCGCTTCTTTTTTTTTTTTGGACCAATTAAAACAAGCAACTCTGGGTCTTTTCTGTGGCATAGGTCTCAGAAGGATACGCATCTAATTACACAGTTGAATTTACAGCACAACAAGACTAATATGAGGTAATCAATATGTATCTACGAAGGTTAACAAGGTCAATTAAGATTCCTTTTTTTCTTTGTGTCAGTTTTCTATAAGCCTGAATATGTGAACAAAATCTTTTCATCTGAATCTCAGAGCTTCATCGGAGGAGAAGCCCTGGGAGAACAGAGGTGATAGCTTCATCTCTTTTCTGGAGAAGCCACTAGTTTGATATTTAATTGATTAAGCAGAATTATTCCCCCTAAAAGAGTGTTTTTTTGTTTTATCATGGCAGCCAAGAAGAAGGATCATTGTCCCCTTTCATGTGTGAACCCTGTTTTGTTCTCTCTCCCTCTCTCATTGTGCAAGAATGAGCAGTTGTGTATTGCCAGTGGGCAAGTACTGAGAGATCGGCGAAGCAAGGAGCCGGTGAGTGGAGGGGAATGAGTGAACGGCAGAAACGGGAGGCTGCTGTAAAATATGAAACCGCTTCTGCACTAATCGCATGGGAGCCACGGCTTTCCAATTTGGCCAAATAAGCTGCGCTATCTTTTTAAATATAACAAAAACAAACTATCCTGGGCCTTGGTGTATGTTTCTTCTCCTCTGGAAAACAATCAAACTTTGTAAATGATTAATGCCGTTCCATGCTGCTATATTCTCTCTCTGAATATCAAAAGTTTTTTTTTTTTTCCTCCCCTCTCTATGTTTTAAGCAAAGGCAATTGTGCTCAAAAAATCTCCTTGATGCCTTTCCAGTTAACCCACTTTCAATGTTTTTATATAAACATGTCTTCGAAAGAACAAGAAAAAAGCAGATAAGCAAGCAAACAGCCAATGAAAGCCTGGGTTGAGTTGAGGAGCATGGTTAGTGATTATCACAATGCCATGAATTTGTAGTCCAACGGGGAAACATTATTTAGCACACAGAGCACAGAAAAAAGAAAAACAAGAGCGATATACAGGATACTGTAGTTACTGTAAGGCTATGGGGCTTGTCCTGTGTTTCCTCAAGCGCCTGATATTTGATAACCGTTTATTTATTCAGCAACAATAGCTGTTTTATTTCATTTCAGTTAGTCTATAACTAGTCCTCTTTTCATCAGAGTATGAGCATGCTTCCCTTCTCAAATGCAGTATTGTTTACACAGATAACTATGAAGCAAATATTTTTAAATTCAGTTATCCAGCTCCCAAGGGATTGTAGACATTGCAACATTTAGGTTAATTTAAAGAAAAAAAATCACAGCACATCAGAAATATGGTGAAAACCTTAAGCTCTGTACCCCGAATTCATACCTGTATTATCAGGTATCAGATTTTTACCATCGATTGACTTAGTCCTACTAGTGCCACTGAAAAAAACCCCTACTTTTTTCTTTAATTGAGCATGTTAAAAAACAAATTCAGGAAAGAGCACCAGAGGTAAACACAAGTCAGGTTTACTGTGGGGGTTTAACTTCAGTGTGTAAATCATCTAACTTCTTTTATATTATATTTATTTTTATAAGCTTTAAATGGCTATTCAGTGTATTCATGTTTTCTAAAGTTGACAGCTAACCACTAATACTAGCGAGCTGTCCACCCATCTTGTGTGGTTCTTTGTGTGTAATGATTTTGTAGCAGTTTGAGTATTTGTAGCAGTTCTTGTCTCACGGGAAACTAACCTAGCACTGGTTCTCAGCAAAAGTACAGCAACAAACTAACCAGCAGTGTTTCCTTGAAGAGAAAACAAAAATGTGATTCAGTGCATCAGAATTTTTACTTATAATTCGTAATTTCATCAGAATAGGCACATTTAAACATTAAATATTACTTCACTGTTTCCTTTTTACACATCCTTCCAGGGCATGAAAGCCACATGGTTTTGCTTCATAATTATTTTCACATTTTGCGCACTTGATAAAAAATGCACTGCAAATAAATGTCCCAGTGTGAACCATAAACTAAATCTAAGTTTTTACTTGCTGTCATTGCTTTGTCTTTATCAATGCAGTCTGTTCATTTTTATTTGCTGAAATACTGTCACTAATTAGTATCAGTCATTTTACTGGTGGTAATGGAACACTTAGCTGTTGATCACAATTTCCAACTGCTGAATGAATTTAACATTTAGGTACATTTAGTGGCGGTGTCAGAGCAGTAGTGACCAGCAGCACTTCGTATGCTTAAATATATTTGTGATTGAACATTGTTGTTACAGGAAAGTGTTGAATCAGTGGTTGGGGTCAACCCAACATTGTTGAAAATGACACAGAATCAATTCAAATCATTTGTCACAAAAAAACCTAATTGTCTTGATGCTGCTTGAAACATGAAGGTGAATTTTTTTCTAACATTGTTGTAGATTTTTTTTTATAGTCCATATTTATCCTCTCTGGCTGTGACGGGCTTTTTCTCTCCTCTCGTTTTCCTATGTCTCTACAATCAGAGACATGTTTTCAGTTGCGGTGGCAATACTTTGGCTTGGGTGGCTGATTTTTAAATGATCCTTATGTTTGCCATATCTTAAACATTTTGTTTGTCATTGTAATGTACTACTGTTAAGGTTTCTTTTATTTTATTCAGCAGGCCTTTTTAATCTTTGGATTATTTCCTCCTGTGTGGATTGTTTCCTAATCAAACTTAAGGTCTTGACTGTAATGGTGTTTTGCTTTGTTCAGGTATTGGGTGTCCTTTGTTCTGCCACAGAGGCCGCAAATTGAATACACAAGTATTAGAGGCAACACAGACCTGACATTACTTAGATGACTTTCAGTACAGGTAAAAAAAGTAATAGTAGTCACATGACTGAACATTGTGAAGTCACAGAATACTAGACAAACTTTATTATTTTATTTTAATTTCACATTAAATAACGTGAGAGAATCTGCTGTGGCAGTAAAGACCTGCAACAGATGGTTGAGTGAAGGCCTGGAGAAACGCAGGTGCACCAAGGATAGTGTGTGTGTGTGTGTGTGTGTGTGTGTGTGTGTGTGTGTGTGTGTGTGTGTGTGTGTGACAGTAGTGTGTTTCAATTGGTGGTTTGTCTACCTGTCTCGAAACAGCACCTCTCTCAGGCCCCTTTGATCTGAACACTGAACCTGCCCTGCTCTCCCAAAGTGAGACAGGCAGCCGTGTGATCCTTTAAACAACCTGTGTGAGTGTGTCTGTGCGGATGCACACGTGCACTCATGTGCACGTATGCTTTTCTCTGTGTGTTGATGCTCCGCAGGCCTATTTAATGCTTAAATAAAGACTCAGTTTTCCACCGGAGACATCACCCCAGTCTGTCTCTTTGGGGAGCAGAGCTGCTACTGAGCTTTCTCTGTTCTGTAGGCCTGATAAAAGCATTGCCACAGTTCAGACACCAGCTCAGCAATTCATATAGACAGAGCTGAAGATAAGCCATAAATCATAGAACAAAGTGAACGGCCTTCAACCCCCCTCTTCCCCTCATTCTCTTCCCTGTGAGTGGTATGCTTCACTTGTGACCTTCTCTCTTCTTTCTCCTGAATGTTTGTGTTTTGTGCAGCACTCCTACTTCATCGCCCCGGATATCAATGGACTGCCAACTATCCCTGAGAGCGTGAGTACTCATGGAAAAAGAAAAGAAGGGAGACAGAAGGAGATAAAGAGAGATCCCTCTCCTCTCGAAACATGTCTGCCTCTAATCGCTTTTAATCAGATACACTTGTCACCTTTTGAAATTATTGCATCATCCCCTTGTTTTAGTTTTATCTCCTGTGGTGCTTGTACTTTTAATGTCGAAGTTCAGTGATGCACACATGTTCTTTGTTGATTTGTATTGAAAGTGAGCTTAAGTCTAGCATCCGAGATGGTTGTGGTAAGTCAAAACGGATGAAAACGGTCATCAATCTGACAAATTAAAACAACGCTGATTGATGCATTATGTATTTTATGGTTTAAATCTGTGTTTCTTACCCATGTATTTGTGTGTAGAGATGGAAGTCCTTTTCTAGCCAGTGCTGTATGTCTGTCTTTACGGCACACTCTGGCACTCTCACAGTCTGTGACATTGACACTTTATTGTAAGCAAGTTGTGCAAGGACAGTTTGTTATGTACCTGCATATCCTTCTGTTCCTGTCTATCTCCAGAGGAACCTGACAGAGTACTTTGTGGCTGTGGACGTCAACAACATGCTCCAGCTCTACGCCAGTATGCTGCACGAACGGCGCATCATCATTACCTCAAGCAAGCTTAGCACTGTGAGTCCATTCTCTCCGAGTCAGTGTCTCGGCTGCAGTCAGTTATCAGCTCTACCTTGTCAGGCAAGTGGGGGAAACATGGGTTAGAAAATACTGCAACCAGTTGAAGGATGAGTTTCCTGAACATTTCGTCAAAGTTGAGGTGAAGCTTAGATGTTAAGCTTTTGTGTATGTTAATGTAGAATTCACGACATGATAATATAAGCAACAGTCAGAGACAGTTCCTGTTTGCTGTTTTTGGTTTCACATCAAATTCAGACACCAATTTGCCCTCTTAAAAAAGTCCATAGCTTAAATATTGGGACTGTTTCCTAGATTGAACATGATTCTCTTCATCAATATTCCAGCAGGATATCAAACCCTAAGTAGTACGATGAGAGTATTTATCTGACATGGCTACGCTACTTGTACAGAGAGAGTTAAACTGATCTCTCTGCATTCCCCCCTCGCCCTTCCACCCCTCTTTGCCCGGGCATCCTGCAGTCAGACAGCCGCACTATTTCCACACTCTGACAGGCTGTGAAATCCACACTAAAGCTGGATTATATTTGACTGTTTGTCTTATAACTGCGGCATATTAATGGCCAGAAAGCTTTAAATTATCCGTTATTGCATGTCCTAACTCTCTCATATAATTCAAAGTCCCCTCTGTCTGTCTGCATAAGGGAGGAAATCTCTCTGTGTCTTTCTGCCCCCCCTTCCTCCCTCTGTTCCTCATTCCATCCTCCCCCCGTTATCTTTGTGGCTGATGAGGCAGAGCCAAATGTTTATGACAGATGAGATGGGAGAGGGAAGTGATGTCATCCCATGTCCCTATCTGTATCTGTGGTGTAGCTGGTCCTGCCTTGGTATCTACAAGTCTGCAGAACGCTGAACAGCCGGAGGGGCCTGTGGTGGTGATGGGTGCTGGAGGGAACGGTACCCAAGGTCCCCCATAGGAGCTATAATCAGGAAGAGCTGTAAAAAATTACCAAGCCCTCTGAGAATTTCACCTGTCTCCCCCTCAGCTCCTCAGACCAGCAGCGCCTCCGCTCGGGGTGTGGGCTGCACACAGTGCTGTGACACAAGAGTTACACGATGTAAATTATCAGACTCAAGGGTGAAGGTGTTTTTCTTTTTTAGCAGGAAAAGGGGGTGATGGTGATTTCTGCCAGTGATTTACAGTTTTCTGCAGCTCGGAGTCTAATCTCGGCTTGTTTTTCTTTAACAAATTTATGCCGACAGGATTTTTTAAGAGCTTCCACGTCAGACCTTTGCCTCTGTAAGCCTTTTATCCTCCGCAATCCTTCATCCAGTCATCTGTCTATCCATCCGTCTTCCTCAGGGAGAGGTGTTTTGGTTTGGTAGCAATGTATGTCAGGCACTGTAGTACAAAGGTATTTTTCACATCTCCGCTGGGATTACTCGCAGGCCTGATGTTATTACTGCTCCTGTGATGCGTTATTTTTTGCCTCTGCGTCGATTGACCTCCAAGTTCAAGTGCGAATGGCTGCCATGATTCTTGAAGCCAGCTATCCGAGTGTATATACACTTAACTGCAAAGAGCCCAGCTCATTATCCAAGCCACTGTCTCATGATCAAATATCTTAAAGGATGGGAAATATACAATTAATGTCAGAGTTTGTCAAAACGTTTGTTTAAGTGAGTGTTAGCAGTCACTGCATGGACAGGTAATATTTCTATAGTCTGCTCACCACAGATAGATGATGCATGAGCCAAGGTATTGTTAGTAACATCGTTAGTACCATCCAGCTGCTTTTCACCACCTCCGCCTGTCCAGCCTCTCAGCCAAGCAAAAAGAAACAGGGAATAGAAAGTGGAAAGAGACACACACACATACAGTACACTACATTTATTCTGCCTGCTCTAGGTGCTGCCTCTGTTAAAGCCCCCGGTGAACCCAGTGTGTCAGTCTGCCAGTACATGGCCGGCGCGTCTCGCAAGCAGCCAACAGCAAAGGAATAAATCATGATCTTACAACAATGCGTCAGTTGACTTATTGCTGTTTCGTGACCGGAGGTGAATGGTACCACTGTTTTAAAAGGCCGTTCGGCGGTGGCGCAGGGGCGGGAGCCAGCCGAGCGTGCAGCCTTGTCATAGGGCCGTATAATAGGGCAGCATCGGCCCTTCCTCTAACTAGTCAGTTGGGAGGACCCCCACCACCAACACCACCATCGCCCCCACCGCCCTCCGTGTCTTTCATCTGCCGAGGCCCCCCAGCTCTCGAGCCCAGCCTCTGCCCTGCCTATCGCCCAAACTCACACAGCCCGGCCCCAGCACCGGCTGACAGCAGCCCTCTCATCAGCCTGTCAGGCCTATGCTAACAAGGAGCTATCCATCCACCATGCCCTAGAGTGCCAGCTGTCTCTCTGTTTCCTGCCTTTTCCTCTGTTGTTCTTCTCCCCTCTTTCCTGGACTTCTCTCTGTCTCCCTACTTTTCTCTCTATCTTAGTTATGCTTCCTCGCTGACATATTATTTTCTGTCCATCTGTCTCTCACTCACCCTGGCTGCACCTCTCTTTCTCCCTGACTCTGTTCCCCCCTGTTCGCGGGTGTCTTAATGCATCCCTCAGTTGTTGGGCATCTGCAGAACATCGGGACATCCTCCCCCCATCCTTCTCCTCCTTTCCCTCAATAGACTCATCTCAGCCCCATGCCATGTGTCTGACTTAACGTGTGTGTCACGCCGCTGTGGCCGTGTATGTGCATATGTGCACGTTGTGGGTGTTGGTGTCTCTTTCACTTGCATCTGTTTGTGTGTCTTCTGCGCTCACAGGTGTTAGTGCCTTATGTCTGATGTCTTTCTGCGAGAGAGCCAGTGACTGTTTGTGCATGTGTGGGAGGCCTGGCGTTAGCTGTTACCTGTGTCGTCCTTTGTGCCCTCTCTCTCTCTCCCCGTGCCACCTACTTGTTTGTGGCACACCTGCGTCGTGCCGGGCCTGACACCGGCGTTTGTCAACAGAGGGAGAAGCAGAGCGCGGGTAATTGGTGCAGGGGAGGGGAGAGGGAAAGGCTAAAACAACGATAAACCAGCAGGGGAAAACGAGGGAGAGGTGGACAGAAGGACAGCAGGAGGAAAAACAGAATGAGAAATGAAGAATTGGGATGAAAATGAGACTGGGAAATGTGAAGAGAGGATTGAATTTGGAGATTGTGTAGGGACAGGCCTAGTGGAGGGGAAATTCCTGTTCAAGGCTTGTGTGAAGAGGTCAAGAGTGATTCTGTCGATGCCATTCCTCCAGTCAAATTGAATCACATTGCCTCCAGCAGCAGCTATTTGTATCCAACAGCATGTAAGCAGGGGGATTGAGTATTGTTACGTTCGTTCTGTTTAACATGTGAAAATGATGCATGCGGGCCTCCACATGAGCAGTTTCTGCATTTGCTGCCTGATTCTCTTCAACATGTCCGGTAACTCAGGTAAAGAGGAATAGTGTGGGTGGCAACACACTACTTACTGCGGAGCTCAGAGTTGCAAAAGAAGAAGATCTGAAGACTCTAGTGGGTCCAGGTCTTGAAGAAAACATCTCTGTGGAAGGGCTGTGTTGTTGTTCAGGCATGTAGGGCAACAAGCTCATCTGAATGTGATCACGTATGAATATGGAGAGCTGTTTGATGGCTAGTGAACTGTCAGAGGAGCTTGGGTAGCTGCCCACATGAAGTTACCTCATCCAAGGAGGTTAAGTTTTCTGTTTGTTGGTTGTTTTGTTTGTTCACAAAAACTACCAAATGGATTTCCACTAGACTTGGGTGCTGGATGGTTCTCATCTCAGAATAAACCCCATTGAATTTTGGTGCGGATCCAGATAAAGAGACAGGTCCAGGTTTTTTTTCCTCTCTGTCTTCAACAATGTTTTCCGATATTTTAGTTAATTTCTAATAATAATGGATGGATCTTGATTTAAAACAGTCAGGCTTATTTAGGTGGCTGGTATCTACCACTGGGTGCAGATTCTCGATCTGATGATCTTAAATTATGGTTAGTCAGTTATGGATGGTTTGAAATTTAGAGTAGTACAAGGCTAGGTTGAAGATGAATTAGGCTTTAATAAATGAAAGGGGAGTGTTTTGCCTTGGTGGAGATTTGCACTCTACTTGTTACCACTGATTTTTTGTTGACCGTGGGACTATGTGCAATATCTCTATATATTATATTGCATGCAGAAAGATATTAGCTGTGTCCCTATTCCATACTTCATACTGATTCTAAGCAGGTTTTAAGTATGTGGTTTGTTCACTGTGCACAATTAGTTGCGACACAATTAAGTAGATCAAACAAGTGTGTCTACGAAAACCACCGCTTGATTTCTAAGTGTGCTGTTGATGGACATTATTGTCCCACAATGCAATGCACAAAGGAAGCGGAGGCCCTGCTCACAGCTGGAAATTGTTAGAACAAATTGTAGATGGTGGTAAAACATCTTTGTGAACACAGCAGAAAACAAAAGTACTTTTAAATCTCTGAAAAACATTTGATGCCTATTTGTGAGGTTTAATTTGTTGTGACATTCCAGCCTCAGCTTGATTGATATCAATTGCACATGCATTGTTTAATTTCATCTGCATATGAAATGACTGGGTGTTTTTTCAACTAATGCCAAAAACAGTATGCTCTTTTAAGAGGTTTTCTGTGTAATACTTACCGTGTACAACCAGTGTGTCGTATGGAATGGGACACAGCAGTTGAGTCACACTCAGACTACATTATTGACAAAACTGGTGTTTGACCTCTTGAGCTCAGGTTTATTGCTGCTTTCTTCAAAGTTGCAAAGCAGATTATCTTTTGTTATCTCTTTAGTCTTTCTTGTTTTCTTTCCATCTCTTTGTATCTGTCTTTCTCTTTCTGTCTCTGCGTCATTCAGTCCCGTTGAACGTATCTGGGAAAACCAGTGTTAGTGTGGACACTTTCTGTCTCAGCCAACGCGCACCAAGAAAGCTCTCAGGACAGAACCAAAGAACCTTGACTGCTTTTTGAAGCAGGCTGTCGCTGTATAATCGGTTAGCTTCTCTCAGAGGAAGGGGCAACGCACACACACGCATGCACACGCACGCACACACACACACAGTGTGAGAGGCAGGCAGCCCCTCATTACCGGGCAGAGCCCTGGTCCCTGAGGACTGGACCCAGCACCTAATCCTGTATTTGTTCTTGGGGACTGTATCTGTGATTCTCCATTGAATGGAATATTAAGCACCCAGGTCTTTTGTGGAGCGTGTAAGCCATTTGGCTCCACTCATCTATTATTTATCAGCCTGGCAAATATTTTATCAGCCTTAGCCTCTCATGACCCACTCTCATGTGAAGCCCCCCCCCCGCCCTGTAAATGAAAAAAAAAAAAAAAGACTGGTACGATTTCTCTTTTCCCACTTATCTTCCTTTTACTTTTTGCCTCATTCGTTCTAAAACCTGAACAAGGACACGGGGAGTTGTATTTAGCTGAATTAGAGAAGCAAATATGTGAACTATTCCTCTGGAGTTCCCTCCAAGCTGCCTTATCTCAGGCACACTGCCACCATAACCGCTTTGGAGATAGCGAATAAAAGAAAACAGAAATCTAGATTTGCTTTATAAATCATTATCTTAGTTTCAGTAACCCCCCTCCCCTTTCAGCCAACTCCCTTAAGCCAGCCACCAAGCCTGGGAAGAAGAGAAGCAGAGAGAGAGAGAGACTCCTGTTTTCCCTTTCAACCTGAGAGTAAATCATGCCAGTTGGGGGGCTCACCTTGAGGCCTGGTGGAGATAATTGGAGTTGGTTAGCGAGGTGTTCTGTGCCATTACCTCCTGGTACCAGCGAATGGCTGGGGCTTGTCTCGCACTCCCAGAGGAGGAATACACTCTCCTGTTGGCTCTCCACTTAGTGTGTGCGTGTGCGTGTGTGGGACACATGCACATATGTGTGTATGTACAGCCGCAGCCGGATCGCTGACCTCTCTTCATCACAATTTAATGGCCCCTTACCGTCAACGCTTTGGAAAAAGGGAGAAGGGTGCAATGGTTTTGATAGTAGCTCTTCCACCAAGTGCTTCACTTTCACACATTAATATTCATAGCATTGATTTATTTTCAGAATTAACAAAAAAACAAACTGTTTGCCAGGGAATTAATCCTGACAGGAGCGTGGCATTGTTGTGTTTCATTTGAAGACGGCAGGCAGCGGAAATATGCATATGCAGATCCACAGAGCAAGACACCAATTAAATGTTGATTAAGTCCTAACTATTGTGGGACTGTGTGTATGAGAGACTGCGCGGAGACAATAAAAAAAAAAAAAGATCATCGCTTTTTCTTTTTTCTTTTTTTTTTTTTCCAGCCGATATGAAAAATGAATGCAGTTAAAACAAACATGCAGGGAGGGAGGCACATGGACACACGCATACAAACACGCACACGCACTATTTGTTGTAAGCATCTCAGATGTCCGAGCTTGATGTTTGGGTGGATTCAGAGGGTGGGGCCCCTCGTTCTCGCTCTCTGGCAGCGGTGGTTTTTTTTTTTTTTTTTTTTTTTAGCCTGATTTCAAGCTCACCCGCTTTTGGCCGGTCAATTGTGACACTGTGTGTGTCAGTGAGTATGGGGTCTCCTGGTAGTTGCGCGTGTGTGTGTGATAGTGTGTGTCCGCTTCACACATTGACTGTGAAGCTGCAGCAGTATAACAGCGGCTGCTGCTCCGGGGTCCCGGTGGTATTGGCCTAGCCCGCAGTCTCTCTTGGCTAACTCATGTTTCATTCTTTGGCAATTTGCCCTAATGAAGTCCCACAGGAGCCCCTCAGACCTCTGTTCTCTTTCCATATTTAATCATGTTATTTTAATCTGGGGGATGAGCTAACGCCTCTTTCTCCTGCCGTGTCTGTGTGTCTGTGTGGGTGTACGTGTGTGTGTGTGTGTGTGTGTGATGCAGGTCATTACTATAGCTGGGTTTTCATGAGATGGGATGTCAAGGGGGGATGCTGGCTTTAAGACAATGGGAGACAATGACTTTAATTTTATGTGTAATGCTGGTTTGACAATGTAGAGAGCTTTCTTGAAAGGGAACGTCAGCTCTGTGTGTTTGCGTCTCATTATTTGTTTAAAAAAGAAGTTATTTTCTCTTTAATTTCTAGGTCAAAGTAGTTGGGGTAATTTTGATCTTTATGATTACTGTCAGAACTGTTTTGGGCTCCTTTTTTGCTTTTGTGCAGGTCGCAGCACAATTCACACTTTGACATTGAATTGAGAGGCAGTTAATTATCAACACAGAGTTTGTGTTTGCCGCTCATCTTTGTGTTTTACACAGGTTAAAATCTGGACTGTAAATGTGATTTTTTTTTTCTTTTCCCCTGAATGCCATGTGCAGTAGCAGCAGTATAACTGCGAGTGATGACCCACCACAAATGAATCAATGTGGAGGAAACACTGGTTTCATGTTCCCTGTATGTAGAACAAGTCTTGCCTTTCTTCTTGTCAGTCTTTTTAATACTTCTCCTTTCACCTCCTCATCAATCTTCCTCTCCTCTGCTGTGTTTCCGTCATGAGTTTAAGACAAGTGGTTGATCTCCGGTTTTTGGTGTGTTATTCTCTTCCTACAACAATAGCTCTCAGGTCGCGTGTTCATCACAACAGCACTAGACATGTCAGCGCACCATGTTCTTTCTGAGGGCTTTTGTTAGTGAGCAAGATTAAAGGCCAACTCGATGAAATCAAACATACAGTACATTGACACATCAACACAAAGCATCACCACCTTGATCAGACTTTTAAAAACAGGTTATTAATGGGTTATTGTTTGGGAGGGAGCGGAGCTGATGTATTCTCTCGACTTCTTCGAGTTAGCGGTGTAGAAGTGAGTTGAATAAGTTGTTAAAAAAATGTATTAGAGAGAAAAGAAGATGAGCAGTATATTTGGCTCAAATTTATTGTACTATTTTTTTTTAGTTAAAACAGTTAAAACTGAACTCACACAAACCTCCAGCAAAAACAGACGGCTTAGTGAGGTATTTTTGTCTCTTTTTCTTAGTTGTGTGGCCTCAGAAAGTTGTGTTGAGATTGTTATCTCGCTTCTGTCTCTCTCTGTAGTTAACTGCATGTGTCCACGGTGCGGCTGCTCTGCTCTTTCCTATGTACTGGCAGCACATCTTCATCCCCGTGCTGCCCCCGCATCTTCTGGACTACTGCTGGTAAGTCTGACCACCTCTGAAACACACGCATACATACACGAATGCCGTCAGGATCTTCATGATGAATGTTCACACCCCCTCCTTTTCTCTATCTCCTTCCTTCTCTCACTTTTCAGCCACCTTCCGACTCGCACACACCTGACACTTAGCTACATATACACACACCTACCACCGCGCCGTGTGTGCTGAACTTGCACCGAGCTGTGCCACTAAAACCTCGGTGTAGAAGTGCAGACACACGTGTTCACACGTTCTCCTGCCCGTATTCTAGTTCTTCTCACGATTTCTCTCGTGGCGCACCTTCTCCTGTGTGGCCCTTCAACATAATGAACGGCCCGGTTCACCTTGCTCCATATTTCATGGCAGTGCTAACACCACGTTCTCATCATGTTAGCCCTCTCAGGGGTTCATTACCACCCATCCAACGCAAATCCAACAAATCTGAATGGACCTCATTGAAACTGAATGGAGCGCAGAAGTAACGGCTCATCTACAACTCTACATGCGTTCAGGACAACTTCAGATCTGTACATGTATAAAAAATGCAGAGTAGGGAAGTCAGATTATGTAAAAGGAGCTGTTTTTTGTCGAATCAGTGCTGATAGCTCATACAGCACAGCACTTTACCATAAGGGACACATCAGCTTCAAAAAGCTATTCATCACTGACAGTAAAATGTGATTTTCAACACTCTGTGAAGACTCATCATTATCTTATTTAATCACAGGGGTGTCCTCCGTGCACTGATTAGATAACCACATTACATTAGATGCTCTGTGTGCATGTATCTGTTTAGATGTTGATGAAGGTCAGTACTGTATATTCATGAAACGATGAAGACGGCGGGCAAAGTGCAGAGCTACAGGCCTGCTGTTTGTTTTGCTGTTGCTTTAAGTCGATTACAAGCCTGTGGCTTCTGAATCATTCTGGCCTGGAACACGCTGACCCAAAGCTATCCGATTATTGCTGCCTCCGTAAACCTCATCATAAAAATGGTTTCTATTATTTGACTGTTTTCGTTGATTTTATTCATCATGGTGGATGGGAAACATACTCTATGATTCAACTTTTCCTTGCCACTAACTTCCAGCATGAAGATAAATGTCTTATAAAATAAGAATGACATGATAATAACCATGCAAAGCATATTTTTGTGATGTAAAAAGAAAACTTTTCCCACTTACTTGGAGGTGTTTCAAGTCTTTCTACATTTTCTGAGTCCACTACTACTTAGAGGAAAAAACTCCATGTAATGCAAAATAATGTAATGTTATTGCTAATACTATTTTTATCATCACAATATATACAGGTAGCAATAACAGTGGTAGAATTAGCGTTCTCTGTGTTCTCATGTTATGTCTTTCCAGGTGAATTAATGCTCACTGACAGCTGAGTCTGATCATTCGAATTGTACAAAACAACTTTGCTTTACAAGTCAGTAATGGAAAATACAAGCTACTCAGTGATAAAATGAAGAAAATGTTCTCAGTTTTACCCTTTAAACTTTAACATGACTTGTGTTTTAACCACCAGATCAGTTTGCTTGTCGTGTGACACACACCAGTTGATCTAATATCCCTTGATCTGATTGTTTCCCATTATGAGACGCATGATGGTTCTAATAAAAAAAAAAAAAATTCTGATTTTCAGCCTGCGGCCGTGCCCAACGTGTAATATGATGTGGTTAAAGAACAACATGTGAATGATAATTGGTCTTGCTTCCTGATGTTAAGATTATGTTGCACCATGCAAATTAAAATATGCACTTCTGATTAGCTTCGATGCAAATCTCTTGCATTACAGAACCTTTCACAATTTCTTGCTGTTGATAAGATAGATGTTACTTTTAAAACTGCTTTTATCATTTTGGGGTATTTTCGATAGATCTACTGAAAGATCTAAGGTACAGGACAGTCAGCTCATATCTCACCATATCTTGCAATTTTTTTTCAGACCAGCTGTCTAAAAAGTTAAAAGTTCTTGATGCTAGTTATAACTTGATGAATAACTAAAGATGAATTAAGTGTCAAAATCATTCAGAAAGATAATTTCTTTAGTGTAGCCTCCATAAATGTTTCTTTACTTCATGTAACCATCTGATACCAAGTTTGCTCACAGCTTTGTTTCCCTCTCTCCATCCACAGTGCCCCCATGCCATACTTTGTGGGAGTTCATCTTAGTCTTCTGGAGGTATGTTAGTTGATCTGTGGGCATATATATGCATATAAATGTGCATGTATATAAATGTACATAATTATACTGTATGTGCATAATTATACATGCTGCTGCAAATTGATGTATACTGTACGTGCAAAATCTGTGCCGTATGCTAAAAGTTAAATCCTAATTTGCATCAGATATATACAATTTAATTTCAGGGTCCTTGTCAGTTGATTTTCTTAACAAGAATAATCAAACTACATTCAGAGTGGATGCTTTAATTTTATATTGTGAGTTGCTAGCTTTTCCTCTCTGTATGGTAAGCTAATGTTGCACGCGGTTTAGTGACTGTAAGCTCAATTTTTGAAATTTCACAGGGAGAAAAATTTTGCCATCTTCAACACACTGAATCAGAAAAATGACGGAATATTTTCCCTTTTTATCTCTCTGTCTGGTTTGTGTGCATTCTTAACCAGAAGTACAAAAGACAGAGAGAGAAAGGCAGAAAAAGTATCTGCAAACAAAGAGATTTGTACTTCATTGTTAAACCCTGTGTGTCGGTTGGGGGGGGGGGGCAGGCCGTCACCAGCACCGCTGTGGTTCGTGAATGCACGTCTCAAGCACGCGCACATTTGCACTTGTGTGAAAGTGTGAGTGTTTTTGTCTGTGGGTAATTGTGCAAATGCATATGTCGTAATGCACATGTGTGTTTGTGTGTGTGTGTGTTTGTGTGTGATATTTGTCTGACAGTTGCGGCAGTGGCAGTATTTATCACACTCTGCATCCGTGACAGACCCCCTTTCCGCCACTACATAATTAGTCCAGATCAGCATGTGAGCCTCCACTGCACAGGCTGTCACAAAAGTGACAAACTAGAAATTCACACACTATGCTGCCCCCCCAACCACACACACACACGCGCGCGCACACCTGCCTGCATCCTGCACCACACTGAAATAATTGTTGAATTTGTCGCCATCAGGATGCACACAGCACAGCACCACTGTTGTTGTTGATGCATGAGGTTTTGGTGCTGTGGAAAAATCTTTGCACCTTCCCAATGTTCTTCTCAGTGCCATTCTTCATTTTGTGAGCATGTGTGTGTTATAGTAAAGATGTTCTAATATTTTATTTTCCTACGTGCCATTTGTCACCGTTAATCGTAAAGCAGTGTGATGACAGTGTGGTTTTAAATGTGACTGCTGGGTTTTCTCCTTCCTTTTCGGACTGAAATGACTTTGTCTGCTGGGCCACACTCAGAATTTAAAACTTAATTTTATGATTTCAAAATAAAACTATATTCTCTTGACTGTTTCAAATATTAAAAATTCAGGATTCTAGCCAGACAGTTAATTTCTATGAGATACTGGATAGCAAAAGCAAATATCAAGGTAAAATAGTGCTCTAATTCTATTATTTAAAAGCAGGAAATATTTTTTTAACTGTAAATATTACAAGAATGTCTGTATGCAAATTTGACGTATTGTAGTTTTATTTACAGGTGAACGTTGAATTATTTGATATTGTGAGATAATGATTAGAATTGTTTTAAATGACTGTGGCAGTGGCACTGACAACATTGCACATTTCCTCCTATAGAGAGTACGCAGTCGATCACTAGAGGATGTGGTCATTCTGAATGTGGACACAAACACCCTGGAGAGTCCCTTTGATGACCTGCACAACCTGCCCAGTGACGTGGTGAGACACACACACACACACACACACGCACACACACTTCCATAGCTTTTCAACCTTCATTGTCTCATAACATGACACGCAGAGGGTTAATTTTCGTCTCTTACGCAGAGTTTCACTTGCATAAACACACATTCTCTTGTCCACCATAGCCTCTCACACTCAGATACTCACACACACGGCCACATGCACACGCAGTAAAACACACACACAGACCAGCTCACACACATGCAGCAACTTGTCAAAGTATAGCTCTGTCCCCTCCCCACATCATTAATGACTGCAGTACTGGCTCCTCAGATTGTGGCTGTCTAAAGTAAACTCCCGTCGCGTCGTATGACGCTTGAAGGCAAACAGCATTCCCCGACCATCAGAGGCTTGTGGGAAAATGTGCAACTCCCTTCCCTTCATCTCCATCCATTCTAATCATTATTTCACAAAGTCTTGCATTTCTGCCTGCCCACTGGCACGTTTCTGAGAACGAGAGATAGGAGGAGGGAACGAGGCAGTGAAAAGAAAAGAAAAGAAAAGGCAGAGATGGGTGATTTTCTGGGGGAGAGAGTGGGAAGAAGGGGGCCAATTACCAGTGTGGGCAGTGAAGCCACCTGCCAGTGCATCGTCTCTTTAATTAATGGAGCACTGACGCCGGTCAGTGCTACAGGAAGCATCACCACGGCGTCAGGGTCACTCACACATTTACACACATTCACACACACACGCACACTCTTATATACTCACACACACAAACCTAGAGAATAACACACATGCTTGTCTTCACTGTCTTTGTTGAAGCGGGGATCTGTTTGTTTAGCTCTTTTTCCTGGTGTGTGCATTAAAGCTCCTCTGTGAGGCACTGAGGTCCCGCTGAGACTACGGACGCACTATTACCCACACCTAACAGTATATTGTCAGGTTCCACCGCCTACCACTCCTGCCCTACCAGCAGTGTATAGTTCAATCCACTGCCCAGCAGACTCCAGACCCTCTCACATTCACACACTTCTCTGGTTCTACTGATTTTGCACCGCTCAGCCTACTACGACTGCTTACTACCCACGATGATACAGTCTTTCCTACATTTTATACAATTACCTGCCTACTTTCTAGCCTGCTTTGCCAGCCAGCCTGCCTGCCTTCCCGCCCGCCTTACTGCCTGACTGCTCAAGTTTCATGACACCTGTCTGCCTTCTTGTCTCTCTCTCTCGTAGTACTTACCGCCAGCCTGGACGTTTTCTTGCTCCCGCTGTTTGCTTCTCATGCTTCTTTGCCTGTGTGCCTGTCTGGCTACAGTACCTTCCTCTCACTTCCTGCCTGCTTGCTTTCTGCACCCAGGGACTCGAGTCCTAAATTAAATTGCAAACTGAGTTTGTCATAAAAAGGAGTCAGGTCTTTTGAAAAGCGACAGAAGCAGAGAGAAAAGCCTTTGTCTTTGCCGTGTGATAAATTAAGTGGCAGGCTCAGAGCCTTTTTGCTTTGATCCCCTACTCACCATTTTTCCTGACTAATGACAGAACATAGCCCACATATCATGTCAAATTACACCTCCTGAAACGGAAACTTCACTGGCATTAATATATTTATCGCGACAAATTGTTGTTGTTGTTTTTATTCCTATTCGTTTTTTTTTTCCTGTCTCCTCTCATCTTTTCACCGGGCTAGTAGATTAATAAGGAAGCGAGCAGGTACTAATTGAGTGGAATTCCAGGTCTCTTGTTAGTTTGCTTGTTAGTGATGAGGACATGCCACATGGCATTTGATGTTTGTGTTTACACACAAGGCGATGTTTGAGGCATTGTGCAGTTTGTCAAACAGAGGCCTGAAATCTTGATTAATGCTGAGCGATTCTCTGCCTGGGTTGAGCTGCTGTGCGCCGTTTCTGAGCTATTTAAACCACTCTTCATTTCTCTCTAATTCTCACTGTAACACTGGCTACTTAACGCTCAGGCTTTATTCAGTGTGAAACCGAAGCCCTGAGACCTATGAAGTTATCATTATTCCCTCTTAAAAAGCCCCGAATCACTGTGTATGAATATATAAAGCATGAAATGGATTAAAAGGTAAAGGCCACAGGCGATTTTTGTGCGTATGTAACTCAGAGGGAAAACAAAGCACTCTGATGTTGATTTAAGCAAACCTTTAGAGATCCGTCTAATTATGGCAACGCAGGCTGTGAGCACATGTGGACTCTATTACGTGGCTCGGCTGACCAGTGGCCAAGCTTTTAGCAGGTTCAGAGTTCACAGTTGTCCTGAATTAGCCGCCCTCTTTCAGACAGGACCCCTGCACCGGCTCCACTAGTGCCCGCCCCTTAATGGTCTTTCCCCGCAACTTCACACATAATATTTTAGATTTATTGACTTTTACAAATGCTACCATGCCAGTAGTGGTTCCGTTAAGCAGAAAAAGGAAAGATCAGAATAAGGGAGTAATTGGTAGCGGGTCAAAAAAGGATGCAACAATCTTTTGTGAATAACGTTTGACATTTTTTAAATTGGAAACATCGTGTGAATCAAAGGTCCAACGTTAATTGTAGTTTTGTTCTGGATTTGTCTATTTAAAAGCACACGGCACATTTTGACAGTGGAAATATATTAATCACATCAATCTCTCTAATCTTTTTTTCCCTTTTTAGTATTTATTGAAAGTCAATCTTAACATTTCCTTTTTGAACCATTATATATATATTTTTTTATCTTTGTGTTAAAATGCAGATCAATTAATGTTTTTGACGTTTTATTTGAGTGTGTGCTTTTCTTTTATTGTCTATTTTAGATATATACAATAGTAGTTTTTTTTATATTTCAAATTGTATATTTTTAGCAGGATTTTGCATATTTTTCAGATCGACTAAGTTACAGGGAAAGTTTTTGCACATTAATAAATCATACTAATCTCTGGGAGACTGTGCTTGTGTCAGTAAAATCAATATGTTGACAAGCAGAAAAGAAATAAAAGAAAAGAAATACTCGATATAAAAAAAAAAAAACCTGTAGTTTTTCCCTGGAAGATCAAGGTATTTTCTGTTTCCACAGTTCTTCTCCTGCGCAGAGATTGTGCTGATAAAGTTATAATTGGCTTTTGGTTGGTGGAGCTGTTTACCGAGCTAGTCATTAAAAGTATCCAAGAATAGCAAATTAGGAGTCTGTTAATTCTGAAAACAAACAGTGTGTGACTGAATCAGATTTTTATTTGATCCCGGCAATTGATCTCAAACCAATGACGGAAGAATTTTTTCATGTATTATTCTTTCTGTGCCACACATTCAAGGTGAGGTGCTACAATGCAGCTTACATCTTTATTTTCAGATGCTCTCTCTCACATCACAGCCTAATTCCTTCTATTCTCCTCCTCTCTGCCTCTCGCTACTTTGCTGACACCGTGTACCCATACATTCCTAGCCTTCATACATTTGATCATTTGTATTCCCAATAAAGGGGGAAATTTACAGCGTACACTCCTACTTCCTGTATTTCAAGCCTGCATTTGGAGGTTTACAAATGAATGAGGGGGTTGCGGTTGTGTCTGCGCGCCTCTCCTGAGATCACCTGGCACACTTAATCAAACATCGCGGCTTTAATTTGGTGTTTCAGTTTCCGATGCTCCCAGAAAACAACATCTACATCATCGTCTGCAACAGCCGACAGCAGGCGAACGCTCACACATGCAGATGCACAGACACACACAGAGACACCTACACGTTGTCGGCCAGGAATGTTCATCAATGACATTCAGATCTAGTTCAGGAGTAAACTTCTGCTACTCACAGATTTTTCGGTTTGTCCACCAGATTCCCCCATTTTCATTTAATATACAGCCAAGACAAGTGTGTTTCACTTCACTGGTGCCTTCCTCGTATCACGGAGCCATCTACAGTAAAGCCCCTTTGCGTGCTGCACTAACTAGATGGTAGCTCGGCGCTGGGAATGTGGTTGCTCCACCTCAGTCACATACTGTACTTTACCAGAAGCAGTCTCGGTGGCTACAACATATAATAACAAGCTCCGAAGTATTTGATTTCGTTCCCGCTGCCGTGTCTGTACTTTACTTACAGAAAATGGCGAGATCTGCTCATTTAAACCATTATTTTACAGGTTACAATTGTTTTAAATGGCGCTGAACTGTGCATACACTCTCTCCGTGGTGTTTTAGCAGCCCTTCATTTACTCATGTGGCGTTTTAAAAGCTGCACTTCATTTTCACATACTCGTTCTGCCAGCGGTTCACTCCGGATTAGAAGTCAAAAAGGGAGAGCAGCATCACCCACTGCGTTAGTTATTGAAGTGAGAGATGACATTTAGCTGTAGTTAATTATGTATGCAAAACTCAGCCGCTCAGCTGCTATAAGAGGTCAGCTTGACAAAGTAACCCCACACCGGGGAGAGTCTCATGGCAATGAGATAGCCCTATTAAAACACACACACACACACAGACTCTCTCTCCCCGTTGCTTTCTCGCTCTTTTTCATTTGGCTTGACTAATGCATTGTGTTGCATTTATTGAACAAGTCTCACTTCGTGCGTTAATAGTTAATCTATTGTAGTCTTTGTCCATTTGTACATATTTATTTCATCATATCACTTTGCTAATTTATTATTCACCCAAGTTAATTCTGGTATCAAAGCAAAGACTAGAAGTTAATGATCTTATGTGGTTAGTTACAATAGGTTGTAATTAACACCTCCTCAATGTAAGTGATATCCCAATTACTGTGCACTTTTACCGTAAGACTGAAAACGGAGGTTCATTTAAAAGAAATCATGAAAATATCGAGTATTTGTTTAAAATTGAACGAATGAATTTCATACATTCCAAGTATGTGTGTGTGTGAGTGTTTGTGCATGTGTGAGAGTATACGCCGGTTTTCCGTGTGTCTTTGTTCAGATTTGCGTGTGTGTGCATTTGTGTGTACGTGAGTGTGTGTACAGTTCAGACTGCAGCACATCAAAAGAAAGTGGGAGATTTTCATAACTATTTTTTTTTCTTTGTAGTTCTTTAATTGCGTCCCCATGGCTTTCTTTCCCTGGACAGAATCTTAAACAAAACATTCTTTTTTTGTGAGAAGAAAACCCAACTTTCTATTTATTTATTTTTTTAACAACAGACAAGTGTCAGGGTCGTTATTTGGGAGGGGGTTTTTTATGCTTTCGTGAAAATTTAGAAGGATTATTCTAAATATATATTCAGAGTTTTTTTAACTTTTGCTGCTTTTTTTAAACCATTTTTTTCAATTACTCAGTAGTTAATATGATATTGTCAGACAGACTTGACCCTTTTTTCATGTTTTTTTTGTTTTTCTGCTTTTTTGTTGTTGACTGAAAGTGGAGGATTATTTCCAAGAGTTAATTACCAGCAATTGACCGGGTTTCATATGATGTGTTATATGGTGTTTTCTAGAAATATTATACAATTTGATCATTTTATTAGGTTGGATTTTAGAATGAAGCAGCCGAGCTACACCATCTCAGAGACAAAGAAAGAGAGAGGTGTGGTTATTATTATATTTTGAAATTCTCCAAAAGCTGATATTAAGTATATATAAACACACAGTACACACTCAGTACCTGCATATTCTGTATTCACATGCATTTGAGTGCGATACGAGTTGGGCGATGAATGTTTGTGTTCATATCAATGTATCCAATGAATCCATATGCAGACATTCACACATATGCCTGGTGTCACCTACAGCGGTATCATCCCTTACAGTCAGGCAGGGATCATGATTGCACCTGCTAATTACCATCTCCAGCTGGAGAGTTAAATGGAGATCTGTTCTATGTCTGACCTTTGACCCTGTGCTCTTTATGTGACGCACTTCAAACCCTGTTTGGGCCTGGCTGGGCCGGGCCTTAATGAGACCCCATGTCTGCCCTCTGTGGGCTGTGCGCTTTGGATGCCCCGCTTTCATCCCCAACCATCTTCCCTTGATGTAAATTGAAAAGATCACAGCTATGGGGAGAAGACCTGTACTGGAAAGGCCCCTCTGCATAGATTATGAATATCATAACTCAACAGTTTTTTTTTTTTTTTTTCCCCGACTCTCGCCCAACCACCCACTCCCCTCTCTCCTCCTGCCACCCCTTCCCTGTACAATGCTATAGTTCTAATTGGACCCAATGGGGGACTCTGTGCCTTTGATCTCATCACCGCCACTGTGACTTTACACTAAAAAATGTCACTGCCAAATTGGGTTATCACCTGTAGAGCCTGGCCTTCCTCTGATGCCTGTACGCATATCGTTAGCTTCACTCAGACGGTAGAAGTTAATTAGTTTGACAGAGCCATTACCGTGGAGGCATACCTGATGATTGTGGCGTAGGCGCCATATTCAAAACCCAACTGCTCAACACACATTTACTTTTTGGCGTCAGATATGTGAAGGAGAGCACCGCAGACCATGGCCCTTTTTTCTATTAGCAAAAACGATATCTGGTATCTGCTATATTTGTTATAAGTGACAATTTAATTAATTACCACATGCAACCAAAAGAGGAGATTTTTCATTATCCTAAACCTTACTCGTGAATAAATGTGAAACTTTGAACTTAGCGCTTTATCACCCATTTTTCTGTAACACTGGGAAACAAAACACGGTGGAGTGGTGTCCCCACCTCATTAAAAAGTGTTTGCCACTGCAGTGCTCTCACCCGTTCAAAGCGGCTGTACAGAACTCTGTGTGCAGAGTAAACTCTGCTATCCCGTCTTCTCTGACAGTCTTTGGGGTATGCCTCCCCCACTTAGACTGACATTGTGTTCGCTTTGATTACCCCCCCACCCCCCCATGAAAAAAAGACAGTTTAATGATTTGCAAGGAGGAAAAAAAAAAATCAGTGAAAACGCACATAAACATGAAATATTAATTTCAGAAAGGGCTTTACATAAACATAAAAGCATTTAGCACAATGAGTGAATATGGAGATGACACTTGTTAATTTATCCGTGATAAACTTCCTGTTTGATGCCTGGGAGCATTCGCAATGGCAGCACGGGGACGCTGTGGAGAGTGAGAAAGCCCAGGGGAGAGAAATCGACGCTGTTCGTTTTGTCTTTGTCCCAGTTTAAGACTGCCACTCTCTCTGTCTCGCTTTCTCTCCCTCCCTCTCAGCCTCTCTTTCTTTCTGCCTGTCCTTTGTATGAGCTGTGCTAACACTTTGCTTCTCCTCCCTGAAGTTTTCCAGATAGGCTAATTGCAGACGCCAGACCCCCGATATCCCTCTAATGCCGCCGCTGCACAGCGTGATATATTTGGCCACCACTGATTGAAATAGACCTGATCAAAATTTTATCACATCACAGAAGAAGTGGGGTCATGTAATAAGTTGACACAACCTCAGATTTTCGCCTGCTTTCATCTCTCCTGCCTTCTCTCTGTGCCCACATATACCCCTGCTACCAATTAAGACTAATAACGCTGATATATAAGATTTGTTGTAAATGCTTTAGGTTGCTTTACAGAGGTGGACAAGCCAGACAATTAAGTGAGTATCTGACACCTACACCGGGCATAAAACCAGCAGAGCGCATGCCGCAAAATGTTGCACTGCATTAATACCGCAATACGTGATTGAATGAACTGGTGAAATATGCAGTGCAGTGTTAACTGTAACCAAAAATGTTCATAACTCTGTTTTGTTCTGCTAATTACTTTATCAGTTCTGCATGGGCGGACAGTTTTCTCACTCCAAATTAAGACAACGGAGTGGTGAAGTGAGGTATAATGTCCTTACCTCGAGAACTTCTGTTTAATCTGTGCGACAGTTAGATGCCAGATCCGCACCAGCCGCAGGTCTACAGGCGACGCTTTTCTGAGTTCTTATGTCTAGCAAAATATCTTATTATAGATTGCTAGACAGCATAGGATATAAGATGAAACAATGGAAAGATTTTCAGTGATGAATTATAATCAATGTTTTCCACTAATTGAGGTTAGAGGTAAAACTTATAGGTATTTCTTTTTTAAAATCATAATTTAAGCCCATATTGCTGCAGCCCACACCAAAACTGCATTAAAGTAATATAGACCTCCTGTGCAACCCAATCAAACGTTGTGCTTTTGTGCTAAGCTGGCACAACCCACACAGAGAGCAGCAGTCCCTCCGCTATCTCTGCCTCCTCCTTGCTCTGCCACAATACAGTCAGACTACTGCTGAGCAGGTGAGGAGAGCCTCTTGACAACTTCCTTCCCAGACTCCCCAGGGCCCCGTGGCCAGGGTGAATCTTTTGTCATCCTAAAACAAGCTCGGGCCTGCTGCTCCTCCACTCTCGCCTGGAGTCCTGGAGACAGAGCCAGGAGTAGGGGAAAATAATTAAAGACATTTTATGTCAAGAGTCCCTTTCTAGAGGGAGTTCGCAAGAGCCAACAGGGGAGGGGAAAACAGGAGGACTGGAAAGAAAGAGGAGGAGAGTAAGAAATGGAAGGAGAAGGTGATGGGAGGAGAGCGGGGGTGGCAGCGTGGAGAGAGAGGGTGAGAGAGGAAGAGCAAGGATGCAAGTTTCCATTTCCTCTCCGCCGTCCCCTCCCGCTCGCTGCCTCCCCCCCCCCGTCCTCGGCTCAATTAGCAAAGCAGCAGGTGCTCTCAGCAGCACAACAGATAAGCTCGGAGGAAAGGCAGAAGCTTTTCCCTTTCTTTTCTTTCCTTTTTTGAGATGACCTGCAAATGTGATACTTCACACCCGGAATGGGCTAGCTGTTTCCTCCACCAATTTCAGAGGTGATAATTTAACTTTTACCCCTCTATCTCTCCCTCCCCCCTCCACCCTAACCCTCTCCCTCTCTCTCTTTCTTTCTCTCCCTCCGTCTTTGTATTTTTCACCAGGTATCCTCTCTGAAGGGCAAGTTGAAGAAGCAGTCGACAGCAACAGGATGTGGCGTGGCGAGGGCCTTTCTTAGAGCGCAGGCCGCTCTGTTTGGATCCTACCGAGATGCCCTCAGATATAAACCTGTAAGGACCCAGTCATCAATCACTACTGACCATTAATCACTACTGCTGCTGTGTTACATATAGTACAGATGTTTTTTGCTTAAAGAATTTATGATTGGATATATGTTCCCTATCAATCCCAGAACATGATACTTATTTCCAGCATCTGCTCACACACTTTCTGATTTCCCTCTGAAGGAATCAACATACATATTTTTTCCTCCGCACCAATACAACAGATGTGAACGAAACATTTGTTTAGGAAAAAATCCGCATCAACATCAGGGCTGATATTGCATATATTACAGTCATCTATCTGTTGTTTATTTTTTTGTTTCGCCAATCACTCGTTTACACCAGTGTTTACTGTCATTTGAACAGCATTCTTCTGTTTGGAAAACGTGAAAAAGAAAATGTGCTCTATAATGAAATGTGCATCTGGTATATGGGATTCTCGTGATTTCGCAACCTTAACCAACATCTCTTCAGGAAAAAATGTCTCCCTTACTCTGGATATCACAGAACATTGTGTTAATAGTTTCATGACGGCATTTCTAGAGACTAGTTCCTCAGTAGATGATATTTCCATTGAAAACTGATCACAGTGAGATCTCTGGATTATCTAAATAAATGTTTGTTTTTTCAATACAGTGAAATTCCACTTATATCCCTCTCAAAGACCAGCATCCCGAAAACCTAAAGCCAGTGTTGTTGTCAAGACCACCTAAACCCGGATCCACTCCATAAAATTGATCTGATCCACATTTGCATGAAAAACACCTGCAGAAATCAAATGAATATTCCTCTTCATTCACCCTTTTCAATTGCCATATACCTGTGTGCGTGTATGTACAGATTACGTATATCCTAAGAAATGTCTTGATAAAGTAATCATAAGGCGTTGCAGGGAGTGAATTTATGTTTTGGGTATTTAATTTTGTTTTCTATGAGCAAACAACTACAAACACACAGGAGCTGAAATCAACTTGACCTTAATATTTATTCAACACCCCTTTTCATTGTTTTACAATTGACCTACATGAAACATTTTCTTCCTGGGTGACTCTTGTCTTCCTTTTGACACAGTAAAGTTCAAGATACAATGCAATGTCAGTACAGTGATATTCCTGCAGTTGTGGTCTTGACATGTCTTGATATGAATACCCGAGTCCTCTTTGGCTGAGACCAGGACAAGACCCCGAAGAAATTTGCTCTGTTCTTAGAACCGGTCTTCTGAAGGGAGATTTTAATTTTAGTGTTTGTTTTTTTTTCTGTCTTTGGCTGAACTGACCACTCAGACTCATTACAGACTGATCCCTGGACTTGACAGCAAAAACATATTTATAAAAACCTTGTTTCAACAATGGTCATGCTCTTTTGAATTGTATTTAAAAACAAGAATAATCAGATTTTGAGTATAAAGGCTGCAGATTGCATTTTGATACACTAGCAGATCTAATCACGAATATATTGGCTCTTCAGAATGTGCAGCACTCAGTAGCCATCTCAGTTTGGGTGAGTTGAGTCAAATTTCACTGGAGCCTGGTTAGACTGGGGCAGTTTTGACTGAAAGTAAAAGGTGTGTTTTCAGCTGGAGCGCAGAGCTAAGGTGGGCCTGTCTGATGCAGTGAAATGTCAGAGGAGCTGAAAAGAGTCAGGACGTTCCCTTTGAAGATCCCTTTTAGCCATCTTTGGTGTTTTACTCTCCTTTACTAAGCTCCCCTAACATTTTTTTTTCTGGATCTTTTCTGCTTATCAAGTCTGAGTCAGAGCACAGCAAACTACAGCATGTCCTGTTTGTCAAATAGCGAAGCCTTTGTTCCTTTGGCTTTGAGATTAATTGGACTTTGTGGACTCCCGGAGTCAAGATGCTACATTATTGATGCTGTCTTTCTTTTCTCTGTATACAGACAGTATACGAACAAACTGCCTCCCCTCTGACACAAGTACTGAGACTCAGTGTATGCGTGTGTTTGTGTATGTGGGAGCTCAACATGCAGTAATTTCTTAGTTCGCTCACGCCGTGTTATCTTTTAGACAGGATCCTTATAAAAGCCGTGGAGTTAACATGCATGCACTCAGGTAAGCGTGCACAAATCTGCCTTCATGAAGATACTGATGATACTCCCTCTGTTCTGATATTTGTGGAATATCACTCTGCTAGGTATTGGTATTGAGCTGAGGAAAAAGATCTTCCTCGACAGAGCTGAGCCGAGCGCTGTGGTTCACAGGCACATGTGCCTCGACAGAAGGAGGGGTGTGGATGCTTGGTGGGAGTCTTGCTGAGTTGTAAATGAAACAAATACTGGAAAATGATAATGAGTTAAGACACAATCAGCTGATGAGAACAGCATTTCTTAGGTCATCAATTTCAGCTTTCGTTGATGCTCCCCCAGGTGCTTCTCACCAGCTCAACACACACGTGTCGAGTTAAAAGGACCTGAAATAGCATCTCGAATTAGTTTTCACCACCACTGATGAAGCTAAGTCGGGTTGGTGCATGTACGTATTCCCGACTCTGTGCTCGGTGTTATTTGAGGGCAGAATTAGCGGAAGTTTGAACTCAAGTAAGCAGGTAACCTGTTCATACCATCCAACCTGATGTGAAAACTCGCACTCTTGGCGGAGGCCGAGGTGCCATCACACATCTTACACAATCCCCTTTTTCTCATGCTATTGCAGATTGAGTTAACATGTTCACATGCAGGAGAAGTCCTCCACAAGAAGACGCAGGTCTTAATCAAGGTGCCGTTTGTTTTTCGGGAACAAATTGCACCTATTTAATGTCCTCTCTGATCAGATTTGGACCTCAGGGCTTCCAGTGCTGAGATTATGCTAAACAAGCTGGATGATGATTTCATATTTGTCATGGATTTTCATATCCATTTAAGGGGCTTTTTTCAGGTTTTGTGGCAGAATGCTGCAATGCTGTTTGGTTTTGAAAATCCATACATTTGTGGACTACCTTGTCGAATTTCCATCGGCATGTCGGTTAATAGATTAACAAAACATTTTCCTTTTTGGGTCCAGTCTACTCTGATTGGTCAGCTCTTACAGGCCTGAGCTCACCGTGTTTCTTTATCAGCTCAATCTGTGTTTTTGCTGCCACAACTGCGCTGGGCTGTGTTGCATCACAACATTACAAAAGTCCAGCACCTAAATCTTATAGCCAAAAAAAAAAAAAAAATTACAAAAATACCTCAATCCTACCTTTGACAATAAGGGAACTTATAACTAAAAGACGCAGAGGGATGCACGTCTGGCTGCATGTATATACTATATACTGTACTGTTTGTTGTGGACAACTGACTGTTGGATCTGATGATTGATTTGGATTTGATAATTTTTCCTGATTATTGGAATATTTTTTTATTCAATTGCTGATTAGATAAAAATAATTTTAAAATGCACTACTTTGTCCCTGATACAGCCAGCAATCTGCAAAGTAACTAGGAACTTAGATACTTAGTGGAAGTATAATATAGCAAACAATGGAAATACTTAAGTAGAGTACAGATACCTCAAAATTGTACTTAAGTATAGTACCTGAATGAATATGCTTAATAAAATTCCATCACTGAATATTAGTACCACCCCAGCTGCAAGTTGTGTCTCTAAATAAACTTTGTTTCAATAAATCAACTTCATTTGTGACACACAATTAAGACATTGTTTTATTTTATGCTTTAACTAGAAGTTGTTGATGTCTTTCTTGTGCCCGATGTCCTCGGTGTGGTGATACTCTTAAAATCATTCCTTTGTTCTTTTGGAGCAGTTAAGGGATTAGTTTTAACTACTAGTTCGATTCCAGCAGCAGTAGCACTTGGTATTTGGTGCAGGCCGGCGTGAACCAAAGGATTTTGTTGAATCTTGAAGTTGAGTTTGGTTGTTTTTTCAGCAGCAGTAAGTCTCCGAATGGTCTGAGGCTGTATCAGCCAGATGGAGACTGCAAAGCTGATTAAACTACAACAAGCTACTTTCAACTCGCCTTTTTACGAGAGAATACGCCTTAAAAACTTTTGGTGATGTAAGTGGAGCAGTATTCCTGTGATGTAATGTGGGCCACTGGTATCATCCGCCCATCCTCGAAAATGGGTTAGTCTCCGGTGTTGTTAAGTTGTTTTTATGTGCCACACTGTGCTCACAGCCTCAAACAGACAAAGTGCATTGTTTTACACAAGAAGAATTTAGAGCATCATTGAAATATGTGAGAATTATGTTAATTATGCGAAAACATGAATTGGAAATTACCGTGAGGCTGTTTGTGATTGGCCTGCAGTGGTTCTGTTGTCATCCTCCGTGTCTATAGCTCACAGGCCAACTGACATGATGTAAGAAATAGTAATAATGTGATGATGTGTTCTTGTGCAGTACTGGGGAGTTTACTGGGACACTGTCTTCTGGTCTTGGGGAGATTGTGCGCATTCTGCCAGCGGAACTAGTTTCTGTTTTGATGTCTTTTTTTCTCTTCTTCCTCCTTCTTCCTCTTCCTTCCTCTTCCCTTCCTGTCTCTCTGTTGGACTCATTTTCAGATTTCAGGCCCACTTATCTCACTCATGAAGAAATCAGTTGAAATACTCCTCGGTTAGAGCAGATCTGTCGCAGTGCACAGAGATAACGGACACGATGTGTGCGTTGCAACACTGTGATTGATATTATAACAACATTGTTTGGTTTAGACCCCCTGCTTTTTCGAGCCACCAAACGCATCTGCCGTAGTTCCTGTGGCTCATTTCTGAACTAAGTAAACATGGTGAAAAACAGATTGGTACAAAGAGAAGTGAGCCAAAATGAATTAGTATTAATTGTTTATTTTAATTTTTTGCCAATAACGTCTCTGTGGACTCCTCAGGGGGAGCCAATCACTTTCTGCGAGGAAAGCTTTGTGAACCATCGCTCGAGCACCATGAAGAACTTCCTGTCCATGGCTGTCAACCTGCAGCTCTTCAAACAGGTACAAACAGCTGTCTATGTGTAAGTGAGTGTGCTTGTGTGAATGTATGTGTCACAAACACAACTACTCATGGTGGTGTTCTGCAGCTAGTAAAATGGATCTGACCATAGGAAAATGTTAAAAATCTGGAAAGTTGTAGGATTACGTGTGACCTACATGTGTGCATGGTGTGGAAATGTCTTGATTCTTATGATCCATGGTGGTGCTAATGCAGGAGATTGTGCATTGTTGCAGTGACGGAACATAATTGGACTCACTTGCATCTAACTGTAGACTAACGTTACTTTGAAATGCAGTTATCAACAGTGAATGATAAAAAATGTATCTGATATATTTAAAGGGAATGTTTGGCCACATTTAGGATTATATGAACTCACTGGGAAGCAGGAACTGGACAAGAAGCATGCTGTTTGCAAAATCTGTTACATAAAAATTCGTACCACATGACGATATGACAATACACACCTCTAATGAGCAACACTGAAATGAAGTAAACTTAGGTCCACCATTGTCATATTACAGTTATTAATCTTAGGTCCTGCTCACACAGAGTCTTGTCGCTAAAAATGTGTCTACTTCAAAAATGTCTTGGAAAAATGTTTATGGGGCGAGATAGCAAGTGATCACATGAATTAGATCGGTGTGAGCGCTAGGTGCGCCCTGAACAAATAGTTTCGCTGTTGATGCATTTCTATTGTTTGCTGCTTACATAGCAACAAATAGATACGTTACCTTCACTCTACCTATCCTGGACTAGTTAAACAAAAAAGAAACACACTTTAGCCAGATCAACATCTTTTCGACCCAAGCGACAGTGCTCATATTGCTTTTGCCCACAGGGGCCGCCAGAATCAACAAAAAATGAAAGGTCCTTGTAGCCGCTTTAATGTTGATGAGTAAAACTAGAACTTTTACTGATCCTGAGATCATAATTATAACAACGATGCTGTCGGTTACATGGGCACATTGACAGATGCACCACTCTATCCTGTCAGCTCTAGACCAGCAGAAATTGAGAGAGATGACTGAGTGCTTATAAGGTGGGTTACTCTGTCCTCTCCCGTCAGTGTCAGGTTATTTTTGAGCTGTTTATTTTTTGAGCACATTTTTCTTTCCCTTAGAATTTTAAAATCTTTATTTTTTTCCTCTCGGCACCCCTTGTGCTCAGCAAACTGTCATCTGGGTAAAGTTAGCATTTAGTATCTTGACAGTTCAGTTGTTCAGAGTGAGGAGGAATGGAGAGGAGAGAGGCCTGGGATTACAGCCTGTTATTGACCCCCAGAAACTGTTTACTGTGGTTATCTCTCAACACATGTCTTCATGTCTCTCTGTATGCTAAATTTTGCCTCCTGTACAAACAAAACCATGATAACTCAGGTCTGTTTAAAGTATTTTTACCATATCAAGTTTCCGTTCTGTTTTCAACATGTATGCCCAAGCCTGTGAAATCAAAAAATGTGGTTTGAAATTTATTGCAGAAAACTGGAAGTCCACCACTTCTAGACACAATATTGTAAACACCACTGTGTTCATGTGTATATTCATGTGCTGTGTATGTGGAGGATATGTGCACGTGTGCAGGTATCCTTTATTCATGTGTGGTTACATGAGTTTCCCTTAAAATCACTCATGTATACTTAATATGTTTTTCTTCTCAAATCCCTTCAGCAATGCTGAACTTAACCAAGCCAGAGCTGAGTGGAGAGACACCTCTGGCTCCGACGAAAATTTCCTCTCACCCCTTGAATTTTTCTTTGCGCTCTCTGACCCATGATAGTGGTGTGATTTACCCCCGAGAGTTGCAGCACAGCGGCCCTCAATCAGCCTTTTGTTTCCGTGGACACTCTGCCCCGTCTATAATTTTCCCAGGCAGAGCAGATAGCGAGTAGCAGTTCAAAGCCTCCTCCCGGCTGGCTCCTGCCTCAGCGGTAGCATTGGGAAACAGGCCCTTATCTCCTCCTCCTCCTCCTCCTCCTCCTCCTCCTCCTCCTCCTCCTCTCCAGCACGGGGGATGGGGTGAGCTTATCTCCTCCACTCCTCTTTTCGACTAAAGTGAGAGAGGCCAGCGGTCCACCCGGGCTCTGCTCTGGCCATGACCCACATGCGCTCGAAAACAATACTCGACTTGCATGGCCACACACATGCTCACATTAATTTTTATATATAAGTACACACTCTGGCACTGGAGATATTATTTATATTTATTTTTTTTCCCAGTACTTCTGCTGCTTGTTTTGTTATCGATTCGTTTTTATACCAACTGTTATTATATTTTGAGCCTTTATTTTTTCCTGTTTTGCACCTATAATCCATGATGTTATATGTTATTTGTTTATTGCACTTTATTTAAAGGCATGTGAGTAGGACTTCTGTCTTGTTGGTATTGCTCCTAATTAAAATCATAAATAGCATTTGGCAGCATACAGTGAGTAATAAACTTTGGCTGCTGTGCATTTGTCACACATAATAAATAGATTTAAATCCACAAATGCCGCATGGCTGATATTACATCAGGAGCAGGGATTAATTGTTTACAGGATGATACTTTTTTAAAAACTTTTATTTCATTAATTATTTTTGCTCGTTTACTTGCCCTATTCTCCAGCTAAAGTAAACAGTTTGTGCATTTTTTTTCCCAATGGGATTGTCGACAGCGGACTCAGAGGGCGTCAAAACAGTCGCTGCCATTTTTAAGCCTGGGTGGTGTAAACAAACAGGTGGGGTTGCTCAATTATCAAGCATACGACCATCAACGCTCAACGAGACTGAAACATCTAATACGATATATATGTTTTTAATGATATACTGTATATAAGTGCACTGGCACACAATGGACACAATGACTTGCCAAAGTGTAGGATTTGACACCTATATGTCAAGAATTCAAGGTCAAACTTGAGCCAAATTCAAACCATATTATTGGATTCGTTTGAGCACCGCACACATTACACACATGTTGAAGCACACATGCATAATGTCGAGGTGTTACCTGAGTTTGAGGTGTCGCCATCTCAGCAGGAAATTGCTTTTCTACAGGTGATTTTGTTTTCAATTTGTAAGGCAGCACTTTTGCCTCATGATCAGCCACAAGTAATTCCAGTTTTATAGGGGCAACGGCGAGGAACTGTTCATGCAAATTTAGGAAAACACTATTAATACCTGGGGACCTGAATAGCCAAGTTAAACAGAGAGACTATTGTGTGCCGTTACATGACATTGAAGAGCATCAAGTACAAATACTTTGCTACTGGACTTGAGTAGATTTTTCAAGTATCTGTACTTTGCTTGAGTATTTATATTTCTGACAACTTTAGATGTTTACCCACTACATTTCAACACAAATGTCGGCATTTGACACACTAGGAATGAGACTTTTTTTTCTCACTGGTGTATTTATTATTAACTTGGATCAGCTCAAATCCTTCTGATTCTACCTTTAAGTTAGATTATTATATTAATATGATATGTCGTTCAGTTAGCTTTGTACAGAAATGGCCATGGACACTTTCTACTTTTATACTTTGAGTACATTTCAGGGCCTGTACTTTCTTACTTTCACTTGAGTAAAGAAGTTGAATCAGTACTTGTACTTTTAACAAAGTAGCTGTTCTTTAACTTGAGTAAAGAATGTGTTCTGCCACCTGTGAATAAATATAGATATCGTTATTGTAAAGATTTAATGTAGTATAATTTGTTTTTGGATAATCTGCTTAATCACAAACATGTGGATGACTCCTAAATAATCTTTTGTAAACCATACAGATCAAAGTCAACCCCACAATGAATATAAACATGCCCGCACCTCCTTAAAATGTCATAGTTTCACCTTTATCTAAAAACTCTTCCGTTCTCTTCCTGGACGTTGTTGTCTCTGCTTGGTTCACCAGCACATCCTGTGTTCAGAACAGAGCAAGTGGGAGAAGTCCTCCAAAAGAATGCGGGGGGAAGCCTGTCGGCATTAACCTGCTTCCTATCAAACATCCCCAGCTTCTACACACTTTGTGCACACACATACACGTTGTCGTGTGTGTATTATGTTAGCAGAGACTAGTTGAATGAAGACTCTCCGCCTTATTGACAAAAGTAAGCTATACACAGTTTAATTTGAGATTGTAGGGGAAGTTGTACCCTGATGATTTACAGCCAGAAGCCTTCTACACTATGTACATCCCATCTATCAATAATCATCTGTCATTCTTGGCATATATGAATGCAGTAGTTGAGCAGTTATATGGAAAAAGATGAAAGGTGTGTCCTTTCAAAACCAAATTATTTTTTATTTAAAGTTTGATCCTGTGGTTGATCCGTTCAGTGTGAATGATGGATAAAACAAGCTGCTACTTCAAAGTATACTTGAAAATTGATGCCTATCATACCCAGGCCTCAGGAGTAACAGAATACAGATTCTGTTTTTAGGATTAAACAAAAAAGGTAACTGTGTTCTGTCAAAGTAATTACATTACAGACACTAGTTAACAGACTGTCCCAGAGGACACACACCCTAAAACAACCTACACTGTTGTCACACTTTGGACACACTTGCAGTGGTGGGAGTGGGCTTGCTACAGCTAATAAATGATCTGACGATATGTTGATGTCAAGTATTTCTGTTTAAAAGTATAGTCTTGAAAGAACAAAAACATAAAACGGCTTCTTACAGCTCGTCCGGCTTAATCCTAGTCTCCTGAAGCCCAGAAATCCCAAATTGATTTGAAAAGATTTTTCCTTTTTTTGAAGTAAATTTGTCACTGTAGCCGCAATGCTAAAAGTGTTAGCGCACACCCCGTCTGTAGATAATGGCTGAAATTTCATTTCTTGGTGAACTTGTAATTGCTATGCTTATGTTGGAATGACATGCTGTGCTGCCGGTCAAGCAGCAATAGTTGTTGCCGGTTGCCTTTTGGCTTTATTTTGCTTTCCATGCTCAAGTAACAAAAAAAGATGGTTGTGAGCTATAAAACCTCCAAAACTCCCCCTCTGAAACCTGTGAGTGACGTGATTTCTGCTTTATCCTTAAGTATCTACATTTTATGAGCTAAAATTCCACAAATGAGACCCAGGTTGCAAAAAAAAGAATTACATTTCCTTTCGGCTCTCCATGTATATCTCTGTAAATGAACCCCTGTAGAGTCCTAATCCAAACTTCTGGCTCCACAATTGCAGAGTTTAAATAAATCTAGACCACTGTGACCGACTCGTGAGTGAGTCAATGTGCTGCTGGTAGCCAGATGGAATAACTCTCTACTGTCTGCAACTAAAATATCAACAGGAAACAAGAGGACATGCAGACATGAAGAGATGGAGCAGAATTCACGTCAAGCTGGGAGCCGTGTCTGAAAATGTTTTGCATGCGTGTAGCTCGTTTTGGAAACAGTCAAAAATGATTTAAGCCGAGTTGTCCTGAAAAGTAAATTTGTTTTGCTTATACATTTAATTGGTGTCCAACTTTTTGCCGAGGGAAGCGAGTCCTGATGTGGTCCTAACTTGAATTTATTTTGTGTTTCCCTGAGACAGTCTCTCTCTCAAAACAAAGAAAATTAGCCTGTTGGTTGTGTATGTGGGTTTGTGTACGTGCACGCTTGCCTGCACGTGCGCGCGAGCAAGTGTTTACGCGCTGGTTTGCATGTGTGTGAGAGTGTGGTGATCACAGTCTGCCATTGTTGAGTAATGTCTAATTAGGACCCACAGTGAGGCAGGTAATCTGGCCGGAGTGTGTGGAGGGAGACGGGGGAGGGTGGGAGGCGGGGGGCCGGGGTGGGGTGGTGGTGGTGGTGGTGGGGGGGGGGGGGGATAAGTGGAGGCTTTGGCTAGGTGATGATTTGGGTTGATTATGTGCACTAATTGGGCTGGCCAAGTCGTGGAGCAGTGGTTGGAACCTGCAGTCTCACCTCTCATTAAAATGATCTAATGATGAGTTTCCAGCTCTTCTGACCAGAGGAGCGGGTGGCCGCGTCGGTCGCTAGTTAGCAGACTGTCCCAGAGGACACACACCCTAAAACAACCTACACTGTTGTCACACTTTGGACACACTTGCAGAGGTGGGAGTGGGCTTGCTACAGCAAAAAAAAAAAAAATTATCTGACAATATGTTGATGTCAAGATTTCTGTTGAAAAGAATAGTGTACCATTTGTTCCTTGTAAAAATCCACTGGAGTGCTTAAAAAGGTAGGAGGTGTTGATTTTTAATTAATGCAATTATTAGTCAAAGAGTATTTCAACTTTAAATCCAAATTCTTTTTTATACTAATTATTCTGAATGACAACATTACTGATTGTTTGCCGCCTCGCCCTCCTACTTTTACAGGAATAAACTGAAAAGGTTAAAAAAGATTTTGGTAAAAGGTTGAACACAAAGATATAGGAAAAAAAGACATACAAACTAGTGGAAAGTTGTTTTGCAGGACTTCAGCAGGCTGTGGCCACACATGAGGTAAATGAAAAGTTGTTGTTTTGTTTTACACCAACTTGCCAAAACAAGCTCAAGGATGTCACTGGAGATAAAGAAGCAGAGATTGTGAATTTGTGGAGTGATACAATGTTTGAGAGGAGAGCTGATACTAATATTTTTTCTGTTAATGTTTATTTTGATTTTGTTGTTATTTATTTACCATTTTGTGCCAGCAAATCAAGGAAATGTTTGCAAAAAAATAACTGAACTTGAACCCTTGGCTTTGAAAGAGAACACAATTCGGTAATGTAAATTTATAAAATAACCTTCATCACATTTTTTTTTTTTTTTTTAAGTAACAGCTCACAGCACATTTGTAGCCCACACTACAGCAACTTCCTCTGTGATAGGAATTTTCCAGAATTTATAGAGCCCTACAAACCGATGGCAGAGAATCACGAGCCGGTTGCTCATGAATGTGCCGGGGCAAATTAACTTGACACAACAGATGAACATTGGCCACTGCTATCGCTGAATGTCATCGGCAAAAGTAATATAATAAATCAATGGATCCATAACTTGAGAGAATTATTTCCACACAGTGATGAGCTGATATTATAAATGATTGGACAGGATATTAACAGCAACTTCGGGGTCACTGTGGTTGGACTGATCTAATAGAAAACAGTGCACCATATGTGTGACTGAGTGATCTACTTCCGCACGAGATTTTCTGCACGTTTGGTGTTTAGAACAATACAAGAAGTGCAAAACAGCATCAACAGTCAGATGAGCTAAACCCCTCATAATGGGCCAAAAGGACAGGAAGTGTGTTCCAAGTATTTTCAACATGGTTTTGTTTTTTCCTCCCCCTTTCATCCCGACTTTTATTTAGTCACGGCCTGTAAAAAAGTCACAGGATATTTTTCATGCATTCAGTTTTTTAAACAAACCCGTTGTTTTTTTTAAATTTTTAAATTTTTAAATTTTTTAATCAGAACTATTAAGGTGTGTGTGTTACTGCTTGTACTTGCGTAACATATTAACATGACTTTGCGACTTTGCTCCTGAAACGTGTAGCTGTCTTGGCTATTAGTTCCATGTTTATGAGATGGAGTTTAATGCGCACCACGTTACAGAGGGAGGAAATGAAACTTCCTCATGTCGCAGACAGTGTGCAGCATGTAGTCTGCTGCCCTAATCCCTCACCTGCTACACATTACCAAATCCCTATTACCTGCAACCCACCTAATCTTGGGATGTAGTTTCTGTCAGGTAGGATTAATAACACCCCACTGTGGCCTGAGTGGCCAGAATCTGTGTGTGAGTGTATGTGTATCTGTTTAAGTGTGTCCACACACACTCCCCTCCTCCTCTTTTCTTTAATAAGCACGTTGTAATTTATGGTTGCAGTTCATCGACGGACGGCTGGCCAAATTGAACGCAGGCCGCGGCTTCTCCGACGTGTTTGAAGAGGAGATCACAGAGGGGGGCTTCTGTGGAAGTGAGTAGTGCTAGACCGACCTGTCCATCAATTGGCCGCATTGTATGTATTTGCCATATTTCATGCAATAGGCAATAGTTATCTAAATAGTGTTTCAGTAAGATGTAAACGCAGTGAACAAATAAAGAACAAAGTTGTTAATGAAAAAGTAAAGACACTAATAGTCTCCTAATGCACTGTAAAATGTAAAACAAATTGATGTACAAAAAGGCATCTAAAGATAATGAAATGATTAAAAAGATGGCGAATTTTTTATTATTATTATTATTATTATTATTATTATTATTATTATTATTATTATTATTATTATTATTATTATGCAGTGTTGAATATTTTTAACAATGACTTAATTTAAAACACATCTAGCAGTGTCTGAGTCATGTTTAAAACCTGTTTGAACTCATGAAACAACTCAGAACACATGAAGCCCTTTGAGTAGTAATGCTCTGTAGTTTCTTCGGAAGAACTGAGTTTAATTATTATTGATTAAAAATGGCAACATTATGCTCTGAATTATGGTTTAAAATGATTTATAACCATTTTTAAACTTGTAAAAAGTGAAACAGTGAAACGGTTCATTTTCTTATTTTTGACATGCATCTCGAGTGTCATTTGTTCTGAAAATCTTTATTGGAAGCGACACAAGGGTTACTTGAAAATCTGATTGAATGTGGCAAAAGAAGATTGACGAAAGAATTAATAAGGTTTTGGCAGGACTGAGCATGATTACGCGCAAAGTCTGTGCACGAGACATCAGAAGTTTGAAATCCCACAGGAGTGCTCAGACAAATTAGACCGTTTTGATCACAACACTTGTGGTTGTCTGAGTCGTGTTTGCAGGACAAGAAAAAAAAAAACAAATGCCATCCAGATGTCGCAGCTGAATATCCATCATATTATTGGGCTCATCAATTCTGATCTTGACCCAAACCCACGCTGTCATCTGTGATTCTGTTCTTGAAACATTGGAGAGGAAACCCTTGTACAAAAGAAGCTCAGGATAAAACATTCATCCTTTCTGCACTCCCAAATCCAACATATCCAGTTTCTAATGCTAATATGTACAAGAGTAAATGATTCACTCAAAGATTGTTGATTGTACAGGACAAAGAGCATAACAAATAATGGCAGAAAGTGACTGTATAGTGCATGAATGTATGTATATTTTAGTTTTTCACCTGTTTGTCCTCTTTGAAATAGAAATGGTTCTGTCTACAATTTAAAATGTGTCACAGTGTAATATACATAGTTACTTTTGCTTTGCAATGTTATCACAATGCTCTCGAGTGCAAAATGATTAATTCATGTCTCCTGCGTTTTATACATCCCTCCAGGTAATTCAAGGTCTTACCAGCAGTGGATGCACACTGTAAAGGTATTCCTAGAGTCCTGCATATCATACCTAAATGCTTTTATCTTTGCCTTCTCTTTCTTATGTTTCACTCATTTTACTCCCGAGTTATATTTAATTGAGAGTATGATTGACACGACTCAGTGTTTGAAGTCCTGCCGCCGCGTTTGGAATGAAGGGGGCTGCCTGAATGTACAGATCCAACGCGAGTGCAGTTTGGTGTGTGAAGCGGCGCGTGCAGCAGGACAGTGGAGACAGACAGGGAGGGGAGACAGAAGTGATTTGACGTGACAAGACGTCCTCCGACATGACATGTTGATCTGGCAGCAAACACAGGCGTTACTCCGCTGAACCGACCCAAGAACATAGATCTTTCCCTCCTTCCTCATCTCCTGTCTCTTTCCCCCTCTCCTTTTCTTTCGCCATCTATCTCTCTTTATCTTCCTCTCTCTCCTCCTCTCATCTCTGTCACAGCCCCCCCCTCAGTCTCTCCCCCCCCCCATCCCTCCCTCCCTTCCTCCCCCCCCCTCTCTCACTGAGCATCTCTCCCTCACCCTCCCTTTCTCCGCACGCCGTCAGCTAAGGCTGAATTAGTTCTCTAGAGTGCTCTTCAAAGGTTTGTTAAAGTTCACATTTCCTGACTGACAGGGATCTATAAGAGGGGCCTTCACCTCGGCCCCTCTCCTCCTCTCCCTCTGCAGACTTCTGAAACGCCGTCTGCCATTTACTCTGTTTAGCCGTTTAGCCGTCGCTTTGTGCTTACACTAAAGACCAAACAGGAAAAGAGTGAGACGCAGAGATGCAGCAACAGAGAGATATTGGGTGCCATAATGTCAGTCTGCAGAAATCAATCACGCACCGTCCCTGCCATCGCTTTTAGGCTGCTTCTAAATAAAACCCTCCTGAAATATTGTGAATCACGCAGTTTATCATGGCTCAGTGATACAGTACTTTATCTGGTGTCATCAGAAGTTGTATTACAACGATATTTACAGCTGCAGAGGGAGTTTTGGCTATGTTCTGATATTGAAAAGGGGTCCTGTGTGACTACTGTGGTATTTACAAGCATACTATACATCACACTGTGACAAGTGTATGCAAAAATCACATAAAATAATCAAACAGATTGTCAAGACAATGAGTAGGGTTCACTTGTTTCACTTTACAGGAGACAAATTTCCTCAAACATATTGCCCAGCCCTACCTGTATGCATATATGAATATATAATATGAAAAATAATTAGCTTGAATGTGTGTTTATGTGTGGAAACTCCCCCAAAATGCCTCTAAGTGGCTGATTAATCATTTTCTGTGTCTATTACAGAGAGGAGGAGCACTCTTCAACACAGCTGTGACAAAGGTACATTCTTTTTCTCAAGCTTAATGCACTGTTGTCTTCAATATGCACATAACTTGAAACACCACGTCCTGAAAATCCCACTGAAACAGACCTCAGGTGACATTTTGCGGGTTATTTTTGTGAAAATGAATCAGTCTGCATGAATATACAACAAATTAATGTCTGCTTTGGAACTGACAGTGGAAGGAACGGGAGCAGTGTTCACGACTAGTCCATGTTTGATGAGCAGCGCCACGTCGTTATGCGTCGTGCAATAGGTGGTCAGGGTGCCCTTTCATGTTATCGCCTCCTGTTAGTGTGCGAGGCGCTCTTATCCAGCCTTTTGTCTCCGTGTGGTTTTTTTTGCCACAGGGATCAAAGCATTTCTTGATGTTACATGAAACCAGAGTGGAATGTTAACGCAACATGTTTTGATTAGTAATCTGTGTGTGTGAAAATGTGTGTGTGTGTGCTTGTCTTTCTCTTCCTCCCTAGGCCAAGAGTCATGCCAAGAGGGGCATCCGGGACATTAAGGGCAGGCTTAAAGCAAGGGTGAGCAGCACGGACCTTCACACCTCTCAGACACACACACACACACACACACACACACACACACACACACACACACACACACTCTCTCTCGCAGCAGCATGCGTCGTACACACACCCCTGTACACATAATTCTGTTCCGAGGCACACAGATAGACACACGCCCCCCCTCATAGAAACAGACAGGAAGGCTGCTTTACATGGAGAGTGTGATTCTGACGCAGGGGCCTTTAATGACTGCTGAAGCCTGCTTAGCGCTTTGTTCAGGGCTGTACATTTTTAACCAACGCCCCTCTGGCTATGGCCTGTCATGTCATCCGAGCCGCGGCCCCTCTTTCTCTTTTATTGTCTGCATATTTCATCAGTGAGCCTGTGATTTCCTCAAAGCTAATGTAACGAGGTGTATGTTTCCATAAGCCTGATGGATTTGATACGGCAATAGCAGTTTGATCTGTCAGTGGGAAACTGAGGAGAGAGGGCACTGATGATGTACAAGAGGAGTGCGCCGTGTTCTGCTGTGTGCATGCACGCACTCATAGAGGCAGTGGAGGTGTTGAATCTGTTTGATTTTGAAGTTAAACAGATTTCACGCGCACTCGTGAATGAATACACAAACATAATTCAGGGAATTTGAGTGTTTTCTGCATCATTCTTCATCTGCGTCGCATTAATGTTACTGGCAGCCACGGACAAGGACCTGGAGATAATTGCTGTAACCTGTTAGATCCAAGGATTTGCTATTTGCCTTTGGTAGTTATGACGGTGCATGAAGAGTCTTTGGGGTTTGGACAGTTGGTCGGACAAAAGAAGCAATTTGAAGATGCCATTTTGGCCTCCGGGAAATTGTTATGAGCATTTTCCACAATTTTGTTGACATTTTATAGACCAAGCGATTAATCAGTTCATCGTGAAAACAATTGGCAGGTGTTTTGTTAATGAAAATAACTGTTATTTGAAGGCCCAAAAAAAACACCTCTCTGATTGTATAAAAAATGCTGATCACTGGAGTTTGTAGCAACATTTACACAAACACAAGTTTAATGGGGTAGTAACTTTTTCATCTGTGGATTTGATGCCAACCCGGTATTTAGAGATTTAGAGCAACATGACAGTGTATGTGGAATTGACAGTGGTAGAAAGAGTAATGAAAATATGTACTTAAGTAGGAGTAAAATTACACAACTGAAATGTTACTCAGTCCCAGGTGAAACTGCTGGGGATGTCTTGGTTTGTTATTGAGCCATTTGTGATCTGATAGCCCTGTTAGCTACAAAAAATGTAATTTTATTGATTTTAATTCAAATTGTACTCAGTACTCAATTATGATTAAAAATAACTAAGTAGATTATGTGCTGTAATGTAAGTCAAATTAAAGACCTGAAAAAGTCATTTGAGCTGATGTAATTAGTTACTTCCCCCCCTGGAGATTGACCTGGATAAAGTACAGTTCCTTTGTTCATCATAATGCAGGAGTATGTAAGCAAATGCAGCAGTGTGGCTCACTGATGTTTTAGTTTGCAAACAAAACTTTGTCTCTAATGCACAGATGAATGAGCTATATGAGGATCTAAGTGGGATCAATTCATCATTTCACGTGATTTGCTGGCAAGAAGAGAAAGTATAGCGTATCACCAGATTGATGGTTTCAGTTTGAAAAATGCTGTTCAGAAAAACTGTGTATATATATATATATGTAATTTATAACACAAATAATCTATGATTTACATTCATCATTTCTCTCTCAGGAAGAAGAAGAAGAGGGGATGATGGTCTGTGCAGGGTCTCCCACCAGCACCAAGAGCCTGTCTCCAAGGAGACTGCAGAAGATGAGACGGGTATGACAAACACACACACACACACACACACACACACACACACACACACAGATGCACATCAGTAAATGACTTAACTACATTTACACTGACTGATCATACCAGAGCTCAGTTTTCACTTGACCGACAAGGATGCAGTCTTCCACTTCAGCACTCTTTACGTCCACTTTTTGTTCTCAATTTTTCCTTTTTTTCACTCCATCCCCACATCTCTCTCTCTCTCTCTCTCTCTCGCTCTCCTTTTATTTTCATCCCTCCCCACTTCCCCTCCTCTGTAACAGCTCTTGGAAAGTACCGTAGTTTGTCAAGGTGCCAAATGTAATGATAAGCATTTTTTTTTCTTCACTCAACACACTCATGTTGTACATTCGGTATTTTTCTCTGAACAGCACGGACAGTAGAAGCAACTCATCTGCTGGTCAGCATTTCCTCTGAAGAATTTGCTTGTGCACCATAAGTGGATTTTTTTTTTCTTTTTTTTTTTCTTTGTTGTGTGCAGAGCTGGCATACAATGCGCAAGCACATGCACGCTCAAAAAGCACAAATTCATCAGTAAATTTATCAAGAGAGTTAAAAATGTTAGCTTATTATGCGACACTCCAGTGAAGTGTAAATGAAAACGTGGACACACATTTTTTCTTAGGCTCCTGTACTGTATTAAACACACTCAGACAGCCTGAGGGCTACGAGTTATATCACCTCATATCTATACGTCTGCAGTCTCAGCTGGAGCTTTTCCACCTCTTCTAGCTAAACAAAAACCAGCAACTGGACTCCCAATTCTGTCTAAAGAACCACAAAAAAACATGCTGGCAATGCACACACTGACATTTTGGTCACAGTCATGTAAGAGTGTGATTAGGAGAGGTTGTGCTGTCTCTAATTAGCGTTGTGTTTCCTGTGTGTGTGATGAGGCTGGAAAGTCTTAGCGCAGAGGAAGGTGTGACGGCCGGGGAGAGGAGACGAACGGCAATTAGGGCTTTTCTAAAGGCTTCCTCGGACACCCCCACCCCCCGTCCTCCCTGTCCCCCACCAGCCAGTGCGCACACAAAGACGAGGCCAAACCTGACACACAGGCACACACTCACACACAGATTAACAGTTAACATGCAACTGATGTGCGCACAAACACGCACACACACCGTATTCAGCAGACACACTCACTCACACCCCTGTCCCTGCCATCGAGGCCTGTTCATTGCCACAGTAACGGGTCCCTGGAGACCGCTGGAGGAGGGACACACAGGACACAGGATAACATGTCCCACAGCACTGGTTTTGTGGGTGTTTGTGTTTATATAATGTCCACACCGCTCCTCCAGTTCATCTCTTAACACATATCGGTGCATGACTTATAGTTCATAGTTCATCGCCCAGGTTTAATATTGTGTTTTTACTGGACCCCTCCTCATTAAAGACGCAAAACCCAGGAGGAGAGTGAAGTCTGACATCCCAACACTTTTTTCTTTTTTTCTTTTTTCTTTTCCCTGTCGCCTGAAACTAAGACTGAAAATTGAGAAGCCAAGAAAGCCTTTATAATTTATGGCCTGTCAGTGTGCACTGACCCCTGAAAGACTGAAACATTTTGATGGAAGTTGTACTGGAAATGATTGGTTCTTGTTGTTTTTCAGGATACTTATATATTCGCTCATGTCTTGAAGCCACATTACTGTACTTAAAAACTCAAAATTGAAGCTGAAAATAAACCCAACTCTCATACAAAAGCTTTTTTTTTTTCATGTCCACCTCAGTAAGTCTGTTTTTTTCTGTTTATATGCGAAGATGGAAAAGAAGACTCACCTGACTGTTTAAAGCCCAGCATATTTACATTTCAGTTACAGTTCAAAAGAACGTTGGAGGAAAACATAACTATTGTTCAGACTCTCTCTCATCTCCATCGTTTCTCAGTCTATGCGCTGTATGTTTTTTTCATTGTGTTTCTTTTTTTTTGTTTTGTTTTTTTTTTGTTTTTTTCACGAGATTGCTTCCTATGAAACCTTGATACTGTGTTCTGCCCACAACTGTCGCGGCCAGGTGTTCCTTGTGCGAGAAATTGCTCTCGGTGGGACTAACTCAGTTAAATAAAGGTTAAGTAAAATAAGAGAAAGAAAAAGAAATCATACCTTTATCCTCACCCCTCCCCCACCCCTCGTGCCCACACACAGACACCTACTGTACAGCAGTACCTCGGCCCACTCTCGTCCCCTTCTTTAAAATATGCCCCACTCCCTCTCTGTAGACAAACCTCGGTCTGGTCTTGCAATGCAATGAATTTTCCTAAAATATTATTTTCCTAGAGTAAAATAAAAATTCATACTTTTCTTCAATTGAAACAGCCCCCCGTGTGTATCAGTGATGGAAGACTTATTATTGGAAACACTTCTCATTAAAAAAGCAGTTGCACAAAAACTCAACACTGTAAACTTCATCAGTTGTACTGCGTTAGTTATAACCAGTGTAGGTGTATCTAATAAATGAGCAACTGGGTGTGTATTGATGTTAGTCCTGCCATTTTTTAAGCAGTATTCTTGCACATTCTTATCCCGTTGCCTCACTTTATTTACAATAAACACAAGATAATTATATTTATTTTCCTTCCTTCTTGTTTCATCCTTAGCTTCAGAATATATACTCAGAAACCTTCTCCTCGTATCCTCTCCACCATTCCATACCTTTGACCAAGTGACCAACAAAAGCTCATTCGCCTGCCCTCTAAATTCAAAAACACGTCCCCATCCGACACTCCAAAAATGTGATGTGATTAACAGCATTCCATCCTTCCTGCATGAGAGAAAAAGCCTGATGCATTTTAAGCATTCAACATTTTTTTTTTTTTTTTTTATATATATATATTTTTTCCGCAAACACCTCTATGTCTGTCCTTGAAAATGAAATGAATGATCCTGGAGTAGCTACTTTAATTAATCATAGCAAAAATAATCAGAGTTACGAAATTCATATTCTATTTGATCAGCCAACACACACACCAAAGTGAAAGTGCTGCTGTCATTTGCGTACGTACTTGAGCCCGTTATCTGGCGGCGGAGTGGGTGATTTGTTTTGTTTGGTGAGCTTGTTGATTAAGAATGTAGGAGTAATCTTTTCTTTTGACAAAAACAAGACTGAATTGGACTGCTGACTTCTCGTCTGATACAACAAACAACAACCATTGTTCTGGCTCCTGTATGGTTCTGTGTGTAAGTTCCACATCTGTTTCCGAGATTCTGTTTAAGATTTTGTATATCTGGTGTGTGTGTGTCTGTGTGTGTGCGTGCGTGCATGCCCGTTTTTATGTAGTATTTTGCTGTAAGCATCTGCACATAGAAAGTGTTTTGTGCCTGAGCATGTATCCGTGTGTGTGTGTGTGTGTCTGTGTGTGTCTGTGCGTGTTCACAAACATGCTTGCATTTACCAGTTTGCCTCAGGTTGGAGACAACAGAATGACAGCTGTTAAGAGAGCAGAGGATAGCAGAGGTTGGGACAGTGTTATGGACAATGACAGCCAGCAGGCTTGTGGCCGGGCTCAGCCCCAGGCTCTGGACTGTTCACCTGGTGAGGCAGGAGAGATGCCAGCCAGGAAAACACCACACAGCTCAGGGTGGAGGGGAAACAAGGAGCTAACAAAGATGTATGGCAAGAACAAAGTCACACAGATACCTTGTGTGTGTGCGTGTGTGTGTGCGTGTGTGTGTGTGCGCGTGTTTGTGTGCGTGTGTGTATGCATGGGTGCATGTGTTTGGTGTTTGCATGCTCCATCGGTGGGAGACAGCTCATGTGTTCATGGCCAGTAGACACATATGGACACTATGCACATGACTTGTGAAGTGTCTGTGTTGTAACACAGGAGAATGAACAGGACTATAATTTCAAACATGCTTATACTAAAATCTATTTTTAATACAGTAACACTTGAAGTATTGCTCACAAGCATTACGTGGACATTGTGTGTGCATTATGGTCAGTACATGATTGAAAGTGCTATAATATGCTGAAGCAATACTTTCTGGGTAGACAGAATAGCTAATAACTTAAATAATAAAATAAAACATATTCCTGTATTGTAGATTATAGACCATGCACTGTGTGTGTGTGTGTGTGTGTGTGTGTGTGTGTGTGTTATAACTCATAATAATGAAATCTTTATGTAATTGTAAATATTGTAATATTGTAATATAGTTAAGATGCATCACACTGAACTTTAAGCACAGTGGCTCTCTGCTGTGTGTGTATGCGTGTGTACGCGCGTGTGTTCGCGTGCATGATTTTACATGGTTATTTGTATGTGTTTGTAGTCTCCACTTCGCTTAGTTTCTCCCCACTTCAGAGACCCAGCTGACTTCCTTGCTGAAACCAAAGTGCCATCTCCTGGCGCCCTCCGAGTACTGCACCGCAGTCACTCACAGGAGAAGACACCTGGTGATTTGACTGGATGAGTTTAGTCTCGCAGAATGAGCATAATGCACATTTTCCTTCTTTTATATGGCTCCTGTTTTAAGCGAAAGGGAAGTGGTCTTTCAGCAACAGCCAGTTGGACAGACGAGTAGTGGATCTTGCCTCAAACACTGTTTTTTTTTTTTCTTCTTCTTTTTTTTTTCTCCCTCCCCTTTCGAGTCAGCAGCTCTTAAACAGGCAGACACAGACTTGGCCGTACTTCTGCAAAGGCTCTGCCTCTCCCCAAGGTTTGTTTGCATTTTACCGGCATCTCTTTACATAGACTGCCAAGCTGTGAGATCAGTGCCCACTCAGAAATACCATATGAAATGTATAATGTAAGACCGGCTATTAAAGTCCACTAGCGTTTGGCCCTGTCACAGAGAGGCATAGTTGTTCCGCATAACCAGTCATGCAGGGAAGAAGGGGAAAGTTTGTTTCTCCAAATGCAGCTACTAAAATGGATGGTGATGACTGTTTTCCCCTCATAACCACAGAAATGAAATGTAATTTGTTTTATCAAATCTGTTTTTTGAGGCCCCTTAGATATATTTAATACTTTTGCTTATTGTATTAGAAAATCCCAGGATATACAGAACTAGAGTAGAGGATAAAGTAGTCATGTGTACAATTCTGCCTTCATTTGTTCACAGTCCTCGACTTCTGTAAGCGAGACTAAAGATAGGAGTGTGAGAGTGAATCAGGGCTGAGGATTCATCTGCTTCTTTATCCTGGTAATCAGTAGCTTGGATCATAATGTAAAAAATAAATAATATAAAAATGATAGACATTTGTAAGGCATTTAGTGAATTTGCTGTCCAAGAAAGGCTCAGATGTCATATCTTTTCCTTGATTTGAGGGGCACAGGAGGATTGAGCTACAGTCGCTCAACTGAAATAACCTGACGGTTTTTTATTTTATTTTTTATTTTCATGACTCCTGCTCCTCTGCCGCATCTCCTCCTGACTCCTTCGCTCCTTGCGTTCTGCACAGTATCACTTGCGATGGAGAGGAAGGGAAGCGAGAGCCAGGCAGACAGAAACTGTGACATCTGTCACTGACAGCAAAGTGATGGAGGGAGAAAATGGGAGACAGGAAGGCATGGAGGGAGAATTTTCTTTTTCATTTTCACCTTTCAGTTTCCCATTAGCCGACAGCGAGAAGCTAATGAAGGAGCAGTATGATAATCTGTTGTTCGGCTATCTTGTGCTTTCCGCTGTCCTGTCAGGCCTGGGGAGGTACAGGGTGGTGGCAGAGCTGTCACCTGTTTTCACCGGCTCAGAGTCTCTCATTGTGAATGTCTGAATTTGAAGATGTTGTTGTTGTTTACTCTGACACGCAGCACATCTAATTTTACATCTCGGATTTAACAGCAGTTGTTGGTTTTGACAGCTTTTGAGGAGGTGAATATAATGTTTCGAGGGACGACTTTGTATCTCACATTACCAGTAAAACGAATGCAACGTGTCGGCCATTTTTTTTTTTTTCCTTTTTTTTAGTGTGATAAACTCCACTCCTGTGCAAAATGTGGAGCTCCCATCGTAAAATGCTCGGTTGTTGTAAATAGCTTCATCTTAACTGCTGCACTAAGGGGTCACCGTGAAGAGAGGGAATGACAAATTGATAAAGCCGTGAAGTGAGGTACCATCCATTTACTGCTCCCTATGGAACTTCCTTTCGTAGACGGCACCAAAGCTGTAACAGAGATCAGAGGGCCAGGCTTCGTGACCTGTGTCTGGTTGTGTTTGGGTTCACCTTGCTTTAATAAACACCTAGACGCAGAGAGGGGCCCTGCTCTCCTGAACGCAGCCCTCTTGCACAAAAGCGCAGTCTAAATAACGGCACGCACCATCAACATACGGCGTGTGTGTGTGTGTTTGTAGTGTTTGTGTCTCACAGGTGCATCTCTGCTCCGTCGGCCCGCTCTGGCTGGCTGGCACGCTGGCCTGGCCCCAGATTTACTGCCCTGACACAGGAATCCATTAAAGGCTGTTTAGGGATCCCAGGCCTGAGCCCCTCTGAAATCTCTTTCATTATAGCTCCAAGCTACCATGGAAGGGGAGCGGCTCGGCCAATCAGCGGTGCCACCACATGTGTTCGTGTTTAGCCCGATGGCTGAGAGGCTTAAGTGGCTACTGCACACATCTCCTCCGCTGACTTTTATGGAGAAAATGGCACTTTAACTCTTTGTGTTTTTTTTGTAATAGGGTGCGTATGTGACTGAGTGTGTGTACGTGAGTGTGTGCGGGTGTGTATGTCTTCCCTGGCCGAACACGGGCCCTAAATGAGGCCAGGCCAGCCACACGTTACATTCCGCCTGTCTGGCTGGCACTGCGTCGGCTAATCAAGACCGGCTTGGTTCACGGTTCCAATACCGAGTGCACCCCAACCCCCAACCCCCCACCCCGCAATTCCCATCATTCTTTGGGTCTTTGAGGAATCTTTTCTCACCTCTCAGTATTTCCTTCCTTCCGTTTTTCATTCACTCCCTTCCTCCCTCATTCTTTTGAGTTGTTTTTTTTTTTTTTTTTTGTCTTTTCATCATAAGTGTTCCTCACTATTCCTCACCTTTGCGTCTCTGATTTTCCCTTTAACCACAACCGCAACGCAGGCGCACAAACACAACTGTCTTCACTTCTCAAACACATCCCCAGTGCTCGGCTCACTTTTAAGGTTGTAAAGATCCCTTTTTCTCAGTGCTGGGCTTTGATAGCGTGGCTAACGTGAGCTTAGCAGAGAAAAATGCAGAGAAATCAGTGAGGTGGAGCTAAGACGGTGTTAGAGGGGGGGAAAAAACCCCAACAAAACAGGGAAAACAGCACAGTGCCCCTTAATGCTAATGCACACTGGTTGTTAGCAGTGCTAGCATATTAGCTGTGCCCCATGAGTGTATGAAAAACAGGAGAGACTGAAGGACAATTTGAGATGTCACCAGAAAAAAAAATAGGATGTGTCTTTAGCAGTATCTAAGAAGGTAAATGGGCAAAATGCAAAGAGTGTAAATTAGAAAGTGAGATAGTGTTAACATAAGTGAACATGCACATGCAGTCAGAGAGGAACATGTGCGTCGTAGTGAAAGGCATGTTAATAAGTGGCCTGGGGCAGATCTGGGCTCCCATGGGGAGAGTCCTGCCCTGCTCTGTGAAGCCTCTGTCTCTTCTTTAACCCGCCCATTAAATATGGTACACAGGTGGCTTATTAAACCCTACTGTGTCAGACAACTACAGTGCCCACTGATCATTCAGCACACTGCAATGACAAATACAGTCACATGCACGGGTGTGGTTAATACGAATGATTAATGCAGTTACCCACGTATTAACTCGCGGTGCGTGAGCAGCTTGTAGTTTGCAAATAACGCAGAGTTTGATAAAATCCTGCAGGGGATCTTAAAGATTTTTATCCCTAGACCCAAATTTGACAAATTTAATCTCAGCCCTGCAGGTCGGGGCTCATTAAAGGTAGCTAGTGCTCCTGTGTTACGGGGACCCAACCGTGTTGTCATAGTTTTATTAAATGCTGCACCTCAGCAGAACACTGTATTCTGTCTAGACTCCATGTTTAGAGAGACCCCCGCCCCCCGGGTCTACTTTTATTGTTTAATCATATTATTCTTTGCGTCTAACATCTACTCTCTGTGTTGTTCTCATTAGCAGCACAACTTCAACAAGTCTCCCATGAGCGTGGGCCCTCGAGATCTTGGATACGGGCTTGATGATGATGAGCTGGACAGGGCAAGCAAGTAAGTCCTCCTATTCTTATGACCTGCCTTAAAACACTTTGTCACTAAAGACATTTTGACATTTTTCAAAAATATATGTCTTGTATGTGAAGATTTGGGAACTTTTGCTGGCTGATTTTTATTTTTTATTTTTTGTTAAGGGTTGACAGCAGGTTCAAGATTGCTTTTCAGCCTGTTTTTACTCATGATAATACTGCCCCCAAGTGGACATCTTTGGCAACAGCATTAGTCAACAGAAATGCCAGTCCCACTATAACTGCTTCCTTTCAAAGGAACTTGTTATGACAGTGTGTTGACTTACACTCACTGATATTCGCAGTAATACACAGTAATATAGTAGTATGTGTGTGTGTATATATATTTATATATATATAGACGACAGAACGCAATTATCTTATTTGCATCATTACACAGTATGAAATGCTGTTCTCTCTCCAGGATCTCCTCGGAGGACAGCGGGGACGTCCCCTCATACACGGAGGACAGCGATGATTCCTACTCGCTGGACCTCGACATCGACTCCTCCCGCTCAGGAGAGATGAACCTGCTGGAGGAAATCTTGGACTCTCTGAACACCTCGACAGTGGAGCAAGGCAAACTGAGCGCTGCCAAGAGTCTGGACTTCTTCAGGTCCATGGAGGATTTAGACTACATGCCCCCGGTACGCAAGAGACTGGAGGAAGACTAGATTACTATGTACTTATCTGTCTGTTTATTTGACAGGGGCAGTGCACAACTGTACTGGAGTTAGCTATTATTTATCTGTAGTCTCTGTGAAGGAGACATGGACAACATTTCTGAGACCTTGTCAGTATTTAATGGCTGAGGACATAAAAACAAATGCCAGAGAGGTATGACAGAAAGATCTCGGTTAATAGCTGTTGAACTGTGTCGGGATACGTTGATGGATTGACAGATGGGTAAAGATGCCCAATCGTGAAAGGATTGATCGTCACTCGTGTCTGATAAAACGCAGTTAGGACCTTTCAAATTAATTTTACTTTGAAGTTTTTGTGCACAGCTCTTCTGTCACATACAGTATTTTAACCTTTTCAATCCCCAAAGCTAATGGTAATGCCAACACAAAATGACCATTTATCTGCCTCCCAAAGTCAAAAATGTGTCTACTCAAAGTGGCTTTTAGTTTGGCTTCACACAAGTCAGAACATGACAGCAACTTGTGTGACTTCATAGTGTTGAAGGGTCAACACCCACTGTAAAATGTTTACAAAAGTTTCTAAGAGCATTATAACCAGCGAAGAACAGAGGCATTAAGTATTTAGTGTGCTCTGTAGAGTGTTTACAACCAAACATAATGACTCATTGATATGTTGACCCGTAGTGAGGTACAGCAATCGGCGCATGCTGCAAAATCACTTAAACACATCCTGATCACCAGCACTGATTTCAGCCACAGACGTCAGGAGGGCAGTTATTGATGACTACAAGGTTTCTTCAATAAGTTTATTGTCAAATGTTTTTTTTCCTTCTTTCCTCTGTTCCAGAGCAAGCCCAAAACATCCAGTGAGTCTCAGGCTGCAGATGAGAGTAGCTGTGGTGGGGGCGTGGATCAGGGCGGCTGGAACATGGGCCAGGATGACAGCGCGGTCCATGGAAAACACCTCCCGCCGTCCCCCCGCAGACAGCCCAGCAAGAGCAACCTGAAGGTGTCAAAGAAGCCGGCGACAGCTCCTGTACGGCCCACCATCACTTCTACACCTCCAGTCCAGGATGCTGACGCCTCCAAGTCACATCCTCATCAGCCCGCCTCTGACCCTCACCCTCTACCTCCAGGGCGACAGCCAGGAGACCGATACTCCTACTCGCCCCTCTTGTCCCATAGAGTTACGCCTACGCTGCCATCTCCCACTCTCTCCCACACCTTCAGTTCTCCAGCAAACTATTCTCCTGTACCTGCGGGACGGTCTCGGACCATCTCAGATCCACAAGCCAGCACGGAGCCTCCTCCGGCCCAGAACCAGACTGCATCTACCAGCATCCTCAGGAGGAAGGTGCTGTCCAAGGAGACAGTGAGGCACTACCAGGAAAAGGCCCTTCAGAGGCAGGGCAGCAAGGGCCATCGGGAGGATCAGGGGAGCCCGTCGAGGAACAGCCAGTCAGCTATGCAGGTCCCGTGGGAGAAAGACGTGTCCAAGGAGGGGCTCCTGGGACTCGGCCTGTGTCTGGGTCAGGGTAAAGGCTCTGGGGCAGCTGTGGTGCAGGATCAAGGCCTCCTGGAGGAGATTGAGTCCATGTGTTGCCTCGGCTCAGTCCTCCACAACAACCTGCAGCTCTCACAGGTCCACTGCAACAACAGTCACCACCCGGTCCAGGGCAAAGCCACAGACGAGTCGTAGGGGATGTCAAAATGCCATAGGTTCTACTGAAATATATTCACTTTAACTAGCCACAGTCTCAGAGAACACCTGACCTTTTTTATCTCAGCTATCAGGAACAAATATGAACAAATCTTATGTCATACAGGCAGAGTACAAACAGTCAGTCTCCAGAGCAAAAAACAGGAAGAGGTGAGTCGGTGCACTGCATAACTCTCCATCTTCTGAAGAAATGTCACGTAAAAGTTGAATAGGTAAAAATAATCTCACCACAGCGGTGGAATCACGTGAATTAATATGTGAGAGGTATCTACAATACACATCCTGTTGCCCATTGTATTGAATTTGTAAGAAAATACGCCTTACAAACAAAAAAGATAAGATGAAGATTTCTGCAGTGTGTTTACTGCTCGTTATAGTATGTCTGTCTGTGATCATCTAAATGTGTTCCCTGAGTTGTATTTTCCATCTTGTAACTTATTCACAATGTGATACCTGAAAAAAGACCCATTAATTAGAGTTTGGGTTTGAGTTTGAGATATAAGGAGCCAAACGGTGAAGAAGGAATTTTCCATCTTCACTTTGAGGAATTGAGAAAAGTCTCCGCATTTTATTTTTTCAGGATTAAGAAGGGATGGTATCTCCTCAAATCGTCGTCGCGTCTGTCGTTTTACCCACTGTGTTCGGAACATTTCACACGATCAAATTAAATTTGCACTCGTAGGTTAAAAACACATCGTGCTCAGTCTGGACCACCTGGGACGAAAATCATCTGAGGATTTATTTCCAAACACAAAGTCCACTCGGGCCTTTGAAGCTAATAATACACTGTGTAATGTAAATGTTCTTTTGTATTACCATGCCTTAAATGGACATGTGATTTGTTTTTAATTCTCTGGTGTCTTAACCTACAGATACCACCACAGGTACTTTCAGATCTTAAATGCAACAGTCAACAGTTCTTAAACAGCACTGTATTTCTCTGGATTAATAGATTAGATTATATATATATATATATATATATATATATATATATATATATATATATATATATATATATATATATATATATATATATATATATACACACACACACACACACACACACACACACACGATGTGCTTTAAGCTGCTGTTTTAATTGCATTCCAGATAATAAGATGTGCATGTCGAGCCCTTCTCTGCCTCTCTCCTCTTCCTGCAGTCCTCAGGACACTTTTGTTCCCCTGAAGGGAAATACGGTCAAAGTTTAAAGTAGACCATCTTTAAAAAGCCGGTGTCAGCGCTCTCTGTCATTCCACACCACCATCACCACTCTTCCCCTCCTGTTGTCCCTCCGGATCCTTCTGTCTTCTAATCTTTTCAGCACATCTAACTTTCACTCTCGACCTTAACAATAGAGGCCAGTTGTGCAGAGCTTGTGTGGCTCTGGGGAGATGTAGAATAGGGGGAACCTCAGCGGAGGAAGGCTGGTGATATTCTATGTTTGCTTTGATCGTCAACAAATTGATTTCAGACCCAGAGCCCTGTTGTTCGTACTGAAAACAGAACATCGCAAATATTCAGTTTTCGAAAAAAAGGAGCTGAAGTTTTAAGCAGATGTAAGTCAAACAGGAGTTTATAGTGCATTTGTTGGGGATAATATGATTAATTATTCATTTTGTTTGTTCACGTTAAGAAAAACATACAGTATCACCAGACTTATCACATAACTCTGTCTGTCTGTCTGTCTGTCTGTCTGTCTGTCTGTCTGTCTGTCTGTGTCTCCTTTTCTTTGCTCACAGGAGGAAATGCAATCTCTGTCCTCCTCGGTTAGAGTCACACACTGTAATGTAAAGCAGTGGTCGATGATTGTACTGTAACGAAGCAATATGGTTCCTCCTCAGAGAGTAGCTACTTGGATGTAATGTGTACAGACAAAAGTATTTCTATAACAGACTCTCCTGTGGAGAGACGCGCTCCACGTCCAGAGGTTGCGGGTTCCCATCATTCTCTGCGCCCGCCACAGAACCCAGAGAAAAAGAAGAAAGCTTTTTTTCATGTGCTTGTGTTGGGATTATTACATTTATGGTTCGTTGTTCTCGTGATTTACGCCAGACGCCAGCCGGTGTGGCAGTTTAATAGCAGCTATTTCTCCGCTTTTTGAGTGCTGCCCTGCGTTAACGATTTGCCCATAAAGTCTTTGGCGTGCTTCTAAAAGCCCAGGAATCAGTCTTAGTAATTCCAAAAAGGAGAGAGAAAAAAAAAAGAAACTGAGTCCAGCACAATCCCTGTACTGGCCTTATTCATTGTAAACACTTAAAAAAAAACATCTTTACTATGCAAATATTTCAAAATGATCAGAAGGGTCAGTCTTCTATAACAGTAATTACATTATGATGCACAATTCTACTTGAAAACGAATCACAATCAGACTAGTTAGTAGGTGCGCCTCACGTCCCTGCGTAAAAAAAGAATTGTAAAGGTCTTTTTAACTGTGTGTGAGCCGAGGTGTGTCTATGGGTGTTAATGACAGAATGGTGTATACGGTGTGCCTTATACAGTAAGAGAACCACCCAGTATAGCCAGAACAAGGTACAGTATTATGGACCGGAGACGTATGCAATGTTTTCAGACCACCTTAAATCACAGTCAGGAACGTGACGGTATTCATACGATCGGCAGATGTTAAACCTGCTCTGGTTCCTCAGAGACTGACCTGACATGAACTCGGGTACTAGCATTGTTTTTTATAGCCGTTTTTGTTTTTTGAGTTTCGGTTCCAGTCCAGCTGGAGCTGCTCAGTGTTTTTCTTTTGCTGCAGTGATCGGTGGGAATCTTCCCTCCTGGATTCGAGAGAATGTCTCTGAGTTTCCTCTGGGTTATTTGACTTTTTTGTAAATTAGGTACTTTTCTTTGGTTGGACTTATAGCTGATGACTTGTATAGTTTTGTTTTTTTTTTCCCCCTTCTTTCTCTCTTTTTCTAAAAAAAAAAAGAAAAACCTTGAGCCCTCTGAGCTAACTGTGATAAAATAAATCCTCGGAGGGAGATTCTCTAGTTGATTTGATATTGACGGAAAAAATTATTTTCGACTGAATAGACGTGTATTTTTGCTGGCTTGAGTTTATTTTACATGGATAATATATGATTGGTGTTGTAATGTTGTAGAAGCAGAAAAAAATGACACCTTATATTTGAATGTTTTTAGATTTTTATTTTTGGAAGAAAAAATAAAATAATAGAGAGAGAATATTAACAGACGTCCCCGTGTAGCCGTTCATGTTCAGACACCTTCTAATCAAAATAAGCAGAGACTGATGCTTGCTTGTATCTGCATGTATGTACCTGTATGTGTTTGTATGCAATGATTTTTTTGTTATGGTTTTACAGATGTGCTCTACTCTGTTAGTATTGATTACTGTATTATTTCAGTATTTAGCGCTTCCGTCGCAGCAAGAGCGACGGAACTAACATTGGATCTTGTGCAACACACTCATTCCGCCTTGCAGTGGGTATTGTGGAGTTAAATGTCATCTGCCTTGCATTTTGCGTGGAGGAAAGCATTTCTACTTTGGTTACTGGCTACTGTAAGTCTAACCGTAGAGGTTTGTGGGGAGGAATACTTGAGCAGTCGGCTGCTGTTAAAGGGTGATGTGAAAAGCTTTAGTGTCCCTGGTCCCGTTTACACTAATGTTGTACAACAATGAAGAAATGATTGTCAGGGGATTTGCATTTCCGTGTCTGCAGGCTACTTTACACTCTGCTATAGAGTGTAGAGTTATAAATATATATATATAAATATAAAATGAGTAAAACTGTCCTGAATTTACAAATTTGGAGTGAGTGGGAGGTGACAGATTATGTAGCAGCTTTAACTGAGGTACTCCAGAGTGAAAACAGAGGTTCAACTTAACAAATAAATCAGCGTCACTTCCCCTTAAACACACATGGTGAGGAGGTGTGCTCAGTGTGGTGACATCCTCAGAGAAGTTACACTTTTTCAGGGTGTTGTAATGATGGTTAAGTCTTCGGTATCGCCACTTACTGATTTATTTTTTTTTCTGATTCTGTGCACACTTGCATGTTCTCATCGCAGAGAAAACAACTGTCTTACTGAGGTCAAACTAACGTGCTATTATGAGTAACTTGGTACAACTGCACATAATGTATGCACTGTGAACTGAAAATAAATTATACTGTTTCATGCTTCAGGTCTCTCTGGACTCGTTTTTTTTGGGGGGGGTTCCCGGGGACGAGACTCATCAAACTATCTCTCACCAGGAAGGAACATTTTGGTGCTTTAAAGGATAACTTCACACAAAAATGATCATTCAGTCATCATCGACTCACCCTTGTTCCAATGGAAAGTCAACAGAGTTGTAGTCCACAAAACAGCGCTGCAGCTTTCCCTTAAACAACTGTCATAGACTTGTCTTAAAATGTAAAAAAAAAAAACAACCGGAAAAAATAGAATATGGCTCTGTACAAGCGTGTCCACTTTAATCAGAGTCTCCAGATGCCCCAAGATCCCACATTGATTTGAAAATGTGATATTTGCTTCCTTCTATTTGCCAAAATCTTTACTGCAGCTGCAAAGCTAAAGGCGTTAGCGAGCACCAGTCTGACGCTGGTGCACAAGGTTGACCGCGTGTCGATGGCTTTTCAAAATCAGTTTAGAATCTAGTGGCTTCTGGACACTTGGATTAAGCTGAACAAGCTGTACGGGGACATTTAATGTTGAGTTTGTTCAGTTGATTTGTTACGTTTTAAAACAAGTCGCCATTTGTTTTGCTGTAAAACTGCCTGAAATGTTTTAGGGACCTTGACACGTCACCTGACTTTCCATCCGAATGTGGGTGAGTAGACAATGACTGAATCATTTATTTATTTTTGGGTGAACTCATCCTTTATCCAGAGATAGAGCCGCTGTACGTTAACATTTAAGCAGCACGTACAAGGACTCTGCTGGTTTATTGAATTATACAATAAAGTTGTGTGTGCGCTGCGATTCGATCAGTTTAGCAATAACAACACGATATAAATGCTGCTCCTTTCTCACAGCAGCACCACACTGTTCCTCAATGCACCTTCAATAATTGTGAACAGAAAATAAATTAACACAAACAAATTGACTTTAATCAACTGACGCATCTTCTTTGTACCGTTGCCGACAATGAAAGGCAAAAATGAAATTCACAGTTTACAAACAAACAAACAAAGTCATCATTACAGTATATACACTTGGAACTACACTACAGTCTATAGGAAGTTCATGACTCGGCCTAGAGGAAACTAACAAGCTACTCTCGACGAGTGCAATGCGAAACCAGACTCCTCCCGTCTGCGGAGTCCTGTGAGACTGTTCACTGAAAATGAAAAACTTAGTCAATAACTAGGAGCAAATACTCAAGTGTATACACAAACCACGAAGAACTAGAAAGGCATTTTCCTGTAATAAATACACACAGATGGACTTTAATCAATTGAGTGATGAGTCTCGTTCGATATTTTCCGACCTTCAACAAATCCCGTGAAAAAGATAAAAACCAGCAGCGATTGATTGATTCCCCTCGCATGTGTTATTTTGAGACACTTCCACAAACACAGTCCTGCTGCTGAAAAAGAATCACTTGAGCCCAAACGTGTATTAATCCGCACCTGAAAATAGTCCCCAACAATCCCCTACTTAGTTTTGTTTAAGTAAAGACGGACTTAACGCATTGTTGGTTTTGATGTTTTCATGGGATTTGTTGACAGTAAGACAAATATAGACTAATCTTCATCTAATCCTTTAAACAAGGAGCATTCAGACTCATTCTTGTTGTTCCCAGACGAGGCTTTACAACAACGTGTCTGCGTGTCCCAGATTCCGGTCAGATCCTCCTTAGATTGCTCACCGCTGGTCCATCAATCCAAAATGATATGGATCGGACACGAAGGCGTGACAGACTCGATATGTTCTGGACTCTAATCTTTTCATTTAGATGGATGTGGGGCCGGGCGGCGGAGCCAGGTGCAAAACATCGCAGGAAGACGGATGAAGCGCCGGGATACGCGGAAATGGTGTCACTGGGTTTCATGTAGTCTTCCAGCATACGCAGATGAAGAAAGACAGCAGTGATTTGAATGGAGGTGCTGAGAGGGGATGACCATGTTCACATCCGGGCTGCATCTGTTACCAGGGGCCACATGACAGAAACATCCCGAGTCTGAAATCTGGTCTTATCTCAATTCAGAATGAACAACAGAGAACACTAAAATTGAGATTTAAGTCCCACTGAAGCCTCGACTGTTAGAGAAGCTAACATCTGTTTCAGCCTGTAGCTGCTGTTTACATTCGTTCCTTACATTCATTATGCAACCCTGTGTTGTATAACGACAAATAACTCGCCCTGAGCCTTGAATGCGGATTTAGCGTAAGCCGGCAGGGGGAACTAACAACAATGTTAGCCTGTTGGAGAAGCTAACACTTAATCTTAGCCTGTTGGATTAGCTAACACTGATGCTAGCATGCTGAAGAAATGCTAGCACTGATGTCGATGTGTGGGAGAAAAGCTAATGCTGAAGTTAACGTCACCGCTAATAGCAGTGTTAGCATGTAGGACAAGCTGACACTGATGTTAGCTTGGTGGAGAAGCTGATAGCGGTGTTAGCATGTCAGACAAGCTGACACTGATGTTAGCTGGGTGGAGAAGCTAATAGCGGTGTTAGCATGTAGGACAAGCTGACACTGATGTTAGCTTGGTGGAAAAACTTGCATGTATTTCGCAGTCTGATGAAGCTAACACTGACGTTAACCTGTCGAGCAAGCTAACACTGATGTTGCCTTGTGGGAAAAGCCTTTAAATTTCCCTGACCATGCATTAATGGATATACAGTAAATCCTCCTCTCCAGCAACACAATTCTGCTCTCCAACTCAGTGAGATTAAATTGAATGCCAGTCCTTACGCGTCCATTTTAGCCAAGTAGCTAGCCAGTGACAAGTAATCTCTAGCGAGGGCTGAGATGGGTCAGGATAGAGAGACTGTCCCCGTCTTTGAGATAAGATCGGACCAGCAGCTTGGTGCTTTTGCCTGTAACGAGGCCCTTGGTGTGTTTCTAGCATGTGAACACAGTCGCCGCCTCCATCTCATATGAGTCTCTCCACGGGTGGCGGCTGGGTGATGCTCCACATTTCCACCCGTGAGCCCTCCTTCTCCTGCCGGCTGGGACTGTACGTGCCGTGGGTGGCGCGGCGGTTCAGGGCCACCACCAGGCTGACGGAGGTGAGGATGAGGGCCAGCAGCAGGACCACAGACACCACACTGATAGACAGCAAGAGGTCAGAGGTCAAACCCTCAGAGGTCAGCTGGAGGAGAGGACGTAGAAGGGGGTGGAGGGGAGGGAGTCAGATAATACATTTTGAATTAATGTTTTAGTTTACAGAAAGCTCACACGCAGCAAACTCAGTTTATTTCTGTCCCACTCTCACACACACACACACACACACACACACACACACACACACACACACACACACTTCTTCTCCCCTCACTACACCAGGCGCTCCACACGCGCTGCCAACGTGCTGATGGATGTGTTTCCCGGCTCAGCAGGTGGGTTGCGACCACCAGGAGCCTCGAGTCGCCGCGGACTGAAACCTCCCTCCGTCTGCCGCCTCTCTCGCAGTTTGGCGAGGGCCAGCGCCAGCCCCAGCATCACCACTATCGCCAAGCCAACCAGACACGGTGCCAGCACGGCAGCCACCCGCGAGCTGTATGGAGCACGCTCCGTCTGTGGAGGATCACACACACACACACACACACACAGGCAAGATGCTGCCTGATGATCCCAGCAAACACTACCAGAGACACACTAAAAATAGCTCCTACACACTCACGCACACACATATGATTCTCTTCGAGCATGAAGCGTCTAATGGTGTTTTAATGACTTGTGAAACCTGCTAAGATTCACTTCTAACCACCAGCTCCGCGGGCCCCTTTGATCATCACACACAAGCAGCTTCACCACCAACCAGAAACACAATCACCCAGCGTGCAAGCACACGGACGTCTGACCTCAGACCCAGTGAATCAAGGCTCCCAGTGCAGCAGGTGAATAATTGGTGACATTCATTTAGCCAGCAGCAGGAGCAGAGCGGCTGACACACTTACGTTACTCGTCCTGGCTGGCGTGGTGGTCGCGGCGGTCTGTGTGCCTGCCACGACAGCACAACAGCTGTAAGTATCACCCCATTTATTTTACACTTAATATTCGGCTGACACCGCCCTCACAACTAAAGCCTCTCACAGAACCTGTCATGTTACACGGGACCCCTTGGAAAAAGAAAAAAAAAAATCTCAGAAGTCAGCGAACTTTACACTGAGCAATCAACACTGGAAACATAATCCTAATAAAAATACAACCGTCCATATCCCCCGGGCGAAAAGAAATAACTTATGCGCTCATGCTCGACACTGTAGACATTACACTTTTTCTCTCCCTCGCTACCTGTTCTTTTGTTGACTCCTGGAAAGTGCTTACCTGTCAGTGCAGCACAGTTGGCTGTCACAGTGAGTGTGACACAAGCGAGCCAGAGCAGCCTGCAGCCAGGACCCGCCATCAGTCACCCACTGCCACACACGCACACACACACACACACACACACAGACGCCGAGATGTCTAACTAACCAGTCTCTAAGGTACACGGCGAGGCCACCCCGAAGCCTCGGCAGAGCAGCTACACTCAGAGACAGCGGCAATGCTTCCTTGCTGTCAGCACAATCAGCCTGCTCTGTGTGTGTGTGTGTGTGTGTGTGCCTGCCAGATAAGCTGCCCTCATACGTTTCTGTGAAGCAGACCGAACTTCTGTGAATGCCACCAGCTCTCTGCTGAAGCTGCACTTCGGCGCCAGATGCTGCTGCCTTCTTTTTTCGCTGGTGAGGCACATTTTCTCCCTCTCTTGCTCCCCCCCCCCCCCACCTGCTCTCAAAGGATGGCCACATCAGTGCCGACACTGAAGAACTGCTTCCCATTTCCTCCCTCTCTTTCCTCACCATTAGGCCTACCCAACACACACACGCACGCACACACACACACACACACACACAGGCTTGAAAGGATGCGTGATGTATGAGAGAGGAGTGGAGCTGCATGCGGACAAACACGACAGCCTATCACATGTGTGCTTGCTGAACGTCTCTGTGAATCGCAGCCTGCAGGTGTAAAGGACTCCTCTCGTCAGGGAGCGTTTCCTCAGGATGCACGACACTGGATTTTGTGCTGATATCCGATAACTGAATATTTGTTTCCAGCTCCATCCATCACTTCAGATGCCCATGTTTAATTTCAGGACATTTATCGTCCGACAGTGCTGACGTTCTCTGAGGTTTCCGCGATATCTCGGGACACACTCCAGGAATTTGTTCCCATTCAGCCACTGGAGCTTTTGCAGCAGGGTGCTGATGTTGGCTGATAAGGCCCAGTCGCACCTTCATACCTGCCAACATCAGGCTGGCAGCAAATGGCTCACCCTCAACAAACCCCACAGCTATGTAACCCTACACCGCAGGTTCATAGAATTAAGTATGTGAAGGCGGAATTACTTCTCTTGGCCCTAAATCAGCAGCTCATTGAGCGTGTACGTGTGTGCCTGTGTGTTTTCGATGCAGAGCTACAGTCTGCAGAGTGGAGGCAAGAGGCAGCTGTCTACAAAAGTCTAAAAGTCTGCATGATATTTAGAATCACTAGTTTTGTTCCCCCTTCCCTCTCTCTGCAGTTCATACATCTCACTCCGCAAATGCCCCATCTGTTCTAGATCATCTCAACTACCTGACATCAAATATCGATGGTTATAGCAGTAATTGTTATTGTGTATCGCCATATATTTGCCCATCAACGTCTAGGTTCATGTTGTGTTTTCTTGTTGTCTTCTGTGTTGTTACACTTTCTCACCAGTTAAAAAACCCAAGGGAGGAGAAGGTCTCTCAAAATTTGGGGGGGGGGGGGTGTTACCAGGAGCTGTCTCAGAAACTGAGACCCTCACGTCTGATTTGTATCACTTTGAAAGTGTTGGTAGGTGTGTATTTGCTAAGTCGTTCTCGGAACATAATTTCTCTATCAAAAGGCTAGGTCAGCCGTTTTAAGTTCTGCCTTTAAACAACACTCAGGCACCTGTATGAACATTTGAAGCTGTTTTTTGCACGCTGCCGTCGCTCCTCCTGCTCCGGCTGGACATTTGAAGATCCCCTCCTGAAGCAGCTCTGGTGTGAGTGACGGGAGGAAACACTCTCCACAGTCCTCGTTCAGTGCACAGACGTATTGAAAAGCTAATCTGAAGCTAAAATTAGACCTCAGACATCCAGCTTAGATCAATCATGTGTATGACTTTTTTCTTTTTTTTCTTTTTTTTTTTTTACATATCTCATAAAAGCTTCAGATGAACTTTAAATGCATGTTTTGCAAAAAAACTTTTATGTATGTGCAGCAAGCAGACCTGTTCTGTTCTGATGCTTACAAGTGCACAAGACTCTTCAGACTACAACAAACGTGAACCTCTCCTTTTACCTCGAGTCACGCACAAGGGACGTGTCTCATGCCACCGAACAACAACACACAGACGTAACAGGGCCGACGTGCCTCTGCTCCGTTTGTCTCTGGCCATGTGTCTATGAACTTGGGCTATTCTGGGGTCTACTCAATACACATCTTGTTAGGAGAGGATTAAGTGGCCACGTTTCTAGTCACGGCGGCCACCTGACTGACTGCTCCTCGACTCACAGGCGCACGGGATCGGGAAATTAATGAAAGGATTTGGACCGCAGTTAACCTCCGACCGAAGGAGCAAGTGGAGGGAAAAAGGAAACTGGAAAAGAAAATATCAAATGGGCGGTGGACTGAAGAGAAATATTAGTTGGGAGAGATGAAAAGAGAAAAGAAGGCAGACAAAGGCTGATAAGGTTGTTTTTGAAATTTATTTTGACACCAACAAAGACAGAGAGAGAGGGAGAGAGAGAGAGAGAAGGAGATTGGATTCAAACCGAGAGAGGACATGAGGACAGATGGACAAACAAGAAGCAATGGTCATACAGACATCCAGCATGATGTACGCACGGCGGGACTAACAGACAAAAACATGTCAGTGATTTTTGAGATGAAATGTTGACCACAGCGGCGTGGTGGGTGTTGATACAGTAGGTACTGTTTCAAGCGGGGCTGCACAGAGTTCGGGCTTAAAATATCTTCTTTTTTTTTTTTCTTTTTTTTTTACCGCCTCTCTCTCAGGAAGGTTTAGAGACGGGAGCTTCTTCTTTGGTACAAAACAACACACAGCAGTCAGTCAGTCGGAGAGCGCAGGGCTCTGAACGCACATCGACAACAAAGGGGACACATTTTGTCGTCTCCTAGCCCCTCTGGGCGCCTTTGTCACTACGCCGCCGCTTTTCATAGCTCACGCGTACGGAGCTCCCAAAATCCAGTTCAGACGAGACTGACAGGATATCTTCAATGAAAGACATTATAAATAACACACACTTCAATAATGTTCTTCAGTGCAGCGGTAGTGCTCTTAGCGGATGTAGACCATCCTTCCCTTTAGAACCAAAGCACCTATCCTACGCATTTTGTGCTGAAATGATTATTTGATTAATCTCTCGGTCATTGGGCGATGAAAGATCAATAGCAGAAGCAAACATTCTCTGATTCCATGTCGCTTAAAAATGAATTTCTTTAAGTTTTGGACGATTGGTCGGTCGAAACAAGCCAGAGCTTTTCTGCAAACCACAGATACATTCAAATTTGCAAGTTTACCATATTTACAATCCTACAAAAGGTGTCATATACACTACACAACTAAATGAGCTGACTTTATGTCAGAAAAGGGAGGACTGTTGGGCAAGATGGCCACCAAGCCAGAGACCACTGTTCAGGACAGTGTTTTAACCTTTGACCTCTGTATCTTCCACTGAGCGTTGCAGCCAGGTTTGCCAAGCGTGAAACCAAGACATGCTAAGACACATTCCAGCTGTGTTAGCAGCAAAGAAAACAGACGTTTTCGATGAGATGATGAGTTTGTTTGTGGCGACAGACCCAGGTTAGCCAAAAGCTGCTCTTTTTCTGACCCTAACCGAGTCATTTTTGTACCTAGATTCCAACTAGACCTCAACCTCGACACAAGATAAAAATTGCAACGCCAAGAAATCCATAGTTTCAACATGTCCGTGGTTTGCAGAAATGTGCGTTGCAAAAAGGGCATGTGACGGTTATTTTTCAACAGTTGCATTGTAACATTTCAAACAATTAGTCAAATAATAACAAGAGTAATCAGCCGATTAGTCCAGAATGAATTTTGCCAACCTAAACCGACTAATGTTGCTCTTTTACAAAACATTACTGCATCTGTGGTCTATACTTCAGTGACCTAAGTGAGTAAATTAAATTGAATAAAATAAATAAATATATTGAATAAGGTGCTTCTGATTACCACAGTCTCATTTTAAGGCACAGAAACAGCTCTGTGGTCCCGTTAACCTGATGTCAAACAAGAGGGAAGCCTGACGCGTGCGGAGTGCCGTCAGAAATACCAAACTGTCTGTGCTTTGTATGGGAACCCACTGGTCATCCTGATCCGTTATGATCAATCACTCACCCACACAGCCGCACTGACAAACTCCACTCTGCACTCACTTTCTCAAGTAGTCCTGGAGACAGGTGCAGAAAAACACAACCCTCCCCCTACACACACACACACACACACACATACACACACACACACGCACGCACGCGCACACACACACACACACACACACACACACACTCATTCCTCCTCGCCACCCCAGTCTATTTCTGGCTCATCGTCCAGCCTGAGGATGAGGTAGGAGAGCAGCTGGAACAGGTTCTGCCACAGCAGCACGGCCACGTAAAAGTAAATGTCGCTTACGTCCGTCTGGCACACGTCTCCGGCGAAGCTCATGTCACACACGCAGATGAATTTGTTGATGAGGTTGCGGCAGTAGCCTCCGTTCAGACAGGGGTTGGACTTGCACTCGTCCACCTCCTGCTCACACCTGCGGACAACAACAACAAAAAAACACGCTTCAGTCAGAGACACTTACGTGAAGGAGGTGACCACTTAGTTTAACAAACATAAGGCTTTGCTGTTTTTTTGAAGAAACATACATGAATGTTAAATTAAGTCAAAAATTCAAAGATTTGGCACATAAGAACAAGGTTGGGCTGGTGGAGGAATCTGCTGCAACAAACTGTTCCCGATTCATTTGATTTATTTACGGATTTTATTTAAAGGAGACCCATCGTGCCTTTTCATTTTTTCCCTTCCCTTTCAGTGTTTTGTATTTGTTCTTGTGCATGCGAAAGTTAAAAAGGTCAAAGTCCACACTGACAGAAGCTCCTCAGTAGTCCCGCCTGTAACTCCGTGACTTTGTGACATCACACTACATCACTGTTTCACACATCTGCATACCTGATGCCTAGGGGCTAGTTTGGCACGCAAGAATTTATTCAGAACAGCATCTCTGCGATTGTCGGTGGTGTTGGGTCAGGCGTGTGTGAGCCGACCAATTAGAGCCAAAAGGGTATTCGGGAAGAGATCGTGTGCGGGGGGGGGCTTAAAGTTACAGGCGCTAAAACAGAGTGTATAACATTTATTTTTCTTTCCTACAAATGCAATATATCTAAATAAGTACAGATTTGAGGTACTTTACCTAAATTTGCCACATTCCACTTATACTCCACCAAGTGTCAGAGAGAAATATTATACTTTTGACTTCATTACATTTATCTGACAGTCTCATGTAGTGTAGTTACTTACCACATGTAAATGTACATATAAAACGTCTGAAAACCTTATTAAAAAATGTTATAAATGAAACAACTCATCAGTATTAGTATAGTATTCATTTTCCAGCTGTACTAGCTGGAAGATGAATACTATTCTGATAATCCGTCTCTTTCAATAACATTTTCAAGGCAGGAGTTTGACTTGTAACAGAGTCATTTTACAGCATGGTATTCACACTTTTATTTATCAAGGACCTAAATGCTTCCTCCGTACCGGTGTCCGATGAAGCCGGGTTGACAGTCACAGGACAGCTCTCGGTCGGTGCAGTTGCCTCCATTGAAGCAGGTGTAGTTTCTGGTGTTGTCGCCGCACACAGAAACAGGCAGCTTAGGCCGTCTGGTAGAAGACAGTCACACATGTAAGAGGGTAAATACACGGCTTGTGCTGGAGTGTTCAGATGCACTGAGGTGTTTGAGCAGCTCGTGTGCAGCGGAGTTTGACGTCTGCACGTCTGCCGGAAGCAGAAGAATCAGCCACGCAGGAGCTCGCATTGTTCGGCTTCCCGCAGCTCTCCACGGGGGAGACAAAGAGGCTTAGGAGGGGGAACAGGATAATAAGATTAAAGACCTCTCGCAACTATTCAGCAGCAGGACGTCAAATCATATGTACAGGAAAAGAACAAGCCAGCCATTTCTCTTTGGCCTCTTTAACCTTGTTTTTGCCCGAGGCGCAGCAGCTCTGTTCCTAAATGTTATGCATCGGCTGGCAACTTGAAATTCGTCCCTCAGTGGTAACAAAAACACTGTTTTGCTGTTTTCTTTTGGAAAGAGTGCAATTTTGGTGGGCGAAGTTCTAATTTAGATGCGAGGAATCACTTTGCACTACAGCTGTCACTCATGTCAAGACAAACAATGTCAGGGAGAGCGATAATATTAGCTTTGTTTGGCATTTTGTTGCACACGCTTGAACAAAAAAAAAAATAAAATGACAAAAAAAACAAAACACGGAGACATCGCACATGACATTTGAGAGACGAGAATCTAACGGGAAACAAATAGCAGAACACCTGAGAAATAGAAGAAGAAGAAGAAGAAGGAAAAAAAAGAAGCAACTTACACATTTTTGACAACAATGTACCACGGAACCTCTTCAATGCGTTCACTGGAGAGGAACAGAAAGAAAAGACGGGGAGAGGGGGTAGAGAGAGGCACAAACAGGAGACACAAACAAAAAAAGAAGTCATTTTTTTTGATGAAAACTTTGCAGCGTCGATGTTCCCAGTAAAGGGAGATGTGCAGGCTTGTCTGGTGCCTTGCTTAGCGAGACACTTGCAAAGGGCTTCTTTTTTTTTTTCCTTGTGCAAAAGAGGCAAAATGCAAGCGGCTGTGTGTTTACAGGATAAATGGTTGGAGGCGTTCCCCTGCTGGTTCTCCGAGGCAAACGGTAGATGACAGGGGGAAAGAAAAACTGGCGCTGAACCAGAGAGCCCTGTGTAGTGAGACACCGCAGCAGACTGAGGCCTTTTCTGGCTGACACTAGAATAGAAATGCAGCATCTGAGACGCTCGCTGCAGGCGTGGTTGAAATGCTGAACAGAGGCAGACATGTGGAGACATTTACAGTGAGGGATTTTTTTTTTGTTTGTTTGTTTGTGTTGCGTTCCCTTGTTTCAGCAATTTGGAGCGTTTATTTGTGTACTTTGTGTTTACTAACTAACTAAGCTCTCAAAACTGCTCACAGGAGAGCAAAGTCATCTTCAGAGCATGAAATATTGATGCTGGGATTGTTTCCTCCTCCTCTGCTGCCTGTCTATATTTTTTTTCCGCGCTCACTAGAAATAGACTATTCGACTTTGTTTTATTCTACCCCATCATTCCGCTCTCGCGTTTACCCAGCGCACATCTTTACTCACTTGCAGAGGGGTCCGGTGTAGTTCTCGGGGCAGAGGCAGGCGTACCTGTCCGGCCCGTGCAGACAGGTGCCTCCGTGAGCACACAGGTGGTTTTCACACACGTCCACCTCCTCCTCGCAGTCCGCGCCCGCGTAGCCGAACTCACAGGCGCACTCGTAGGTCATCCCGTTCACGCTGCAGTTGCCGTGAACGCAGGGACTGGAGGCGCAGGTGTTGGTGAAGAAGTCGCAGCGCCTGCCGGCCCACCCGTCGGCGCAGCTGCAGTTGTAGGTGTTGAAGAAGTCGTGGCACTCGCCCCCGTTCAGGCAGGGGCTGGGCTCACACACGGGGGCCCCGCTGCAGCCGAGGAGCGGAGGGTGCTGGGATGTCTGGACGAACTGCTCCTCCTGCAGGCGCGGGAGGTTCACATCGGAGGAGCTGAGGTACGGCAGGGCAATGCCACCAAGCTCCACTGTGCCCAGGCACCCAGTCAGGGACCAGCCAGCATCAGGGGCCAGGCCCCCTAAGAAGATGTCCACCCCCTGCCTGAGGAAGTCCAGGTTGCCCCCTTTGCTCCTGGAAGTGCTGGCCTCCTCGATTTCTTCATCCAGCACCAGAGTCCACAGGGAGGTTTGTGCCCACGGTGCCGCCATGAACAGATGGACGCTGTGCCACTCACCATCACTGACACTCCTCCTGCTGCTGAGACTGACTGTAGACACACCCTGCCCCTCCCCTCTGTCTTCTTCAGTGGTGCTCTGAAGCTCCATGAAGAGGGAACCGTCCTGGACCGAGAGTGTGAGGAATGCAGAGTCCTTCTCTGCGTGCAGTATGGCTGCGTTACGCCTGCGCGTGCGTAGGTTTAGCGAGAGGTTGGTTAGATTGCGGGATATCTGGCCGTTTCCCCGGTAGGACAGCACGGTGGAGTCATTCAGGAAGGTTGCATTGGAGTAGCCTAGGTGAACAGAGATAAAGTCTGTTGTTAATTTGTCTACACATTTGCACACTCATATTGTTCAACAGATTACTAATTCAAAGATTACAAAAAGCATTTTTACAGCATGGTAATCACCTGTTTGACAACCAGAAGAAGGCTTTTATCACAAATTACAGTAATATTTGACTGATTATTTTATTAGTGTAAACCTCACATTACCTTTTGATTTCAGTACAAAATCACTGGTTATTTTGCAGCTCTCAAACAAGACATTCTGCCTTTTCTCCCAAGACAAACAAAATCGGCTTCAAGAAGCACAACTCAAGTTTTTTTTCATGATCATTCACCAAAAAAGAAAAGAAAAAAAAAACAGATCATCACAAATGGAGGACATCTTCGTAAAAAGTACGGCAGGTGTGAGCTGATCAATGAGTTAACCACAGATCATGGACAGATGGCAACACAGTGAATCATCACTAATCCCAGGGAAAAAAAGGATAAGGTGGCCTCAGGCCAGTCCTGCTTTACAGAGCACAAACAGTGCTGAGGTCGGGACATACAGCGGACTGAGGTCGGGAGTCAAGTATGTTGTATCACTGGGTTACATAGAAGGCAAATCAGGTCAGTGATGAGGTCAAAGGTTAAGTCACCTACTGTTACTAAGAGGTTAACAGCTCCATGTCTGGGGTTTACAGGCTTTTATGTCACAATGAAAGTATGTCAACAAAGTTTACCACTGATAATATAAAGTGACTGAACTGTTAAGGTGCTTTTGGGAAACTGGCCCCTATGAATGCAATGACTAGCCGTGTAAAGAAAGGGTTGTAAATGTAATTAAAACAGCATTATATCCGTTTTTATGTGTCTTAAAATATCAGCTTCAAAACCATTCTGATGGCACATGACATTGTTGTGACACAAAGATTTGTGGCTATACTTATCAGCTACATTACATCTGACAAACTGTCGGAGAGCTGGGATTTGTATTGACAGTGATGCTGCACTCAGAAACTCAGGGGGTCAGCACATCACAAAAAAATACAGTTTCCATAAAATACCCTCTGTCCACTTCAAAACTCAATTCTCTTGAAAAGTGATTAAGAACCCTATATTGGCATTTTTTATTTATATTATTATTAATATTTTTTTTTTCACCATTTAGGAAGAGAAAACTATTTCGGTCAGATTTAGAAAATGGATCTGTCCCTCAGTCTCGCCTACGAAAAAAAAAACATTTACACAAATCTGAAAGTGAGAGAGGGAGCTGTGTCATTTTGAAATTGTTTTGATGTTGAGATCTTGGACGTCACTTACATTCATATCCCTGGTTCAGCATCCTGCACTCTGAGTCTGTGGGGCAAGGCGACAGCTCGCACCACTTGACCTCCTCACAGCGCCGCCCTGCTGTCTTAGGAGGGCAGGTGCAGGTGAAGTCGTCCCACATGGAAAAGCACATCCCGCCGTTTAAACAAGGGTTCCTCTGAGGGCGAGAAAGCGATACAGGATGTTACTTTCACCAAATGCATCACAATGTCTGACTCCCTTCCAGTAAATATGAAACATAACCAATATAACATGCGAATGCTTTTAAAGGCTCGAGCGAGATCTTGTGTCGTGTTGACTCACACTGCAGGCGTTGTCCCCTGAGCATCCAGCAGTCACGTTCTCCATGACCTCCAGAGGGTAAGCTCTCACTGAGGCGTCCAACCCGAAGAACTGCAGCCTCCTGTCATTGACCCGCAGGTCCTGGATGCAGCCTTTAAAATATCCACCAAATATGGAAGTCTTCCTGCTCCCCAACAGACCTCCCACAAACACAGTGTCTCCTGCCTGGACCGCGACCGTCCTGACTTCCTCTTCGATCTGTCTTTGGGTTTGTACGTACAGTGTGATGCGATCCTTCACCATCGCTACGCTCACAAAGTGGACTTCCCCATCGTTGATCGCACTCTCCGCCTTGAGGCTCTCAGCGTTGTGGAGCTGAACTGTGACCTTGCCGTCCTCCAGCCACATGTGCAGGTACTGCTGTCCGCTGCCGTCGGCGAGCGCCAGGAGGAGTCCGCTGTCCCTCCGTGTGCGCAGGAAGAGGGAGATGGAGAGGTCGTGGCCCAGATCATCGGTGACAGTGAACGCAGCATAACTCGGAGAGTCCTCGTTCCCAAAGCGGGCGGTGACGTGTTCTGCAAGAAGGGAAACCGGGTGAGACAATAAAATGTTTGGACCTAACATGAGGAAGACATCTTCAACATCTCTCTGCTCGGTCAACACACATTATGTGATTCATTTCTGAGGTTTAAAAGGGTTTCATAAGAAGATGAATGTCCTTTCTTTACAGTGAAAACGCAACGAACAGATGACCTGATGTCAGTGTCGACCACGTACAGAAAGAGCTCTAAGTCCCAGATTCTCTTCATTACTATTTATTTAGTTTTTATCTCCAGCAGTGGGGTGTAAAATATGTTTTTCTGTCGTCCGTGCAGAGCGCTGAATCTAAATATTGACTATCAAAAGAGCATTATGACGGATTTTTGAAGAACAAACTATAGGCCAACACATCTCATATTCCAGTTCCTGCTGAACTGGGCACAGGTGGAGGACATCTAAGGAGCCACCAGCCCTCATGTTCTGTATGTTGTGTGTCCACTGTCAGCACTTTCCACTGTGGATTTTGTCGCCTCATGAAGCAGGCAGGACATCGAGAACACACAAAGCTGTGGCAGGGAGGACATGTTTTACAGGTCATACAAAAACCTTATAAACGCACCAAGGGGAATGTTGTGTGCATGTGAGTAAATGTGTGTGCCAATGCCCCATCAGACACTGGTCAGTAATCTGCTTTGATAGACTCAAGAGGCTAAATATATATCCTGAGTGGAAAACAGAGACTCTTCAATAGTTTCAGGGAATTCTTGTGTGAAGAGTTCCAACTGTTCCTTCTACTTATAATTTTGCACGTATTTTTTTTTTGATGTCTTGATCTCACCGCCACAGTCCACTGAATGCTGTGACATTTCCTCGCATGTTCTGTGTATTGCCAAAATAGAATAGAATCCCTCACATCCTTAATCCAGCACGTCAGATAAGAGGATCTCTGCCCCTGTCCTTTACCGTGGCTTTTGACTGGCCTTCACTTTGCTCCCTTGTCGTCTGTTCAACATCAGCCATCGAGGATGTTATCTGATTACCCCCTTAAGAAATTTGGTGAGGATGACGCGGTAGGCTACCCTCCAATCTCAATTAACCACATCAGCTTATAGACCAGAGGTGAGTCTCACACCTGCTTTTGTTTCTATGTTTGATGGGACTAGTGGATTTAGAAAAAAATTTTAATCTCCCAATTTCACAGCTGTAAACATACCCTCCTCACAGTCTTGTCCCTCATAAGGCCTTGGACATCGGCACTGGTAGCTCTGCCACAGGTTGACACACTGTCCTCTGTTTTGGCAAGGCACATCCAGGCAGCGGTCCCTGTGGCTGCAGCCTGGGGACACATTAACAGCACGGTCGCTCAGCCATTCCTCAGGGACCACGAGCTGCCAGTCCACAAACACATCCCGCATGCAGCCAATGAATGCTGGAAGGGGAGAGACCTCACTGGGGCCATTTGAGTCCCGAAGCACACCTCCTATGAAAGTGTTCTGAGGAGGCGCAGCTGGCCCAGCCAGGGAGCTTTGGACCGGGGCCGCCCTGTGGCACGACTGGCTCCCACAGCTCCCAGCATCATCCAAGAGTTTGAGAGTGAGCACCCAGTGTATGAGCACAGCCTCTACTGAATGCCACCCTCCATCTGTGACATTGTGAGGAAGCTCCAGGACCTGGCTGGGGCTTTCTGCTTCAGCTCCAATAGAAGCCTCCTTCCTCAACGTGAGACGAAGCCGCCCTTCGTCCAGCTCCAGGCTCAGCAGCAGCCCCCTGCTGTTCCGCTGGAACAACACCGCTCTGGGCAGCATGGTCTTGAAGCTCAGGGTGATGTTGCAGGATACCTCGGTGTCCACCAGGGGACTCTGCAGCAGCAGGTAGCCTCGGCGCTCAAAGGAGAAGGTGGTGGGGGTCTTACAGAGGGGTCCAGTGTACCCAGGCGAGCAGGAGCAGGTGTATCCGTGAGTCCCATCCAACAGGAAGGGAGAGCAGGAGCCTTGGTTCTGGCATTCATGTCCCTCACAGCCCACCAGCCTCTCGTCACAGTTTACACCCCCATACTGGAAGCCGTCATGACTCTGTGTGGGGCAGTGGCAGATGTAGCCTCCGACATAGCTCTCACACCTGCCTCCATTCTGGCAGGGACTGGGGTCACACTGGTTTATCACCTCCTGGCAGAGGGATCCTGTCAGCACAAGAAAACAAAGTCACGTGACTCAAACCCTCTAAAACAATCTGAATCATGAATGCAGATGGCCTTCTTTAATTTCTGCTCACTGATGAACGACTCATTGTCATTATTCCTTGTTCAGTGGCCTTGTAAACAAATGTGTCCCTGCCATTGTTTGTTTACTACAAATGATCACCAGTCACATTCATACACTTCGTACTCTTGGTATTATGTGGGCAGGTTTCATAATGATGGCGGGAGAGGAAAACACTGAACATTCTCTGCCCAATTTTCTGCCCATTTACCTCCATATGTTGCCAACGGCTGTTCTTTTGTATATCATGGCTCCTGTTTTTTCAAATGTTGACAGTGCTTTGGAAATAGCCTTGAACACAATGTTCCTTCTCTGATACACAGCAGGTCAAGTCAGTTAACATTGTCTGTCTGTTTCTGTACATCTTGTTATGCTGTAACATTTGACATTTTTACTGTAGACATACAGTTGCAATGAGAAGGCCCTTTGTTATATGGAACAACAGTTACATCTTCAGAGAAGAGAAAGCTACAGAAAAAACATTATCTATGCACGCTGGTCAACTATGAAGTTATGTATTTGTTTTATATTGATAAGAAGAACATATAAAAGAACAGACATATTATATAATACGTACACTAAACATCTATTTATACAGAATGTAGACTGATGTTACCTGTTCCAAGCAACAAAATACCCCAGATCCATGGTGCAGGTCTCCACATCATGCCGTCACTTTTTCCCCCCAGTAGCCCCAAACTTGTCTAACTGCACCATATTAGTTTGTGTTCGTACAGGCCATCCCGGTGGAGGTCTGCTCCTCGTCTACTTCTCCACAACACCGTAGGGCTGAGTGGCTCCAGTCAGGAGACCAGTAAAGCCAGATCCTGGGGATTAAACTAATGCTATTTGGCCACCTTACTGAGTCACTGCCACTGCGACTGGCAGAGTGTCAATTTTTAGAACACAACTCTCAGCAGGCAGCAGCTCACAGTCTTACCTACTTTGCAAGATCAACTCTTGTGTAAGCGGGAAAACTAGAATTTTCTGCTTTTGCCACTGAAAAGTGCGGTTTGACGTAAATCTTTGCAACACTGCAACGTGCCTCCGGACATCCATGCACCAATAACATACGATTAATATTTGAGTGTTATTGTATGCAGTTCATCAGTTATATCACCCGTAGACCAAAGATTCTTATTTAGATAATTGTAATTGATTTATTCTGCCTGTTGACCCTGTTGACAGGCCTTGATGCCCCAGCCTTCTCACTTAAGCGCTACACATCCATAACAGTGGCAAGATGGAAGCACAGCTAACAACAGAGCTAAAATGATTGCTCAATTAACTGATTATATAAAAGAAGGAATATTTAATAGACTTAACTATTACTTGATTAATCATGAAGACAATCTGCAGATTACTCAATAGCAGAAATAACCATTGTAGCTCTAGTTACAATGAGTTGAGTGATTAAGATTTTTTTTTAATACTATCACTGGTGGGCAGTACCAAATTTGACAAATAGTACCTTTAAGAGATTCAGTTCACCAAAGTCCTGTTATGATAGAACATGACAGAACAGAAGTGTGAACAGAACGTACACAACATGTACCAGCAGCTGCCTCCTACTGCACAACCATCATCGTGTGAGACGCGGTAAATTCCACTCGGAGGATGAGCGTAAATCACCTGTTGTTCCTCGAGGACAGCTGCAGATGTAGCCTGCAGCATGCTGTTGGTCGTAGCGTTCGGGCAGCAGAGGGTCGCTGCCATACAGGGCCTGCCAGGACCTCTCGATGCAGCGTCCCCCGTGCATGCAGGGGTCGCTGGCACACTCACTGATGTCGACCTCACACTGACGCCCCTCAAACCCTGAGGTGAGGAAGCGGACATCTGTTCAGTGTTACAGACTCATCAACACACACAGTGTTAACAGTATGATATTGCTGTGATACATTCGTACGCAGCTGTAAGCTTGATTATGGAGTCCACCACTGCTTTTTAGTGAACCATTGTGTTAGTCTAGTAGTTTTTTTTTCATATATTCCTCACTTAACTACCCATCTCTCACTCTTACCGCCATCTATTTCACCTATACATTTGTCCCATGACCTTTTAAAATCTCCTTTAGAAAATCCAAAACCTGTAACTCAGAATGGATTATTTCACTCCTTAACTGAGCAAGAGAGTGCTTTATGTACCTGGCCAGCATGCACAGGTGTAGTTACTCTGGCTTTCCTCACAGATGGCGCTGTTGAAGCAGGGTTCAGAGTGGCATGGCGGCAGCGGCGTCTCACAGTGTCTGCCGGTGAAGGCTGTGTGAGAGCAGTCACAGCTGTAGCTGAGACCATCAGGGATTCAGACATCACATGAATGAGTTTACTGACAGTATTTCCTCCAGTCTGCGTTTACAGGTGTAAAATTAAAATCTGTTAGAAATCTGCTCGCATCAAATTGGCTTTGGTAAACTTGGCCTACGTCTCCATTCTTGCTTCCAGCAGCTGTGGACGGACTACTTACTCATTCACTCCGTCTACACACAGAGCCCCATTCTGGCATGGCTGCTCTTGGCATTCGTCAGTGTTGATTTCGCATCGGTGTCCTTGGAAACCGGGCAAGCAGGTGCAACTGAAGCCCCCGGCGTAGTCATGACAACTGCCGCCATTGAGACATGGCTGTGATTGACACTCATCAATCTGGACCTCACAAGTGGCCCCTGTGAACATGAAAGCAGGACAGATGTCAGAGGGCGAGCGAGGGCAGGGGGCAAAAATGAGCAAAGCTTTTATGTGCAGTGGCTGTGATCATGTTTGGGTTGCTCTTTTATCTCACTACAAGGCCTTAGCACTTCCAAAAATTGCACATTGTAAACATATCTTAGCATCTCTGATCTATAGTATTAGTCTTTTGTTCTGGTTTTTGTGCATTGTTGGAAAAAGATGAAGGGAATGAAGTTCACCATGAATAAATGCAACTAACAGGGCATGCTTTAGACTGCCTAAATGCGGTAAACTATACAAAGAAAGAAATGTTTGCCTGTGATTTGAAACATAAAAAGATTTTACAAAGAAATGTAAAAAGATCCAGGCAAGATGCACGGCATAAACTTTGAATAAAGGTGAGCTATTATCAGCCATATTCCTAAAACAGATTGAATGAAATAGTTATAGTTGTTTGAAGTTGATTTAGCTGTAGAAGTTAGTGAAATAATGTGAAATAAATAGATACATACTGTAAGGGGTGTGCAGTATACTAGCTATTCATTTTTTAAGATGTGTATGACACTGTTAGGGTTTATTATGTGTTTTGAATCTTCAAATGTTCTCGCAACACTGATCCGTCCACTCACCGGTGAACCCTGGGGCACACAGACAGGAGAACCTGCCCACTCTGTCCACACAGGTGGCTCCGTTCCTGCAGGGCTGTGAAACACACTCGTTCACGTCAATCTGACAGTGAGCACCCTGGAACCCCGGCACGCAGAAGCAGGAGTAGCCGTCCCCGCGGATCCTGCATATCGCCCTGTTTTGGCAGGGGTTTGGAGAGCAGTGGTCATCTGTCGAAGGCAGCCTGTCAGGGGATGCACCTATGAACAGAGGACATTAAGAAATTTGTCACAGAGTATCATTGTTGTAGTGATCGGAAAAAAAAAAAGTTTTCATTCCACATGATAAAAATTACTTTCAGTATGCTACTTCCATCATATAGAGCATAAGTAAATGTGTGATTTATGAAAAAATGTAATGAAAATCAAATAAAAATGTAATTTGTAATGTTGTCAGAATAGTTTGCATCACTGAGAGTAGAAGTGCTCTCAATGACTATATTAGTTTGATCGTGTCTGGAGTGAAGCTCTTTTATGTCTTGTTAGCTCTGATAAAAGCACTTTGTCTCGCAGTTGTCAGCTCAAGGGCTTGAAAAAAAAAAGGCCACTCAAGGCATCATGGCTGGCTGCCATGATAACCAATTCCACTGTTCGGCTAAGCATTCAATCTATTGCCATGGCGACTGCATCCAGCCGAACATTTGAGGCATTTACTCCTTTACATTTTACGTAATGAGCAGGACATTAATGCCATGCTGCCAGAGCTCTGGCTTTAGCTCTCATTTCAGTCAACGCACGCCATTCATACTAATTGGAGGATTAGCACTTCATCCTCCCCAATAACACCGATGAAAGGCAATAATTGTCAACCTGTGTATGACTAAATGAGTGTCTGAAACTTGGATTTATTCATTGTTCATGTTAACCTCACTCACGTTGAATTGCATGTAGCTAATTTTCATGTTGCAAATCTAGTTGTTTTTTCTTCATTTTAGTTTGAAATGGTTCATGATGATCCATTTGATCACACATTTGCAAAAAAAAAAGCATCTCATCGTTCATCATCATACATTTCTGTAGTTTGATTTTTCATAATAACAGATAGATAGACAGAGAAATTGTCAATGTTTTGTAAAAATGGACCCAAACACGAGTCAGGAAGGTAACAGAACAAAGAGCGAGCTTTAATGCAACCAAAGCTGTAGTTCATAAAATCACAAAGGTGCCAAAAAAGCTGGAAACAAAACAGACGCGATCCACAAACAATAACCTAAACTAAAAAATCAAGTACAAACCAGTGTAACAAAGGCAGCAAACACAGGTGAAACATGATGGTAAGACTGGACCAGTGAACAGAATAAAGAACACAGCGATGCATATGAAAACAGACAAACCACCAAAGAGTGAGGGGAACACACAAGCTTCAATACAAGCAGAGTGATTAACTAATGGAACACAGGTGAGCTGGAAAAAGGACTGGAAACAAACAAAGACAGGAAGTGGACAGTAAAACATGACACATGAGGATAAACTTGGAACATAAAACAGGAAAAACTCAGAACTCTGGACTGACTTTTTATGCCTAAAAAAACGAAATAAACAAACTCTCGTGACTGAATAAACTGAATAAACAAACTGACCTTGAAGGACAACACAGTTACATACTGTTCTACTTTGTTTATATGTGGCGGACCCTGCCACCTTTCTAGCTTCAAACAGGGGGACTTATTGTCCTCTACGAACAGCTTGTTTATTCAGTTATGGAAAAAAAGAAGTGTTTCTGAGTTTGTCTTAGTGCCTTATTACTACCGTAAACATTTCAACTCTGAGTTGCAATGTCTTTTCCAAAACTACACAGTGCCCCTATAAAAGGTTTCCTACTTTCACTGTGACGTGAAATCCAAACTTGTTGAGAACCTGAACCTGACGCTGATGCAATTCTTCACTCGTCCTGACGCTCAAATCATATATCATGTCCAGCTCGACTTGCCCCCTACAGCTTTTACAAGAAAACATCAAAAACAAATTGCTGGCACTGAGGCATCTCAAAGGTGCCGTACCCCAGGCAGAACAAACGGGACCAGCTCGGAGGCAGTGATCCCCATAATCCATGGAATGTGCAAGGAGGAGACACAGAGGCATGATGCCACGAAAAGGAGCAAGCAAATCAGCTGAACAAGTGTCGCGTCTGTTAGACTGCAAACGCATCTTTGAAAGCCTTGACAGACATATATGGTGATACTTGTTTTGCATGATGGGTGCCAGAAAGACTCCTTGTGAAGTCGGCGGCTATAAATGAGGCCGCTCAGACATCAGCAGAGATAATGTTGCTCACGGATGATAATCACGCACAGCAATCATGCCTCAAGAGCCCAATCAGGCGCCGGGCCGCAAAGACGCAGAAGGGTGCAATTACGCTCGGTGGTCCATCTTCACCAACTCGAGGCAACAAGCTTCTGTCATTGGTGGAGGTCAATCAGTTTCACAGACAGCCGGCAGGACTCTCGACCAGCAGCAGCTTATACATGTCTAGACTTGGACTTGGAAGTACTGGCCGTGGAGATCATGTATATGAGTGGTGATGCTCCGACCATATGCCTGCATCAGCTCTCATTACATCGAGGATCAGACGGTAAATTCAGAGCAGATTAGAGGCGAATGTCACAGCAGTGTCGGGACAAACTCTCGGAGAATTCCCTCTGGCTGCCCATGTATTTTTTTTTTCATGACAGGTGGTGTCTTTTGTTAAATCTGCTCTTTACTGAATCCACAGAGAGGCAGAGTTCAGAGGATTGAGAGGCAGGCCTAAACACAGCTCCATCTCCAGCCGACCACACATCCCCTCCCACAGCATGTAAGGCTTTTTCAGATGCAAATCACTTCTGAGGGGGGCCTTTGTTTGCTCCTATCTGGAGGCCCTCGAATGGCACATATGGGGCACCTGACATCTCCTCCCGACCGATGCACGTAGTGTATCAGCCTGTCTGTTTTGTTTCAGCGGTGATAAGAAGACATGATTATTGGGGGGTTTTCTACAGCCAGAGACACACAGATTTGATTTGCCCCCCCCCCCCCTTTTGTGCCATCACTCATCCACACACCCGCCTCATCTCCTCAATCCTCCCACCCCCTCATGGGTCACTAGCTGCCCTCCCCCATTGTTAAGTCTGGTTTTGTCATCTTTCAGCCTTTAGAAAATGTGCAGAAATCACTATGGGCGATGATGTCACCTCACAGTCTTAATTGGTATTCCAAGCATGGGCTGGTTAAAATGCGAGCCAATTACTACCCTCAAATTAAAAACACAGAAGCTGGGATCATTTTGTACATCGTTCTGTTTCATTTCAGGAAACTTTTGCAAATAAATAAATAAATAATATTAATAAAACAGGCATGTTTTGAATGGAAAGCAGCAACAACTCTGTTCACTTTCGCAGCTGATCAAATGAGACTACTCCTACAGACGCCATGCATGGAGTTAACTATAGAAATGTAATATGATGATGATGATGGTGATGGTGGTGGTGGTGATATAATATGACAATTAAACAAGCACCCGCTGTAAAACAATACTGAAAACTAAAACTCAACGCGAGAGAGGCGCGTTCACTTACCGTCTATCACAGCCAGTGATGAGATGAGAATCGCGCACGCAAGTAATTCAAAATTATGACGCCGAATTAAATCCATATTCGGGACAGGAAACCATCCTGAAGTCCTGAAGTCTTGTCATGCACGGATCTGTCGGTGTCTGCTTCTGCCCGCAGCGACGCATCTGTTGTCCTCTCCAGAACCACTTGATGCTCACTTCTGCTCTGGCTGGAGCACCATCAGGAGCCTCCATCACACATGAGACAAGAAAAGAAACGGGCTACCACGTGGTATTCAACAGGCCACACACACACACACACACACACACACACACACACACACACACACACACACACACTGCTGACCGAGCTGTATGGAAGCCCATTTCAGCCAATTAATGTATAAGAATTGATTCAAACTTAGCCCTAATGACAGAAAAAGATATCCCCATGGTACATCTTCATTATGAGATTTTAAAAAAAGACACCTCTCTCTATGTACATTTCGACATATATCTCATAATTTGTTTCATCTCATAATTTCGATTTTTCAAATCTCATGATTTTGTAATAATATTTAAAAATGTAATTGTGTAGAAGGGATTCATTGGAAAAGGCCAGCAAATGATGGCATTAGGGTTAGATTTGATATCAAGAATTACATTAATGGGAAATGTATTTTCTGATATCGACAAATTTGCTGATATCAGTGCAACAGCTGAAATCAACAACTGATTATTTTAACATCAAGTCTGTTTAATTTCTGATATCATTCAAGAGCTTTACTGATTTCCGGGAAACATTATCAAAAGCTAAAACACGTTTGTCTTCAACATGACATATTCTAGTAGTAACAAATTTCACGATGTAATATCACCTTGATATGAATTATTCATCCATTATTGAGAGACGAAATAGAAATGGAAGTAACTAAATCATTGCTAAATCAAGCTTGAAATATTGATTGAAATCAATATCGACAGAAAAAAATGATTCCAAAAATAGATGAATAGAAAAATGCATAAGAATGTAGGCCTATACAATCAAATGCAATGCATTAAATTAATGAGGATTTTTTTTTTTCCTGATATGAACAAAATTGCTGACATATGACAGCAGCTCAATAATGTGACCTCATCCATATCACAGCGCACGGATCCTATCATTACCCTGTGCTGTTGGGACTCCGGTAAATGTACAGATAACATGTATGTTTATGTTGATTTTGTTGTCACTGTATTTATTTACGGTCCACTTCATTAAAAGTGCCATGTCTGTTTACACTGTAGCGATTACAAGATAAAGAATAGCTTGCAGATGTGTTTTAAAAAGTTTCTCTATTACAATCATGACGTTTAATCACGTGTTTCAAGTGACCGCGCGAGGCGTTTCCATGGCAACGCGACCAGGAAGTCGATGCTGAAGTCAGAGTGGAGCAGACGGCTCTCTCTCTCTCTCTCTCTCTCTCTCTCTCTCTCTCTCGCTCTCTCTCCTGACGGATAAAACGTGTCACAAAAAAAAAAAAAAGTGTCACAGTATTATTGCCCAAAAGCTGACTGCAACATCTCCACCGTGAATCCAGGATGTCGGCGTCCATGAGACCCACTTCAGCGCCAAGTTCATCGAGGTCGGACCGACCACTGGACACCAGAGGTAGCGTCACTGTGTGCAGTCAGTGGGGGAGGTTAGCATAACGTTACAGGGCTCAGCTAGCAGCAGGTGGATCATGGAAACACCGAAGGTTAACGACAGTACTCATGTAATGTCACAGCACACATCACTTCACACAACTGGACTGATACAACAGCTTCAAAGTTTTGCATTATGATTAAAAGTCTAGCTTTTACTCTTGAACTTGACCAGCAATGGACCCAGGTGGAAGCTACAGTCATTTTATATAAAATGGCAGGAAAAACACACAAATAGTTAGTTGAACCACAGACTTTTTTGCTTGTTGTGGAGTAGGTCTGGACCACACATGGACCATATGGACCACTTTTTCATGTTTACAAACAGATAGATAGATAGAGACTGGAATATATGGTGCAACAATAACAATATATGCATAAACAATGACAAAGTATATTAAATAAACTAATACCTATGATCTCTGACATTTTGATAATGGTGTAAATTAAAAACATAAGGATTAACATCTCTGACATGTATTAGGCAAGTAGCGTTGCTAGCGCGTGATGCGCTGGGTCCCAAAAGTACTGTTTACCTATAAGCTAACATTTTCAAGAAGCATCTGTAAAATGGTGGATACAGTGTTTTGAGAGTCACTACCCCTGCGGGATGACTCATCTCACTGTCAGAATTTGAGCCATTTGGTCCAATAACATTTGGAATATCTAGAAGAGCTGCAGGATTAAATTGTTGTATACTCATGTAAATTGGCTGGGTGCTAAACCGCAAGTTAGCTGGCTTGGTTGGCAAAAGTCTTTATTGTGCACACTCTATGGTCATTTGAGTCATTCAAGTTTGATTTTGTTATCCCCGTTCAAAACAGCCAGGCTCTAAACTGGAAGTTAGCTGGCTTGGTCTGCTGTGCACCCCTGGTGCTACCGACCAGTGGTCCAGAAAGCAACCATGGTCGGTGGACGGACCACTGAATTCACTTCAACCCCTGCTGAGAGAGTGAGAAAAAAAAATCCTGGATCTGTCCCTTTATCCAAGCTAGTTATTGGCATTTTGTGTGATTTGGCACCACCCACTGTTTCTGAGTGCAACAATTTGTAAATCATAATGTAGGTGCTAAATAACAGTGCTACTTCTTGAAAACTTGTAATTAAAATAAAACTGTATGTAACACTGTGATCGAAACCTCTCACCGAAATTACATAGTGTAGAAACAAGCGATAGGATGCCGAGTGGCTGAGACAGATATGATATTCACACAAGACGCTATGATTTTGAAGCTGTTATTTTAAGGTAAAAAAAAGTTACATAATGTTGCTTTAATGGGATCTACTCTTGGCCAATCCCCATCCTCTATCTGAGTTTTGTGGAAACATCATGCAAATATGGAAAGCCTGAGAAATGGAAATATGGACATGTCTTTATGGAAACGTTAAACTGCATATCAGTACCATCCAATCCTACCAAGATGAGAGGCTGACCTACTGGTTCGTTTGACTTTGATTTGATTTTTCTTAGTTGTGGAACTAAATTCTCAAGTTCCAGCAGAAAGTAGGAGAACACAGCTTCCTCCTGTCAACAACAAGATGATCCCAGATGAACTGGAGGTCAGCCTTACCTCAACTGTCTGCAACAGGACCACACTGGGGCAAACTGCACACCATCAACGCTGCAAGGTACATTCAGACCAAAGTTATAATCTAAGAGGGTTTTATCTGCATCACTTAATTTAATTTGCACCAGTGTTCCTAAGATGACCTTGTGTACAGGGCTGTGGAATCAGACGACCGGATGCAGTCTGGCATCACCCGCTTGGGCGACAGAAATACAAATACTTTCTGGAGCATCCGACGTCCATGACTGGAGCTGGCAGGTCAGCTACTATAGAGCATAAGCATTGCTCAGGAAGCTTCCGAAGATTCTTCAAGTATCTAGTAAAACATGCACTGTGTCAGTGATTATACACACATTTAGGCATTTAAAGCATTGACAGTTTGGTGTGGATCTTCATAAACAGACATAGCAATAGCCTAATAAATGTTTTTGTTTGAAGTTAGTTAACAGCTAAATGTCCATGTTTTTTTCTATTCAGGGATATTTCATTTCTGTGCGATGCTATGGTATCCCAGAATAAGACAGCACTCCTCCCACCGCTGACTGACAGGAGTGGCATTGGTGACACGCAGGTGAGCTGTTTCAGCTGTCTAATCTCTGGCCTTTTCCAAGTTCAGGTTCGACTTTATTTTATTTATTTGCAATTGGTTTTGAGGTGTAGAGTACGCCATAAAAGGTAACAAACAAACATTTAAGAACATACTGTTGGCTCAGCAGTACTACATCAGTGAGCAAGTATAATGATAATCAGGACAGAATAAGTCAATACAATGATGACTATCCTGCCAACCACCTCCATATAGTAGGATAATGATGTTAATGTTTCAAATTGTTAGTTGATTTATGTGAAACTTAATCTGAATATTCATTGTTAAAATAAGGGTTAAATAAAATAACTACATTGCATCAGTAAAAGCAACAAATCTTCCAGCATCAACAATATTCTAAAAATCTTCAGAAGTCATCCTTCAAGATCATCATCATCATCAATCATCCTGAGTACACGCCTTATTTTCAGTTTTCAAGTTTTACTATTTTCGGGATCTTTTTGGATTTAGGGATACCACATTGATTCGTTGTCTTAAATCAATATCTGTTTTATCATAATAGCTCTTTTCACATAGTATTCATCTATACATAGACACAAGGACACAGTGTGCGGTGATACTCACTCTGCCAATATGTCTTTCAGAACGAGTGTGTCTCAGAGAGTCTGATCCCAGAAGAATATCGTATTGTGAAAAACAAAGGCTTGCGGAGCCTTGAGTTCTATGAGGAGTGAGTCTGCTTCATTATTTTCATCCACTGGATTAATGTTAAATCTGCACCCTCATGTTCTCATTGTCAAACTGGGATTTAGTTTTCCTGTCAACCCTCCTGTTGCTTCTGTTCCTCAGTTCATTCACAGTGCAGCTGCAGGACGATGAGCAGAAGCTACGGGTCTTCCCTTCCCTGTGAGTTCAAAAATGCAAATTTCAGTGAAAGATTTTGTTTCTGAAACAGTAGTACAGCTCATTTGTAGGAGGTGTACCACTAGGTAGGCAAAGTCCTAATATTATAAGGGTTGTTGTCAAGGAAAGGCACTAACTGTGTAGTGATACAGACATGTGTGGTCCTTCTGTGTGTTCAGGAGGCCCAGTGGCAGATTGGAAGTGATCCAGCTGATGAATATGATGGACGACATGCTGCTGAAGGCCGGAGTGGATCAGCAGAGTGAGGAGCTGACTGAGCTCTCCCAGGTAAGTCAGACGAACAAAAAAATAGAGTGCTCTGTGCCTCTATGGCTGTATGGCTGTTGATCTGTCTTGCATTCAAGTACATAATATAAAAAGTAATGGTACAACTTTTAGATAAACAGTGGAACAAAACTGTGCAAAAATAGCACAGTGATCCAGAACAACTGACAAAAAAGTACCACAGGTCAAGTTTCCTATCCTTATGAGATGAGGGACCTTTATTTAACACTGACAAGAATAACACGTTTTGGCCAGTGTGTTACCCGCTGCTTGTAATGTTTGCTGTCATAACAACAACAACAGTTGAGTATGTGTATATGAAAAATGAGATTCTAATTGGATTGTAGTCATCGATAGATATTTGAATCAGTACATTGAAATGTCTTACAGATGGAGGATCTGCTGAAAATGGTGCGGGTGGAGCAGAACATCTACAACATTGTTTTCCATGAACTGATCAGGCAGGTCAGCGTGAGCTGTGCTGAGAGAGGACAGCTGCTCTCCAAACTCAGGTTAGCAGGTTGTTTTTAAATGGTAAAACCTTAATGAAGGGACTGAAACCACTTCAAATCAGATTATGGAAATATTGACGTCAATAGGAGTGTATTATAATTACTTTTTATCTACCACAAAACATTTTAAACGTGACTGTTTTGGGAATCTTTTCCAGTAATGACTCAGGAAGACTTTGTTTCCAGAAACTCCTGTGTTTGTTTGTCCAGACAGCGATACCAATCCATGCTCGAGCGAATCCCCCGCTGCCTGAAGGCTCTGCACACTGAGACAGTGGCACAGCGAGCTCTGGATCGTCGGCTCACCGAGGAGATCTGTCATGTCAAGACATCCATGCAGCAGCTTAGCACGTACGTTGGTTAGGTGTCAGACTGCTGGGTCACAGTGAATAAAAAACTGTGAACTTACAAGAGTGATACTTTTGTAAGTGGAAAAAGCGCAACACAAGAAGCAAACAATTGTGAATATTAGCAATGTGAGCAGTGTCTACCCTCATTTCGGTGTGTGTCTGTGTTTGTGTATTTCTGGGTGTGTGTCATCTTCACAGGGAACTATCCAGAATCAGAGACCATGATGCCTTTGTTTCCCAGCAAGCGGAGCATGCTCACCAGCAGCTGGCCGGGGCACTTGAGCAAACTCACACCAACTCAGAGTCAGTCCCTCATTCAGTCCAAGACACATTTTCATCAAGTTGATTAATTCAAAAAATTCAACGGAATGTCATCATTATGAACATTATTTATCTGTTCTGTCTGAGTATTTTATTTCAACCTAAATGGTTCCTTAATTACTGCTTCACTTTTAAAGACTCAAATAAGTGTTTGCAGTGAGAGAGGAAAAAATAAATATTTCCTATACATTTTCTTCTGAGATGGATCATAAGCACACAGTGCAAAAGTACAAAATGTGAGTAGGTGTTCCCCCTCATGATCTCTTCTCAGTGTGGTCCAGAGTTACCATGAGCTGTATGAGCTGCAGAGGGGTCGCCTTGAGGCTCAACTGCTCCAGATGACTGAGGAGAGAGCCTACTGGAGTCAGCTCACCCTCTGCCTCGCCCTCAAGGTGTGCAAGACATGATGTTGTTTTTTTGTTGACTGTCCTTCATGTAATGGTGTTGTGTTGCTATGATGAATAAATCATAGATTAACTGAATTTGGTTGGTGGAAACAAAAGAGTATTAAATTTAATTTTCTTACTGTAATTTTGGGGGGATAACAATCAAATTATCACCTCAAAGCTGCTTACTAAAAACAGTAGCAATTGAAGTTGTTATGAATCAGTTCAGAGTCTCTCTCTGTGATTGTCAGGTGGTCCGTGTGAAGAAGTTGCACCTGATCAGTCAGCTGCATATCACTGAGCAGAGCTGGTCCAAGACAGCCGAGCACTGCAGGCTTTACCTCACCTCAAAGGTAGCAATACATTTCCTATTTCTTAGTATTCCTGTCAAAAACACTAAAACCCACACATGAGGTTTTGTTACCATCTCTGGTAGTTCAATTGCACTCTGACTGTGACAGTGACCATCCTGCTGTAGGACACAGAGGACTTGAATACCATCGTGGAGTTTACTGACTACTGGAAAGGGCAGCTGACTGCTTTCATGTCCAAGCTGAAGAAGACTGAGCAAGCTCAGCGGGAAGAGCTCAGTGGCATCCAGCAAGGCTTCGCCAAGTGGCTCCACTTCTGCACAGCACAAAACAAGTAAGGACAAGCCTAGATTCCAAAGGAGATGATTTTATGTTTTTATGATTATCTATACTTTTACATTTCCTTTAGACAAATAGTACACAATATAATCTTACTGAAAACTTTGTATGTATGGAAGATGAATCTGTGTGTGAATTCTGCCAAAGATGCTCCTTTTCTAATTCAAGGTGTCCTGACCCAAAATATGAGAAAGCTTCACTGGAAAAGATCCATGCTGACTTGAAGCAGTGGTTGAATGTAAGACAGTACATGCATTTCTTCTGTTTATCTTTCTTTTCTTGGACTTTAGTGTTATCTGTCAGATGTGTCTCAACATTATCATCCATCTTATGTCTCTTATGTTTAACAGTATTGCATTTGATACATCAAGACTCTGTCATGTTGTTGATCCAATCACATCATCTCGTCTCAATATGCGTTTGGCTCATCATCACTTCTCATCCGTCACTGTCATCTCAAAAATCTTATACCTGTCCACCACTGGCTTTAATTATTTATTTATTTGGATCCTCATCAGCCACTAACAAGTTTGCAAACTGCTTTTCGAGGGCATCACATAATGACATGTAAAACAAAGGCAAAGGCAAACAAAAAAGCAAACCAAGAATGAATCAGCAACAATACAACTGCTAATGTTGATAATGACATGAAGTACCCACATGACAACTAAATAGTCTAAATACTTTTGATAAAGCTAAAAAAAAAAAAAGTTACACTACTCAAACCAGTCTATATAGTGGCTAATGAAATAAATTAAAATGAAACAAGAAAGTTCCTCATTACTGATCATACAGTCAGTTAAACCTGTCCTACATCGTTGAACTCTCTTTTAAAAACAGTTTCTTCACATTCTGTTGATAATTGTAATTATTTTTTTCTAATTTCAAACTAAATCCCACATATTGCACCTTCAAATTTCTAATGTCTGATGGCAAAATATTTCATATTTCATTCCCTTGCACTTAACAGTGTGTTGCCTTGCATTAGTTTTTGATACAGGAACTGATAAGCAACCTCTTGATGCATGCCTGATATTTGAGTCACTTGATTCCTTGTCAGTCATCTTGTTATATCTTTTACTAAACAGAAATAGATTAACTAAAAAAAAGTTATCTGTCTTCTAGATAACTGGCCATAAGGATGCATTTTAGTGTCATAAGGCAGTGTCCATTTTGGCAGCCTTTGTTTGGGTTCCAATTCAACTATCTAGTGGATATGCTGACATTCATGTCACATGGTGTGTCAAAAGCATATTCCCTTTGATGATTTAAAAACTTTCTCTGTGCTCTGTTTCTCTGCAGACGTTGGCCCTCCAGTCTGAGCGCTATGAAGGTGAGAAGCTGCTTTGCTGCCAGCAGACGCTGAGTGAGATTGGCTGCATCCAGGAAAGATGGCTGGATATGAGCCTGCAGCTGTTCAGAAGGCATCCTGCTCCCAATGGTGAAACCCCTGGAAGCCAACAGGTCTTAAGAGAGCTGGGCATGGTCCTACCTGAGCTCCTCAAACAGCTGGACACGCAAGTCAGTGGAGAGAGTGGTGAGGGCTGTTAAAGATACAATTCTGAGAAGTTTTGTGATAAATTATAAATGAACTAAAAGCTGATTCTGACACCTGTCATCCGGTAAGCAATTATACTCTTTCGCTTTCACTACTTCAGTTTTTGCTTGACTGTAGTCCAAATGGATATCTGTAAACAAACAGAACTCCTGACAGCTACAAAATCATGACCTTGGTGAGTGTCATGGTTTGGTCCTGACAAACACACTCACACAAGCTGTAGTCAGTTGTACGATAGAATTGAAACTGAATTGAAGCATCCAGTCATGCTGTTTCAGGGATCCATGGACAGATCACATCACTGCTCAGGTTGATGGAGTCCTGGGTTTCCAAGCTCGGCACAGTGATTGGTCGGTCAGAAGTGATGTCCACCTCTGATTGGTTGAAGCTGGAGATGGCCCTGAGCAGCTGGCAGAGTTTGGCTGAAAAAGCCGTGCAGAACATCTCCGGCATGCAGACAGAGAACGAGAAAGATGACACATAGTACGTTTTTTTTTATTCAGACACTTACTATCCTTAATCACAAACAGTATGTATCACCAGAGTTTAAATATATACAGTAATCCATTTTTTAAAAGTTGGTTATAAAATTCCCTCATTTGTTGATAAATTAGTGGAAAGTTTTGAATGTTCTTCAGTACAAGAAATTTTGTACTCTGTGTTTAGAATATGCATATTCAAATATGAATACATTTCATTTGAAATCTTCTCAGTGAATTGCGATCTATAATGAGAAAGTTCTAAATCAACAAAGCAACAAATACTTGCATATGCTATATTTAAATCTTTTCCTGTGTTGCCTTTTACCTGACAGTTTAATCTCTACTTCTAATTGTTATAATTGTCTATCAACACATTTTGTGGAAAGGCTTTTGTTTGAGTTAAAATAAGAAAATAAGATTGAAATACTCTTTTATTAAAAAACATAGAAATTAATGCTACATGTGTTTTATATTCAAATTTAGATATTAACTTTTTCTTTTTGTTCGGTTTGTTTGTATGTTTGTTTGTTTGTTCAAATAGCAGAGCGACAGAAAAGGTGTTAAACAGAGTCCAAGAGTTCATAACCAGCCTGTCCAACTTCACTGAGGGTGAGAATCAGGGACTCAGTGATGAGGTAAGTACCAAGCAGGTTCAGTCAAACTATCAAGGGAGGTTTACGCACATTTTAAAAACTGTTGCAAAATACTACGAAATCACTTCAGCAAATACTGCAAAAATGTTGTGTAATATTTAAGATTTAAGCCAATTATGCCATTTTCATTCAAAATTTCGAATTTGATGTATAACTATTTTGTGATCTGTTTAATCACTTCACTTCTCTCTTTTTCACTCTGCATTTTTTCCCTCTTTCTGCCCTGCTCTGTTTACTGTCAGCTTCACTTCCTGAGCTCTAAATATTTATCCTGTGGGTCTTTGCCATTTACCTCACATGATACCAGGTGCCTGCCAACTTCAGATTGATTTTCTCTTTCTTTGTATAACCTAGTTGTTGTTGATCTTTTCCAATAACTGCTTTTCTCACATTCATATAGTTGTTTCATACTAAGTATCACTGAGCAATAGAGCAGCTGTGGTTTCAGTCCTTGTGGTTCCTTGATCAGAGACATCAGCGTTTCCTCTCCTACAGGTCATTTCCATTCACATGGCTCAGACCCGCTGGATGCTGAATCTGTTGCTCCTCATGGTACCTGATGATATCGAGGACCAGAACAAAGAACAGGAACACCAGTACGTGACAGACATCACACCACAGAGACTGGATGAGGATGCCAAGATGCTGGCTGAGAAACTGGACTATTTTTGCAAATACGTCATGAGGTACCAGAAGTTTTTATCCATTATTTTAATTCAGTTAAGCAGCTAATAACACAGAGTGCAAAGATAAACCTCTGTGAAATACACATTATAACCAACAACACACAGAAATTATGCCATGGCTTAAGTATTTTTAGTTGCTTTAACTTTTTTTTATTCCAGCTCTTGCAAGCTGATTCTGGAGGAACAGAATCCGGGTGAAGCTGAGGGTGAAAATGAGATGAATGAGTGCATGAAGCTGCAGGTAAACAATGTTCTAATACCAAATTAAATAAATAGCAAAGAAATGATGGTAACATCAGGGCTGTGTGTTTTACAGTGCTATTGTTATAACTACTGCTATAGCAATTGCTTGAGGTACACTAGAAAACCCAAGAGACAGTCTTCCTCTTGTGTTTTACATGTGCACAGTGGATGGGTGTAAAAAAAATGAATCATTTGTCCTGACTGTTTTTATGCTGAACTATAAAATGAATGACCCACTGCCACTTTGTGGAGGATAAAGAAGGGTTGTAATGGTGGTTGCTTAAATGTGTACAAAATTAACTTAATCGTGCAATGTTAAAGGTATATTCTTTACATACCATACTTGTACACATGTGATTATAAATAGTTTGATTTGACTTTACAGCTTTATTCACTCATCAGAGTTGAAAACACAGCTCTGCGTTCCTTTTGTGTTGACAGGAATTACCAAATCCAGAAGAGGGAGCCATAATGCACTTACAGTCTAGGATAAAGTCAACTGAGCAACTGCGCCTGTGTTGTGTTTGTGTCCTCAGACAGAGTGCAGTAATTGGTTGGAGACCTGTATGATCCTGCTCTCAGGAGTGAAAGGTGGTCTCGTGGAGATGCCTGTCAGACCGGCTGACCCAGCATCCAGCAGTGAGGTCTCTCCAGAAGACAGCAGGGAGACTGTGGTGAGGAGCTGATTCAAAGACCTGATTTGTTCTATTGAATTTATTATTAATTTAACTATGACTTTAAGAAAACAATTTGTAACATTACTGCAATTAAATGTGTTGATAGAAGTTGATCTTTGTTACAGTGTATACTTTGTTTAGTTGTATACTTTCATCATGTTCAAACTCAGAAAAATTCTAGATTTATTCAAGGTAACGGTGCATTTTATATGGTCGCCTGCCGCTATACCTTCCAGGAGAGACTCAGAGTGAGGAAGACATCAAGTGTGACTAAACATAATATGAATAACATTACACATCACTTTGTCCATGAACATTTCTATCTGCATAACCAATAGATTTGCATACAAGCAACTCCCACAATTTCAATTTCAACCTGGTTATGTCTTTAATATTGGAGAAATTATTGAAAGCCTTGTGATGTTGATTTTTCTGTTTTGATGAAGGCCTTTTAGGTGTATTTGTGTGTGTTTACAGGTGAATGAAGAGGTTTCAGCAGAGCCTACGACAGACACTGAATTAAAAGATGTAACTGAGGCAGAAAGGAGAGAGGTGAGTCGTATTAACAGCTGTGGAGTACAAGTGGAAACCTCAACAACACAGAAAATGGAACAGGGTTTTATAAGACTATAAAACTCTGAACTAATTTTGGAGTGTGTCTCTTGTTATTGGACAGACAGTAGATGTAAGTTTATCCAAACATTCACCTGACTACAGCATAAGTAACTATTACGTAGTTTGACTTGTGTTTTCTTAACTGCATGGTTTTGAGTCATTGCATAGCACACAGTATAATTTATTGGAAAGATAACTTCAGTAGACAAGCTATTAAACAACTGCTATCAAATTAATCTAAATCATGATGACTGACAGATGCATGAGGGTGGTACTCTTGTTTCTCCACAGTGCACTGCTGAAGGACATGAAACACAACAAGAGGTTTGTCAGGTATCATTTCCATGAAGTGTATGGTGTAAGCAAAAATCCTGAGCTTGTCGGCAACAATGAAATTAGATATTTATGGTTTATTGTGAAGGTTATAGCATTTTGTGTTGTGAAAGACAACATGTATTTCTCTGGAACAAATTAATTGCTTCTTCAGGTTAGCATATATTAGCAGTATCTGGAAATTTGGAGACATAAAAGTAAATAAATACACTTTTGTGGAAAACATGGGATTTCTGAAATGGATCTCATCAAGGGAGCGTTTCTTGTACAGTATTCAAAACTAACAGTGTTGTTGTTGGCCTGCAGGGGGAGCTAACAGTCTATGAGAGCCCAGTGGTGAGGCTAATTGGTTATGATGGACACATTAAGCAAAGACAGCTGGGAGTGAGCAGTGTCTACCTGAATGGGGTCAGAAAATTATATCACACACTTTTTAAGTGTTAATGTCTTTGACGTTGTAATGAGCTGAGCAAAGTGCCTGTCTGTCTCTCTGACTGTCTGTCTTTCTGTCTGTCTGTCAGACTGAGGAGCTGGTTGTGTCTCCAGCAACAGATGAAGCCCAGAAAGCTTTTAGTGATCTGACCACAGTCGCACTCCTGCAGCAGGATCTGAAGTAAGTTCACTTTGTTGTTGATGAATGTAACACTTGATATACTGCAAATGGATCACATCACCTTAAAGTGTGAAAATGTTATATTTCCCTTATTTTCCCAAAGTGTTATTTACTGTATTTATGTTAATTATGATATAAATATAAATCCAGTTATTCAACGATTTTTTTAATGTACCGTTTTAAACGCTTTCTTGCTCTTTTGAGTTGCACAGAAATCTGTTTCTTTTTTAGTTTAAAAGAAAAGCAGTGGCTGAGCATTAGTGCTTTTGTATTTCTTGTGAAAATTAGTAAAAAAGATGCTTGTATATCTCACAGACTCAAGTTAATAGGCAAATTTCCATCAGATTTTCTATCAAATCCAGTAATTATCAACCATCACCAATAGTGGAAATAAGTGTATTGAACAGCCACACAGAGTCGGGAGTCTTGAATTGTGTACATGAAAAGGACATTTAGGTTCGATTTCTCTCCACGTGTCTTTCAGTGATTCAGAGCTGTGGGTCCAGAGTGCTGAGCAGCGAGCCTTTAAGGCCGAAGAAGCTCTGCAGGAAGCATTGGAGAAGATTCAGGACTTGGAGAGACAACTGCAGGCCCAGTCCTGTCTGGAGCCCAAAATTAGTGAAGGTACCTAACAAACAAACAATACTATAAGCTTCGAACCAAGGCACAAATGCACAGAATACAGTATTAAAGCGTAAATATGCTTTTTTGTGTTGCAGAGAAAAAGAAAACACCACCATCTCCCCCACCACCAGTGACACCTCCAGCTCCTCCAAAGAAAACCACAGCTGAAGTCAAACCAACGAGCAGCGGCAAAAGGACCAAGAAACGGTGAACTGAAGTTACAGCTTTATATGTATGTACCAGACAGTCCAGTAAACATTGGGTTTATTTATTCTAAAAAATTGATTTAGGGTTTCATGTTTGATGCATCTCTGTTGTAACAAGATGAAGAATCTATTTGCCTGCACTCCATCACAGCCACATCCATAAAACCAGTTAAAGATGCAGGGATAAAAAACATATATAAACAAGGAGCGTCATTCAGCAGAGCTGTTCTCCTATATAAAATGTCTCCAGTGACAGTATCAGGATGTTTTCCGATATTCAGGATGCTTGTGTATGAGACTGTGATGCTACCATTTATGAAATGGCTTGCTGTGGTTTTGCAGATATTGTTTTTGTTGTTTTGTTTCCTTCCAAAAAATAAAGACATTATATTTAAAAAAGTCAGGCTTTTATTGACATTTATATTCAACAAAAATTACACAAACCTAGTTTACGTATAGACCCTCCAGTACAATTTACACCAGTGTGATTCCAAAGCAAGCCCCCCCCCTTTATTCAAGTCTGTTGTTCAAATCATCTGTTTGTTGCAAATGTTAATGTTGCAAACATTAGCTAATGTTAAAGTTCCTTGTGCTAACGTGAGGGCACTACAGTATGCTGGGAACAGATTGTAGAACTCAACCATTTTTTCCCAACTGGCAACTACGAATACTCTTGATCGCAAGAGTGACAGACAAACCTTGTTAAGCTGAAGCCAACTGTCCGTATTCTGACACAGACTGAACAAAACAATCATTTTGGACCCAACAAAATTAGTGAAATAATTAATTCACAATCGTAATAATGTTTGTAAGGAAACAAGTTACTTTTATCCTTCACCTTTCTTAAATAAACAAAACAAATTGGCCTCAAGTTCATTTTCTTTAACATAATCTGAATCACATGAACCTGATAATTGTGGACTTACCCTCTCATTGTGTGTTCAATAATAATTAACTATGACAGTTTACTTTCAACAACAACTACATGTCATTTCAAAACAGTCTGTCACATCATCGGCGAGTCTGTCTCTGGATCTTCTTCAGTCATGCCTCCGTCTCCCTCCACAGCTGGGGGAGGAGGGGGTGGTAAGGATGAGAGGTTAGAGGTCACGTTGAGGAGATCTGGGGGCAGCGGAAGGACCAGGGCAGGGTGGAGGAGACGTAGGGAAGCCCTGAACCCCTCCCAGGCATCTCTCTCCTCTTCTGCTGCTTTTGCCTACAGGAGAGAGGGACTGCCATTTGAAGCATGCTCTGCAAATACTGCTGAGAATGCACAAACAATCTGGCTGCCAGTGGTAAACGTCAGTTGGCAGAGCTAAAGAACCACTGTGTTGGTTAAACAAAAAGTAAGCTCTAATAACAAAGCCAAAGTCCAAAAATCCAAGAAATAAAAAGGCAGCTGACAAAAAAAGCTGTCAGGCAAAGGAGAATCCAAGAAAAACTAAAGAGTGTAAACAGAACAAACCAGGAAGCCACAGAGAACAAAAGTGGGAACACGGACGACACAACTGAAGCAAATACGGACGAACCAACAAAGAGTGACGAAAAAACACAGACTTAAATACACAGGGGCTGATAAACTAACTTAATACAAGTAAGCACAAAAAGGGTGGGAAAAAAGACAAAGACCAGCAGAGAAAGGAAAACATGATGCATGAGGGATTGCATTATTTACAAGATAAAACAAGACCTAAGCTAAATAATATAAACATTACAAGTACATATAGCAATGTTAGGTATCTAAACTAAAGGATAACTTAACTTAGGTCTCTTAGGTAGTTTAATCTCTGGTCAAATGCCATCTTTGACAAAAATTGGAATTCGGTGAGCCATAAACATTTAAAAAGCAATAACAAACAATAGAATACAAAACATAAGGTTGTGAAAAGCTGGGATAGTTACTCACTCTGCTGACCTGCTGCTGTCTCTGGGCCTGGGCCTCTGCAGCCAGACTCTGCCGTAACTCCAGAGGAAAACTGAGCTCGTCTCTGACAGAAAATCAAACACCAGCCTCGTCAGCAGGAAGATCACATCACGCTACAAATCTCTACATTCCTCCTCACTCTTTGCACGGAAAAAATCACTGCACGCAGAGGAAAAATCCTCACAGAAAGTGATGCATTTTTCAGAAGCACTCAGCTTTTTTTTCCACTTTTGGGCTGACATGTTTCTTCAGAAATCATCTAGATTCTGTTCAGTGGTTTTATGCATCAGGTTTTGCTGTCCAGCCCTCAGAATTGAAGTCTACACCCACAGTTAAGCAATGTAGGATGCATCGTGGCCATAGGATGCAGTGCTATTTTGTGATTTCAAGTCTTTATGGTTACTCACTAAATCAAATAGATGCAGCTGCAGAAAGATACATTACAAGGCTCACATGTCTGCTCTCTCCACCCTGATGCCCCAGCGGCAAGCGACAGAGTCAACAGCTGCTTGTATTTTCTGTCCGATCTTGCTCCTGTGCAGCAGGATGTGGCTGAATGTGTGCTGGGCGAGAATGTCTCGGACGACTGCCTGGACCAGAGCCTGCAGCACCGTGGTCACACTGGATAGAGCTGCGCTGCACAAAGCCACGTTCTCTATCTGGTAATAGCACACTGCACTCAGCTCCGGCCTCACCAAGTCCTTTGTAACCACCTGGGGACAGACGCATGAGGAAAATATCAGTCAGCAGTCCAATGCGATAAAATCCCCCTCACCATCTGGTAAATTAATTGGTTGGAGGAGACTTCACACAGTGTAACAAAGATGGAATCTTCTGTGAAGGTACCACAGTGAAAGAATCTCTTGGCTCTCAGAACTTCTGTAATAGTTATTGCAAGTTTCTTTAATTGACTGACTCCCTCGTTTGTTGTTTTGCCCACATGCTGATATGATGAATAAATATTAAAAATAAGGGATCCTATATATTATAAAAATATCCAAAAAATTTACTGTAGAGCTGCGACAATTAATCTATTAGTTTTCAACTATTAAATTAACCGTCAACATTTTGATATCGATTAATGGGTTTGTTTCGTTTGTCTGACATTTTATAGAAAAATAGTAGTTGTAGTAGTAGTTGTCTTCTTCATCAAGAAAACAATCTGCTGATTAATCAATGATGAAAGTAAATGTTAGTTTTATTTCCTCATTTACTGTGTGTTCGGAGAAAGTGCCCACACAGTATATAGTTAACTATGTTATTTTTACATAATGTGAGCTTATGTGAGCACGTCAGATGTGTTTTTGCTTATTCATCTGTACCGTGTGAAGAGGAACTTTCAGCATTTGCAGTCGGATGTCGACCTTGTGACACACATCAAGGACCGGGAGGTAGAAAAGAAGGCCTGGAGAGAGGAGATAGAAAGATCTAAGGACGGATTTCAAGCATCAACTCTGTTCTTTTTTTTCTCTCTGACCTTAGATAGAGAATGTGCAGAGCTCAGACTAAATTAATATTTTAACTAATTATGCAGTGTCCAAATGGTCAATGGAGCTATACGCCCACTAGCCAACAAAAAGAAAACAGTACTTTAACATTGAGACGGACCCTCGGAAAATGGGAAGTCGATTATTTTGTCACTTCTTAAATGTAAAACAAATTCTAAAAACTCATTTCAAATCACAGCCGTCTAATGAGCAAAAAAGTTTGGAGTAATCGGTGACAACCTGGTCCTCTGGGTCTTCCACGCAGTAGGTGACCCAGTCTGAAGATCACAGCTCTCTCATGCTCCCTCACCACCTGTCAATCAAAATGACAAACACTGGTCAGTCTGTTTAGAGGGATGACGTGATGGGTAGACAATCCAACTGACACATAACACAGGTGGGAAGGTCTTTATACAATTCTTTTGTACAGTTACATACAGTGTACTCAGAAAGTAGTAGGATATTTGATAAGATTAGAAACAAAGCAATGGATAATAGGTGAAAGATTGGAGTCTCCCTAAACTGGCCCATTGTCATGCCAAAAAATCCTCAACATACACTAATCCAAATATTGGTTAAGGTGGAAAAATCATTTTGATCATCATGAGAACTCTAAGTGTCTGAGTGTTCATTTTTCTCTTTGGTCTGCGGGGTAGCTCGTACTTTGACACAGAACCAGATGGAAAGAGGGAGGAAGAGAAGAACCAGAGCCAAGACGAAGACCATCAGCAGCCACTCACACACCCCCAGGTTCTTGCGCTTCAGACCTGTAGAGAACATATCCAACCGAGATTATGTACGTAACTGTGATACTGAGCGAGCACTTCCCCTCAAAACAAACAATATATGAATTTGCTCGATTTATTTCATCATCTGTAATTAGTTTTCCACAATTAATGCTTGAAGAACTTCACCATTTAAAAAGAGATTTCAGGTCACAGGATCTCTATATTCTTAGACAGGTCATCTCTTCTTTTCTTGACTTCCTCTTACCGTCATCCTGCTCTGCTGCCTCCAGGAGACCCAGGTTCTCCTCCTTGACCTCATCTTCCCTCACGCTGTCTATGTCCACCACAGTGGAGGATTTCACCTTCACCTCTGTCTCCTGCTCCATCGTTGCCTCGCTTGTCTCTGGCTTCTCCCTCTGCAGCCTCACAGACGATGCCTGGGGGACACGTCCCGTCTTCGATGGCCTCTGTCGGTGACTTTTGGGAGGCAACACGGCTCCCTTCTCCCTCTCCTTCCTGGGTGTCACTCTGGATTTTGGAGGATGACTGTGCTGGACACTGGAAGACTTCTCCATCCTGCAGTAAAGAGCATAGGAGTGATGGCGAGCTGATGTTTCTGCTGGAGGGTTCTCTTCTTGGGTGAAAACAGAAAAGAAGGGGAATGTTGTGGCTTTTACGACTGTGGGTAGCTTCTTTTGACTTCTATAACTGGAGTCAGTCGTCCTACCGTCTGCTGTCATGAACAGACAGAATACGTAGATGGTAAATTGACTGTGGGAGGGAGGTAGTGGGAGTGCCTCTTACACCACCCTCTCTGACTTGAAATAAACAAACAAATACAGACCATCTCTCTCCCTCTCTTTCTCAGAATCATACAGGAAATCTATACACATTTTTTCCAATAATTGAGAATAAAATTTAGATTTGTTCTCACATGGCAGCATATGTACTACTTCCTTTCAGCTGCTCGCCACCCAAACAAGCATGGATCTGCAAATTAAATTTGAAATATTTATTATACGCCAGGTGCCCTATATATAGGTATACAAGGGCCAATACACTCATTGACATTATAGCTTTAAAAAGCTGGTGGTGGCAGGTGCCAGTGTACTTTTTGTAGGAAATAATTTATACTAATTATGCCTTTGATTTAGTGTATAACTTGCTATTTGAGTGCATGTCATATAAAGTACAACACAAGCAGTCATATTGCATTAAAACCTCCACAACCTTAAGTTTTTTTATGCCTCTGTGTTCATTTGTTGGGATTGCATCTCTTCCACAGTGCCATCCAGAGAGGTTTGTAGACCAGCATTCAGCGTACTGGGACAAATGTGTCAGTGGAACTCAGGCGGGAGTCACAGTTTGTCTTCATTGGGAATGTGCAGACTCAGGCCTCCCAAGTGCTGATTTCTCTGTTTTCACAGTAGACACACACACACACGCACAGTATCCTCCTTACTGTGTCCTTATTAAACTGTGGCCTACATGTTCTTCCGCATTGAAGGGTTAATTGTGTGCAAACCCAGGTGAAAGGGCCTCTGGTCATGAAGTGGAAGCCCTGAATGGAGGACCCTGGCACCCATACCAAAAGGTAATTGCTGAATCAAAGTGAATAAATGAATTTGAAATACTGTAAGTAAGAAACATTATCCTTTGGACACTGGACACTTACTTTCATTTTACTTATTTGCACATAAACATAATGTGAAAGACATACACTTTATGCACATGTATACATGCAAGCTCGCTCAAACCATGATTTGTCTTGAAACTTAACCAAACTCAGTTGTGTTGTGTTGACATAGCAAGACCTGAAAATACTGAAAAGTTATTTCCAGTCCTTTCAACCAGCTCTATCACATAATTTTATTAGTCACAGTGCCAGGAGGTTCCTGTTTGTGTTTCTTTTGGGCTAGTTACTCATCTACTGCTAGTTAAAGGAAAAAAATGTACTCTTAATGAAAACAAGGATTGCCATGGTTAATAATAATAATAATATGGGGAAAAGTCAACATTTATCTAATAGTATTGAAAGAATCTGTTGTATAATTTCACATTTAAATGTTGACTTATATATCTTATAATCTGGACTATTTGTCTCTTAATTCTGACTTTGCGGGCGGCTGTAGCTCAGCGGGTAGAGCAGGTCGACTAGTAATTGAAAGGTCACTAGTTCAAATCCTGGCTCAGGGCAAGGCTGAGCTGCATGTTGAAGTGTCTTTGAGCAAGATACTGAACCCCACATTGCTCATCAGTGAGGGCCCTGCGATGAGCTGGCGACTTGTCCAGGGAGTACCCTGCCCTCGCCCTGAGACAAGGCTGGGATTGGCTCCAGCAGCAACACCCCGTGACCCCATGGAAAGGGATAAGCGGTTACGGATAATGACATGACATTCTGACTTTGTATCCCATAATTATTACTTTTCCCTGACAATTGTGACTTTTTACTTTCAACTTATGATATAGATAGTTTTGACTTTCCATCCAATAATTACAACTCACCGTCAAATTCTTACTCATATATCCGTTTATTTTTTTAATATAGGCTTCACAGGTCTTCCTCTCTGTTCCTCTCCACCTGGCAGAGATCGTCTTGTCGATCTGCTTGTAATAAACGATCTTTGTTGGCGTTGCTGCCACGGTAACGTCACTGTCAGAGTCAGAGGAGTTAACTCCTTATTATTGTTATTTTAAGTTAGCTAGAAACCCAACTCCGTATAAACTGACAGCTTGCGTTCTGTATGTCTCAGCTGTGTATGAGTCGAGGTTTGGTAGAATACAAGTTTTTCTTTGTTGAAGCTGTTTTCACAGTTGCGCTGTGCCCCAGCAACGTGCTCGCTGGTCATCTAGCCTCAGGTGGAGGTCACTGAATCCCCGGACATCGAGGGAGGATGCAGAGAAGATAATGACGACAACAATGGTATGTCTATTTTACTTTGAGGACGATTTTATTAAGACTGCTGTGCTCCGTGTCCGCATTTAAAAACAATCAATTAATTAATTGCTTGATTGATTAAATAATTAATTAATCAAATAATTAATTAGTGTGTGTAAAAGTGCAGCAGCTGACTGGAGTCACTACTGAACCGTCCAAGGTGGAGGCTAGCTTAACTTTTGCTAATGGCGGACAGCACAGGAAGCATGAGCTGGGTAGCTTCAACCCGTGTTCATTGTGCACACGTGTTACTCAAACAAGGTTTAATACACATGTGCTGACCACATGTCTGATCATGACAGTCAGAGTCAAGTGGATTTAAGATGGCCACAGCTGGATTTTATTAGACTTTTTTTTTAATTATTATATTAGGCGTCATCACCTCAGCTGCCATCTTCTCCTGACAGATTCATCTATTTATTTATCATTTTTGAGGTGTTTTTAAAAAAAAAAAAAAAAAAAAAAAAAAGATTAATCTCAGTGAAAACATGTCCACCATATGACATTGGTACATAATCCAAGACATTTTCTCGAGTTAGCAGCAGACAGAATGATCCAGAAGTCATAATCGAATAAAAGATAAAGATATTGTGTTAAAATATGACTTTGGTAAAAGTGAAAGTCACCCAAACAAGTAGAACTCGAATAAATGATATGATTTTAAATTTACTTAAGAATGGAACTTCATTTTGTGGCAATACATTTACTGAAGTCTCAGAAGTAAATTAAATTCAAAATTGACTCAAAATTAGTTAGGGATATTGGGATATGGATGCATATGTGTGTGTGCATGTCCAATGAAATATCGCATATGTTTTTTGGGGGAATCATAAATATTCACAAAATAAGAAATCAGATGTCACAGAATGGGGGCGGCTGTAGCTCAGTGGGTAGAGCTGGTGGACTGGTGATCAGAATAAACAATGAATGGATTACTCCCTTGATGAGTATCTGTGTTTTTTTTTGTTTTGTTTCTTTAATTTAAATAAATCAATTTAATAATGCAGTACTCTAGCTCTGATCCTTTGTCAGTCTGCAGTCACTGCTCCGGTCTTACTTAACGTCCTACACTCAACACTATCTGATTGGTTACACAGAACAAGTAATAGCCCATCAACACTGAATAATCTGAATCTGTGAAGTAGATGGTAAACTAAAAGTTATTAATTGAATATAGAGGAGTGGAAGTATCAGGTAGCTGAAAATGGAAATATCAAAGTAGTTGATAATTACATAGCACTTGAGTAAAGTTACATTCCATCACTGGTTATTCTCAACTTTGACATTGAGATTGTTTATTTTTACTGCAAATGTATATCGGCTCCAGTTACCCGTTAGAGGTCTCTTGATATCTATAATCAATTTATAATATTGATCGATACATGGTTAAAAGTACGATGCTTGGCTCCAAAATGTTGTCGAGTGGAAGCAGAAAATGGAAATACTCAAGGAAAGTACACAAACCTCAAAATCATACGTAAGTACAGTATTTGAGGTAATATACATACAGTTCAATTTAATCACAGGTGTCACACTGAGTCTGAGAAATTGATACTGCTGTCCTCCACTAGTGATCCAACCACATGGTTTATTTTAAAATCTACAGTATGTTTTGTCCCATACTGTTGTCCAGATATCAGCAGGTCAGATGAACCAGGAAGAGGTTTTGTCAAAGCTGAAGAAGGATGTTCGTTCTTTGCTCATCTCTTCTAAGCTGGGCTTGGAGCCTGACCAGCTCAGGCGGGACTATGTGGACATGTTGGGGCATCCCATGCCCCTGAAACACCTGGGCTTCAGGAACATCATGGATATGGTGAAGGAGATGCCTGACGTGGTGTCTATTAACTTCAGAACAGATGGCACCATATTCTTAAAGGGTACAGTCCATTCTTTGATTTGAGCTTGAATTTGTAATTCAATACTGTTTCGATTAAGTAATGAGGACAAAAATAGCTAAAGCAAACTAACGTTTGATCCAGAAGACTGCTCATGTTCTGCTTCTTTACCTCTCCGTTACATGTCCTCCATCGCAGCCGTTAGTCACGAGACCACCCGAAGCATTGAGGAGCTAGTTGCTAATCAGCGCCTGTCTAAGGCCGACAAGAGGGTCAAGAGTCAAGGTGTCAGCTACTTCTCTCCCCGCTACCATTACCAGCCGCCCTCTTTGGTCCTTCCCAGAAGAGGTCGTCCTCCTGTGGCTATCCCTGCCCAGCTGAGGGCACAACTTCGTGTGCTGCTCGCCCAGGTATGACTTGACCATACCCTGAGTTTGAGGTCTTTTTGTAAACACAAGTAATTTAGCATTTGTTATTTCTCACCAAAGGCTTGTGTTTATTTTCAATAATGAGGTGTACTGTTTGTGTCTGTTTAAGTTTTTCTGCTGTTTGATTAAATGTATTTGAGGATCAGAATCAGACTTTCATAGCCAGTCCTCCTTCGTCTTGAAATGGGACAGCAATTTTGAAGATTTACTTTTTTTAAATCTGTCTAATCAAACACATGTTATAGAAGCCTGAATGACTGTTTTTTGGTTTTATGTTTGTTTTTGTAACAAATTCATCAGCTCTGTTGCTGCACAATGTTGTCGTGTTTCAAGTAACAATGTAGCTGTTCTCCCAGGGTCCTCTGCGGTTGTCTGAACTGGAGTCCTCTTTCCTGCGCTGCTTTGGCCACCCACTGCGTGTTCACGACTACGGCTTCTACTCCACTGGAGAGATGCTGCAGACAGCGGCGGACCTGGTCCTCATCAAGCAAACCAGGCTGGGCTCAGTTGTGTCTCTGAGGGAACATATGCTGCCCAGGCAGCTGATCAGGCCGTTCAGCTTACCAAAGAAGGCTGGACCTATAAAGCCAGTCTTGCCGAGACCTGACCAGGCAGTGTCTAAAGTGCCAGATACCACAGCTCAGAAACCAACAGTGCCCCCAGGTTTGTTTTATGAAAGGTGGAGAATCCATCAGTTTGCACACCAGTCCTGCTAAAGTGCGTCTCAAAAAGCGATCCATATCCAGAGTATTTGTCTTTTTTGAGACTGGATCTGCCCCAACATGCATGGATTGGTTGAATGTTAAAGGAATTATTACTCGGGCCGTCAATTGATTAAACATTTAATTTTGATTTATCGTATGATTGTTCACACTTAACTCTCAATTAACCCTTAAATTAATTAGATTAGATGGGATTTATTTATCCCACAAATACAAATTTCACTTGTTAGAACAGCTCAAGATGCAACAAGTACAGAAAAAAGAATCAGACATATAAGAATAAAAAATGAATAGAAAAAATAAGATATTTACAAAAAAACGCATGTCTTTATCTGTTTTAAATGTAACTTAAAAGGGTAAATTAGTATATATTTGAATATACTTATCAACATGAGAGTGGACAGATATGCTTTTTTTATTCAAATGTGTGTTTATTTTTATTGCAAAAATCCAAAATAATGACTGATACTGTCCAGAATAACCTCAAAGCTCTACTGCATCAGCCTGTAAGCTGTAGCCACCCATTTAGCCATTGGTCCCTCATGTAGAGTTGTCAAGTGTTATTTGAGACTCGACTTACTCCAGTGGTAACTCATTTCACACTCAGTAGCATTCAAACCGTCTTAAAAGTCATGATGATGATTCTCTTGTAAGCTTTGCTTCTGTGGCCCTGTTGTTAACTGATTTTTGAAGTACCTCTTGTGGTTAACTGCAGCTGAAGACAAATCTACTGTTGACCCTGCCCAAAATGAGTCAACAACTGTCTGTAAGAAACTAGAGATGTCTGAGAAGAACCAGGAAGGGGAACAAGAGCTCTGCCAGGAAGGTCAGCTCTTTCAGAAACGCGTCCTTAAGGTTTGTTCTCACCCGCACAAGTCTGCTTGCTTAGAAGAAAACACAATCAAGTGTAGAATTAAATGAGGAAAAAGGGATTTTGTGTACAGTTATTATGTTATAAGAAACAAATTATGTCGTCAACACTTACAAAAAAAAGTTGTTTTTGTTTCATTATTTTAAGTACACGTATCTTTGTTCTTTCTACTTAAATTCTACATCAGCTGGAGGAGGAGCTTCGCCAGCAAATTTTAGAGAATGGAATCGCTGGCAGCATCAGTCAGGAGCTGAAGGACAAAGTACGAAAGGTCAGACTCCCTGCTAGTTTATAAGCAGATGTCTAAGTCTCACAAAGAGTGATCACAAGACACTAATATGCTTTCATAACCAAGACACATGGTATCAAGTGTTGTAATGAAACCTGTAGTGTGTGACTCTCCAGGTTGTAGGTCAGACCAGCGGTGGATTATTGGTGCGTGATCTGCCTGCCGAGTACAAGGTAAAAAAAGAAATGTATTTAAAAGAAGTCATGCAGCGCTCCTGTTCTTCCCCATGGTCTCATATGAGAGTTAGGATAATTTAGGCAAATAAAAAGCATTGGTTTCATGATTTTGATTTTGTTTCTTGTTTTTCATGAGCACCTTTCCTGATCCAGTCGCTAACTAATTCACATTTAACCCACCCTTCCTTAATTATGGTCAGGAAGCGAGCAGTTTGAGAGGTGACATCTCCACGTCTTTTTCTTTGCTCCTCAGAGGCTTTTTGGCGAGGACTTGCCACTGCGACAGAGTGGCTTTTTCAGTGTCCATGAATTGGTCAGCGCCATGAGTGACACCATCCACCTGAAACCTGCAGGGCATGACAGTGGACAACACTGGATAGTCACAGACATACAGGACAGTGACATTACGCAATCAGGTGTGTATGTGCATATGTTCGTATACCAGCAGTCAATATCACCCTAATTACTTAATTAGGTGTAATGGCAGGTATTTCATGGACATTTGATATACAGTGTTGGAACTATTTTACTGTTGAAATGATTTACTTTACATTTGCATCATCAGACTCTGACATTTCATGTTGAAAAGGTTGACTGAGAAATGGGGGACATGCGCAGCACAATTAAATTGTTGGTTGGACCAAATGTTGCTTTAAATATTAATGTCATGTTCACAGTGGTGGAGATCTGATTTTAGTACTTTCTTTCCTCATCCTGACATTATTTATCCACCACTCTGTCTCAGAAGAACGCCAGTCTGTGATTGTCTCTAGAATCAATACTGTTTTAATCAATGACCCATTTGTAATAATTAAATGGTGCTGTGTGAGATATGATGTGACCAGGCAGTCTTGTGGCTTTCAACTAAGCAGTAGAATTGTATTCATCTTATTTTGTAGATTCAAAGGAAACTGAAAGTTTTGATGAAGGCTACTGCTTCAGGTATGGAGAGTCTCCTTGGGAAGGCAAAGTGGAAGGAGATGACTGTGAGGAAGTCACAACAGATGACAAGAATAAGGAGCTAGTGACAAGTAACAAATCCAAGACCCAGGAAATGGTGAGTGACATAAAGATTTTTGTTTATTAGAGCATCGGTGCAAATCAGGAATGTTCACTGCACTTAATAAGCTGATGTCACTGCTCCATTATCAGTGTAACTGGTACATTTTTGTAAGCCCTGAAACCTGTCAATACTTAGAGAAGTGCTATAGAATAATACTTGATATAATGGAGGTGTCACAATATAGATCCTTAAAGGAAAATTGATGAGTTGTCAGTTTCAATCATGGAAATCAGAAGGATCGGCTAATTTTTTAATGTGTTTTCACTCTCCTCCCCGGCCTACTTGTGCACGTCAGACACGCATCCTTTCAAATAGAGGCAGCTACCTTAGTCTGACTAACTGATTGTAGACTGCACTTCCAGAGACTTATTCTAGGGGCACAAAGATGATCCACTGTAACACAACTGGAAGCAGAAGTTAAACGTTTTGGATTCGAGAAACCAAACTTTGTAACAAACTGGATTTCTGCCTTTTGTCATTAATTGTTGGATCCTCAAATGAAGATCTGTTTTGTTAAGTGCCTAAAATGCCTAAACCTAACCTCTCACTTTTAAAGAATTTGAAGATGTTAATGACAGTTGTCAGGACATAAAACCAATAGTCTGTTGATTTTTTTAAAATTTTTTGATGATGTGATGTGATAATCTAACAATGGCGTAGGCGTCATTGCTGAAAGAAAAATGTGTCAACAGAAAATGGAATTAAATGATGACCTCAAAATTAAAGGTGACATCAAATCATGGGTTGGAGAATCTTGACACCCCTAGAATATAGAGTGACATTGCTATGTACCGCTTACCAGTCTAACTTCGCTTTTTATATCTGTGACTATAGCTCTACCCCGCCATTCAGGTGCATTGCAGCTCTGCAGTGCCCCTGGACGCCCTGCAGAGTCAACGTCTCAAACAGCCAACACGCCACGGTGCCCGAGAGCTGGTAGAAGTCCTGGTGGAGCAGGTGGAGTCCCCTGGACATTTCCACATCCGCTTCAGCGAGAGTGAGGAGGCCCGTGCTATGGAGGACATGATGATTGAGATGAGGTGGTGGACATGTTGGTGGTAGTTCAGTCAGAAGATAATATAATCACACTATAATCACACTTCCTGTACCTACTGTGCCAGCTGTATCATTAGAGGTATACATTTCTACTCGATGGGCATTTATGTATTTCTAAGATGGGGGTCTTTATTATGACTACGGTGAAAACACCACATCATTTGCCTACTCACCATAAATTTAGAGCTTTCAGATGATTCTCAATTAGTAGTAACATCTTGTTTCTCATATTTCTTCTCTTTTCCTCTCTTCTTGTCTCCTCTAGACGATGCTACACCTGTCCTGAGGTGTCAGAGCGCTACCGTCTCCCTGAGCGGTTTGTCCGACGTGGTCAGGCCTGCTGTGTGTCGCCCAAAGGAATGTGGTTCTACCGGGTGATCATCCATCAGATCATCAGCCCCACACAGGTCGAGGTGTACTACGTCGATTTTGGCGACATAACCGTGGTACAGAGCACCAACCTCAAGTTCCTCAAGTAGGGGCCTCTTAATAAGTAGTTAAACAAGACAACTACCAGTACTGCTACTAAGCTGAACAGTGTCTGTGTCTTGTGGAGCTCTCTACAGTTCATCTTTCTCTTTCTCAGGTCATGTTATTCGGCTCTTCCTGCGCAAGCTGTTCCAGCATCACTCGCTGGAATTAAACCCATCACTGTGAGTCTGATTGCGAATCTGAAACTATATTCACAGCTTCCTAACAAATCTTCCTGGCCTGCACTAATTTCTTGCTAATACAATAATGGTCAGCTGTATTATGTACTTGTCAGGTTATTTGAAAAGTCACAATCAGTGCTTGATTATTTAGCTTTTTTTCAAGTTCAAATGTTCTATAAGGAAACAAAAGCACAAACCAGTGGTTGGGTGCTGTATTGTTTTATGACAGTCTTGTGTGTGAATAAATGTATGTAACTGAATTAAAACCGTCAACTGCAGATGCAACAAAATGTTCTGTTCACGTGAAGTGTTATGAATAAGAGTGTTGTGGTTTTATAACTTGCAGGGCAGCTGGAGTGCTGAGGCAACGTCTTCTTTCCAGAAGCTGTGTGCCGGCCGCACCCTGGTGGGCGCTTTGGATTGCTACATCGGAGATGTCCTTCAGATCTTCCTCTGTGATACACACACTGAAAACGACATCTACATCCACTCAGTCCTACTGAGCCAGGGCCTCGGGACAGCCTGCAGCCCCACAGCCAGTGCAGCAGTGAGACACACACGCACACATACACACGCACACACTTATTTGTAACATGGTCATGAAAAATGCTAGTTTGTGATTGGCAAACAGGTGTCTTTTGAAGTATATTAAGATATATCAGCACAACTCACCTCAGCTGTAGGGAACTAGGGGCAGGCCTTTGAATGTAAAACAGGAGGGCTGTGTGCTGGTTTTGAGACCAATTGGACATCAGAGATGTGCCATGTCTCTTGCTTTATCAGTCTTGTGGCCCAATTTTGGTATAGCCAAAGCACTGTCTCCTTCCTATTCCAACAAAACATTTACATTTTGGGCACTAATAACCATGGTAACAGCCAAATAAAACAGGCTAAGCATATTTATTTAGTTTATCACAGAGTTTAAGCTGTTGAATACTGAGATGTGCGTTTCTCTTCATGTTTGTGGTGTCACGGTTTGATTCGATTCTCGATTTTTACATTTATCTTTTTTAAAGCACAAGTTGCTATGCCATTTTTAGACTAGACTTTTATGCAATATAATATCTGACCTTTGTTCGCAATGTAATACACTACATTGTCAAATTTAAAACATTTATTAACAATATAATGTAACATTAACTTACATCTTCAGTCACTTGGAAACTTAAACAAAATAACTTGCCATCTAATTTCTGCAGAGCTTGCAAACTGTGGCTTTTTTGTCTACAGTGTGAACGTTCCACACCGGCGACTTCAGTGAAAGAGGAGGGTGTTCAAGTTCTGTCTATGTGTCTCCAGATGCCATTCTTGTAAGAGTTGCATAGCCCCTTTCAGGAGTAGAGTGGAGTGTGAGGTGTGTGTGAGTAAGGTGTGTAAGGTGTGAGTGGGCAAGGGAGAGTGAGGGAGCATGCGTACGTGCGGACAGTGAATGAACAGGAGAGGAAGGAGAAGCCAAACGAGTAGCAGCAGTAGCGACAGCAATAAAGTGTACAGTATAGTCCGCAGTTTGGCTGTGAATAAAAGCGACGGCTCCTCCAGATACAGCAAAGCTCCCTGGTGTTATTTCCCGACCAGCTTAATGCCTGAAAGAGGTTCACCCCCAAGTTAAACACAAACTTCGGCCCTGGAGGAAATCATCTCCCCTGTGCTTCCCGACCACTGTCCGGGAGCCGAACAGGAATGGTGTAACACCATGCAATCGTTGGACTGGCTGTAGCTAATAGCTACTGGCTTAGCTAGTAACTAAGTTAGAGGAGGTTGACTCGCAGCACTTCAACACGTGCGTGTTTTTTTCCGCTTGGCAAGCCGACTGGATGTGACATGGGGGTGTGGCAGCATCGACAGTCTATGCACCAACTTCTTAATAACTAGCACTGTAAACTTTCTTTTACTATCTTTAGCTTTGTGTCAACGTCAGGCCAGTGAGTCTCTACCTGGGGAAGGGAATGGTTGACCTGCCAGAGGTAGAAGAAGAGGCCACTTCCTCCCCCAAGCCAGCAGACACCATTGAACAGTCCATGTCAACTTCACCGAAGGTACTGCACACACACTGACACATACACATATGAAAGAGAGCAGTTGCTGTTCCCGTAAAATTCTTCGAGGTTCTTGTAGAGGCTAACACAACATTAGTGTCTGGGCTGAGTTCCTTGGTTGTGTATTGTGGATTTGCAGCTTAATGTCTGGATTGTTTCTGTTCCATGAGTGCACCCTGTTTGTCTCCTCTCTGCCTCCCTCTCTCAATTTCTCTTTGTCACACAATCTGTTAATGTTGCTGTAAAGCCTTTATTGTCCGCTGTCCATCCATAGCTCTTATCTTAGCAGCCATACTGTCAGTGCTGCAGGCCCACTGCAGAACTACACACACACACACGCGCGCGCCCGCTTGCAGAAAGGGGGGTTGCAGTCAGTTGCTACTTAATGTATGGTCACACTGTTTGGAAGGTCACAGTTTGTTGTTGGCCAATAAATAAGATGACAGCCAATCAGTGAGCTGTTTAATGGATATTGGATTACAAGAATTGTGCCTCTCACATGCTAATGAGTGGATGGCTGTTTAAGTGAATGTAAAGGATAGGAGATTTAATCGTGTTACTGTCTGTGAGGACAATAAAATAACGCCTTGATTTATTTAGCATATTTATTAAACATTCTTAAAATGCTAAATAAAAATAGACACTTGCATCTAGACTAAACAACAATGGCAGAACGATAAAAAGATAAAGGAAACAAAGCAGGAAATTAGCAGTCGCATTTCTTTCAAAACACACATGTTATAACACACAAAAACATACTTGTATGTATCATGTTTTGGGGATTTATTCCAGTTCAGGACAAAGTCTGCTAGCAGATTTTGCTCGGTCAGATTACCTTTACTAGATTTGTTTTAAAGTTGTAGAGATACAGTTTGTTGATATTGGGTTAATAAAGTGCCGCTAGTTCTGAAATTAGAAAGATTACACAGACCAGGCGGAGTGGCAGCGTGTTCATCTGCTGCTACTCAAAATGTCAAACTGATCCCATCAACATGGTGCTGGTATTAAAGATGGATCCCAGCAGGTAAATGTCAAACTCTTAAAGCTAACTTGAGCCTTGCTGTATATAAAATATGTGCCCAACTGAGGATTATTTTTAAACGTCTGAGAAAGTTTAAATAGACTTTTATCAGCCTGTGCTGCTTGCTCTTTAACATTATACCTTCCATATCTTCTGCCATCCAGCAAGCAAGAAACAATGCAGGACCTTTACTCCTTTTTTTTTTTGCTTGCTCTGAGCTTTGGTAATCCTGAATTATTAATCACTGTAAGTAGCTATGTCCTCACATTAACTCTTTTATTGTTTATCTATATAGTTTGTATATTAAATGAAGGTCTGACCAATGAAAGTGTGACCTTTCCAACAAATATTGGCTGGCAGCCATTAATTTGGAAATTAATCAGGAAACTCCTCAGTTGTTTGGACAATTTCTGAGTTAACATTGTCTTAAATCTGTTGCAATTAAGGTGACAGGCCTTTTTATGTTCATTTTTAAAATGCTACCAGCTGAAATCACTGACAATATATCATTTTACTTGTATAGATGTAGTGTGTGTTGGTTAATGAACAAGTGAATCAGTGTGCAGTAAATACAACTCAAGATGAGTGTACACATATATTGTATATATATGTATATATATATGTATATATGTGTGTGTGTGTATATATATATATATATATATATATATATATATATATATATATATATATATATATATATATATATATATATATATATATATATATATATATATATATATATATATATATATATATATATATATACACACACACACATATATACATATATATACATATATATACAATATATGTGTACACTCATCTTGTAATATATAAGTAAATATGGATACGAGGGAACCAGACATTTGTTGGTGTCTCAGGTTGAAGAAGAACTGCCTGCCCTGGAGTTTATTGAGGACATTGATGTCATCTGTCACATCCAGGTATCACCACCTGACACTGACCTTCGTCTCACATATAAAAAAAACTTAACTAAAATGGCACTTCACCATGTTTGTAAAAATTGAGCATGACCTGGTAAAACATAAGATTATGCAGAAATCTTGTCAGTGGGGTTAGGTTTGATTAATTGATTTGTTTACTTTTATTGGTGTACACTCCAGCCGTTAATAAGGAAAACTTGATTGCTGATTGAAACTGCTTTGCTCCTAATTCAAATAAAGGATAAATGGGGTGAAATAGTAAATGGCAGACAGTGCTGCATGTGGAAAACGATTACATGTTTGACAAAAACAAAAGCATAAACAAATACTCCTGAAGTCTTTTTTATTTATTGTTGTATCTTGTTCAGAGTAGGGATCCCAGCCTGTTCGATGGGCAGTTACATAACCAAACCCTCAGTACTGAATCAGGCTGGGCTGTGACCAACAAATCACCTCCCACCAACCATTCCAGTCCCACCTCCAGCCCTCTCGCACACCCAGATGTGATCCAGACACCAGCTCCCTGTAAAGCTGAGCTTAACGTGAGAAAAAATGAGTTCTGTTTTCATTTATGAAAGCAAAATCACTGTTTATTTATGTTTTTGGTAAAATACAGTCTGGCAATTGATAGCTGTTTTTTGTCCATTAACAAAAATGTATTCTGTTTTTAGACCTCCAGCACGACTCCACAAACCCCATCCAGCGTTAATTTCAGCTCCTGCTGTCCAACACCAGAGGGGGAGTGGATCCGGCCCATGGCCTCTACCCCATTGTTGGTCAAGCCACCTCCAATCCTGAGGACCCTGAGCCCTCACACCCCTGAAGTGGGCAAGGGTACATATACACACATCCTGATCAAAACTTTTCAAGTGGGGTACAAAATGTGCACATAGGTTATGAGCTAAAGAATCCATCCTACCAGTGACTAACTGCAACAGATTCATAAAAATTCACACTTTGTTGTAGATCAGTAAGCTAAGGCCAAGGTAGGCTAAGGTGCCTTCTGGCTAATGTTGGCGGGAGGTTTTGAAAAGGAAGAACACGTGGAATAGTAAAGGTGATATTCGCATTCTGCTGGGTCAGTTTTGATTTTCTTTTGTTGTTTTTTTTAATTTCAAACTGTCCATAAAGAATCCAAGAGTGTTACTGGAGGGAAGAATTGTTAAAGAAATCTGAGGAACTCAAGAGGTTGATGAGTTAAATGGCCTTCGTTATCTCATGGTACCACAGCTATATATTTTAGCCAGAGCGACAATGAGAAGGGCAAGTACAAACAGACATTGTTGCATATTAGATATATAAACATTTGAAGTCATCACATAGAGCTTAACTCATTATTAACCCCTAGATTCCACTGGGATTGTCAGCTGATCCTTGCCATTTTAGTCAGTGTTTCTTCCAGCTGAAGTCAGTAGTAGTTAGTAGTAGTAGTTGTTATCGTTTACTTCAAATTGTACAAACATAATGCGGTTGAACAAAAGTCCTATTATACACACAAAGGGTCCTCTCTTAGCACACAAACACTCATTTTCTAACATGATTATACGATGGCCTTCATTAACCTGCCTATGTACAGAGAGAGGGAGAGAAGGCTTCAATGAATTTAGCCTGTGTCCGTGGATGCAGAGAGGACGTATTGATTTCCGACCTGCTGTGTGCAGTGGTGGATGTACCTGTGCAGAGAACCTGACACAGATTCAATTAGACCTGTTACCAGAGCTATCTGACCCAACGAGCTGCTTTCATTGCATCGCATTTGTCCTGCTATCAATACACTGATGCTCCACCATGCTCCTACGTGCACAGTGTTAATGGAAAAAGGCAAAACAAAGTGGGTCATGGCAGATGTATCTACAAATCGCTTTTTGTGCACTGTAGCGTTACTAAGTGCTTTACACAGCTGCACAAATACAGATAAAAACACAAGATAGAAGCAAGAATAGGTACATGACAGATAAGATATGATGCTTGAGTTTGTGTGACAGGCAGCACAATTTGACAATCTGCTGACGATATTCCCTGTGGTAAAAAGTGACTCTTTTCCTTCACACTTCTGTGTCCTCTTTGGATTTTGTCTGCTAGCATGCCCTGAGCTTCCCTCAGAAAACTGACACTGCAGAAATTTGACTCAAAAAAAAAAAAATCTACACAATCACTTGCAAATGCAAAGTCGGCACTTGTTCCTTGTCGCGTTTCTCTTGTATCTCGCTTGATGCACTGACAGCCGAGTGTGTCTGCTCAGCATATTTGTTACATACTAAAGGGTCAGCACTGTACTTGTTGTTGAGCTGCTCCTTAGAGAAAACACCATGTGGAATAATACAGTCTGGAACAGAGCTGAAAATGGCAATTTCAAAGGTTTTAATATATTTCAATTGTATTATTATTATTATTCTTACTCTTTCTGGAAAAAGTTTTGAAACTTTAAGACTGAAGACCAGCAGAAAATCTTCTTTTTGCTGACCTCCAGTGGTCAAAGCTCTTCCTGTTGTAATAATAGGGTGTGTTCATTTCATCTGGCCATCACTGTCAGACGTGGTTTCAGATCTGACTGAGCACACCTCTTAATAAAAGTGGCAGTGGCATTGCAATTCTCACTTTTAGCCTGGGACTTAATGAGGTGTTATGCAGGTAATGATAAAAGAGAAGTAATTATGGGGTGTGCGACAGGGTTACAGACTTTATAATGTGTTGCAGGAAGAAAATAATGAGGGTTGATTATGGAGTTGTTTGATGAATTGCCGCTGATTTATTATTCAGATATAGAGGCAATGTTTTTATGCAACTACTCATGATGATTGTGTTAACATTTTAATGTTTACTAGAATGGTAGAGGAGAGGATCACAAATCATTTTCAATCATCAATCAGTCAAACTTTATTTGTATATCACTTCTATACATACACATACATTGCAAACAATCAAAAACAGAAACTGAGACATACAAAGCTGTCATGAGTAAAATACATAAGTAAAACACAGTCATCAGTATCATACACAAATAAAAGGCTATAATCGACAAAATGTATACAGTGGGTGAAAACGTCTGAGATCACCAGCTAGTCCCATACATAGCATCACCCCCTCCACCACAAATGACATCAACAGCTCAACAATTGGAGCGAAAAGCCAAATCACTGAAAAATGCCCTTCAGTCTCAAAATATCCCAGATCATGGCATTTCCCCCTCCTACTTCAACAACAGCAAACACCCAAACCCAGCATGACAAGTCCATGCTGAACCCAACGATCCATGCCATTGACTATCTTTAGTTGATTTTGTTGCTAGTCTAAACTACATTCAGTACAAAACTAACCGATAGAAGGACTACACATGAGGTTAATGGCCCAACAGCAACTTAAGATCTACTTATCAGATCATGATTGTGTCTTTCACATTCTTTTAAGAAGTAGCCTAATACCTCAGCCACCAGTGAGGAGCTACACCGCTAAAAGCTACTGATTTGTACAGTGATAGTGGTGATGTAGGCATCACCAGTCCACTTCAACACATGGTTGATAAAGATTATTTTGGAGTTATCCCAAAATGGAGCTGCCATCACCGCAGTTGCACTACATTAATGTAAAGAGGCGAGGCAGTACTGACTTTGACTGGCATTAACACTATTATAGAACAGAAGGCCTGTCACATAACAGTATGTGCTTGAACGCCTTCCAAGCTGGTTTTGGTGAATTGTGTCTCTAAAGGGTCCACCACAAGTTTGTTCATTTACTGAACCTATTTTTATAGCAATAGTAATGACTTTATATAGATAACATGTTTTTTGTCTTTATTGTCCAGGTGGACCGCTCCATCTGCGAAACTCTGGCATCCTGTTTCCTCTGTTTGGGGCGAGGTAGGTCATGCCCCCCACATCCAGCCCAAACCAAACTCCAACTCATCCACCTGAATGAGTCAAAACACAAACAAAGCAATAATCATTCCATGATAACTACACAGCTCATAAAAGATCTTGACATTCTTCAGTGAAACTAGATTGAGTGGAAAGTAGTCAAAGCATTTTTATTAGAAGTTATTTGTCATGTCATTTATATTGTAGTTGAATTGTATGTTGAGCTCTGATTGTTAGTTTGATATCAGTGTAAATGTTGCACTTTCCCAACTGTTTAGTGTTGTTAGACAGAAAAAAAGAACTTACAGGAAATTGGTGGCCGTCTTTTTTTAATGTAAATAATTTTTGTTTAAAAAAAAAAATGATTACAGGGTGTGTTTTAATCATTTTTCTATTTTCTCAGAAGCCATCAGGATGTTGTGTGTTGTGTGGTTTAATTCCCTACAGATATTCATAATGTGGTTTTGAAAAGAGTTAAAACATTTCAAAATGCTGTTAACAACACATAAATGAACATTATTGAAAAATGTCATGACAAATGTAATTTTATTTTGGAAAATAAATTTTATTTGATAGAACATTTTGGTGTTTTAAATTGTGTAATATGATTCGTAGTAGTGGATGTTTCTCTCCTATGTTTTCGTCTTTTTGTGGTTCCGTGCGGCATAAATCCAACGTGTGGCATAAATATTTAGATTAATTTTAAAAACATGTTTTACATAAAGATAAAGCATTTTTACCTTTTTTCTGAAATATTATGACACCTTTAAATAGTTTGGATAGATTGCCATACAATTAATAGTATGTATGAATATATATTGTTGCCAATTAGCTAAACTGACCTTTTATAACATGCTGAGATGGTGGCATAGTAAACACACTGACAAACCTCAGCATGTTATCATTGTGAAAATGTTAGCATCGTGGCTACATGGCGAGAGCTGGATACAGGGGCAGTGGTGAACTAACAGACAGGCAAGTTTTGTGGCTGGAGGGGGGCTCCCTGGGAAATCTGGGTGAAGGAAATGAAATGCAGCACCTGCCTCTCCCTCATTAGCACCACTGAGGTTAAACAGCTTTGAGGTGTGAATGTCTGTGTGAACATGATCAGGATGTTCCTGAAAACAATGAAACTCCCCTGATAAATAAAGGTTTAAAACAAAAAGACGTGCAGTGGCTAGAGCATGTTACCAGAGCAGCATCATAAAAGAGACATCTGTAAAACTCAAACAAGCAAGGTCAATTATCAATTATCCTTCAAAGATAAAAGGGGGAGTGCAGTAGGTCAGACAATGTGGGAGTGAACCTTCAAATACTTTGTCTTATGCACTTCAGTCAATTTAAGTCAAGTGTCTACAGTTTGAGTCAGGTATCCAGTTACAGTTGTACATGTCTTTAGTCTTGTTTCCTGTACATTTAGCTACTTAATCAAATACAAATAAACAAAAATACTATATATCTTCAAATCTCACCCTCAGAAATTTAGAGAGCACTGGAACTAGTTGTAACTAGGTATTGTTACCTTGGGACTTTGAAGCCTGTTGACATACAAATCACCCAAGTCACTTTGGTGATGGCAGTGTTGTTGGTCTAGTAATTCTCCAGCTGCTGAGCCTTTCCCTCTTCAGTGTCACCTTCAGCCAGGCAATTAATTTGCACTTTGCCTCATCCTGCCATGTCACCTCTCTTGATTTATACCAAACTGTTTTCCTGCATTTAAATTGCGTGACTTTGCTACATGTGAACGACGGCACCTTTTAAACCGCCTCTCAGAGGGAATATCAATGACTGAGGAGTCGAGATCAGAGCACGGGAACAATAAATAAAACAAAAGACGCTCTGTAAACTCAGTGACGCTCATTAGAGAGTTGAGGCACTACACCGAGCAGAGCCCAGCAGACAGTGTGTTATTGAGCAGAGCTGCCCACACAGTCAGATATAGATTCAAAAGCCTCTTCGCAAGTCCAAAACTACCACCTTCCCTTCAAATGATGTACCAAAATGTATGTTGACGTCTAAAGGTTAAAACAGAATGTGGACTCCTGGATCATTAGTCTGCATCCTGCTGGGCTCCCTGACCTTCGCTGGCTCAGCCAATTAGCTTCTTAAAAGGCTCCTGATGAGAATAGCTCCTCCTCTCACTCCAGTACAGCAACACGATGAAGAACGTGAACCTACATACTGTGCACACACGCGCATGTGCACACTTCCTGCTTTTACAACACAAATAGACACAATACAAAAATTATATGTGTACACACACACATCTTATGCAACACAAACCTTATCTCCAATTTGCATACACACTATAACTCTAACCTTTTAGGACAAAAAGCAAAAACAAAACAAAAAAAAAGACATCGCCGTTCACTCATTCAGCTTGCACACAATGGCAATGCATTAACTAGCATACACATAATCACACACAGGACTAATTTCTCAACTTAAATCTTATATACACACACACACACACACACACACACACATTTTAAGGCATTGCATGATACAGGCTCCATTAGTGTGTGCGTGTGTTTGTTGGAGGAGGGTGAGGGTTGGTAAGGCAGACGCTCAGTAAACCTTGTTAAGGAGGAGAGTAATGTGGTTGCAGCTGATTAGCAGCGAGCAGCAGCAGCGCATCAGTGTTCTGAATGATTTACAGACGAGACTCTGAGCCAGACAGTCATGAGAAGACTGGCTTTGTTTCACAGGCTTTGGTTTGCTGACTAGTTGAGATGTCTAGATGTTTGTCTTCACTTTGTTTTTGGTTTATATCCATCTTTGGAGGGCGTTTATTAAAAGTAACTGCCGATGTGTGAGCAGGTAGAGAGCGGGTTGGAGGAGACAGACTGACTAGACTACATAGGAACATGTACTACACACACACTTGTGCTCAAAAGTGTGGGTTTCATCAAAGAATTTCATGTTTCCCATGAACGCTCACACTTTGATTCATCAAATGCAATAGTTTGACAAGGTTGTATGAGATCTTCAGTTTCTTGGCAGTTTCTCTCATGGATTAACCTTCAGGCTGATGAGTTTCAGAAGAAAGCTCTTTTTCTGGACATTTTGACACTATAATCTAACGCACACATGCTGAGGCTGCAGACACTCCACTGGCCTAATGGAGGCTAATTTTGTTGCCTCTTTAATCAGCACAACAGTTTTCAGCTGTGCTATCATAATTACACAAGGGTTTTCTACTGCTCAGTAAGCCTTTTAGCATGACAAACTTGGATTAGATACCAGAAGTAATGGTCCTCTGTAAACCTACAGAATGTAGATACCCCAGAAAAAAAGGTCAGCTTAAATAGTCATTTACCACATTAATATTGTCTTGAATGTATTTCTAATGAATTAACTTAATAGAGAGAAAAAAATGGTTTTCAAAAGTAAGGACAAAAGAGCCCAAACCTTTGAGTGGTGGTGTATCATTACATATGAACTAAAACACTAGTTTTAACACAGTAGGAAAATTGAATAGATAGTTCATTTATAGAATGAACTTGTTGAGCTCACTACTTCTGATTAACGTCATCAGAGGGTTGACCTTATGTATACAATTAGTTTATGTGCGCCATAAATTCACCCCCTGATGATGACATGCTCTCGGCCTGCTGCTGAGTTACTATTAGCATGAATTACTGTGCATGACAAAATCGCATCCTCTCTTTTCATGATCCCTCGAAAAAAAAATCTCCTTTATGTCCTCTGAGGAAACTTTTGCTGAATATCCTGTGAATCAACAGATCACAGTAATGCCATATTTTCACCTGAAAAGCAGCTGTGAGCCTCAGTCATAGTCAAATCACAACATGGGCCGATGATGGCATGATGAGTTCACAGGCCTTAAATATGGCCACCAGAGGGCAGTGGTGGAAAGTGACTTAAGCACAATTTTAAATACTTTTACTAGAGTATTTCCATTTCCTGCTACTTTTTAATGGCTGCACTAAACTGTAGGACACAGTTGTAAACCTCTTGGTCCATTACAGTTACACTGCATTAGTGTGTCAGATTTGAGATACAGGCACACATTACATTAGACTGGCTTTATTGTCCACCTCAGTTGAAATTTGTGTTCGGCTTCCCCCAGAGTACAGCAGAGGTACGGACAATGCACCGAGCAGAGCACGCCATTAAGAATATACAGAATACACAGGGTAAAGTACAACCAAGGAGTTGATCTTAGATGAAGCCAAAGAAAGCATTACTCACAGTGATACTGCAAGAAGGACCACCTCATACATATCTCATGAGCACCTACAGTTCAATGTAAACGTTGCAGCTGGTGTGAAGCGAGGGCAACGGAGATTTCATCTTCCTTCTCCATCAGTCCTGTTGTCATCCTGTGTCGCTTTTTTGAGAGCTTCCTGTGTTTTCATGGTTCTGCTGGTTTCGTAGACTTACACTGACAGACAGAGACGGTCTAAACGGCATTGTTAACATCTGTTCTGAGATCACAGGAGTGACACAGCTGTACTTGACCTCTTAAATTCTCTGTTTGTCTTGTTGAATGTACTGGGTTTTTTTTTAATTTCTATTTTACCAATTTATGATTAAACTATTTGTTATAATCTTAAATGTATTTATAGGTTCCTTTATTCCACTGAACTCCTCTGCATATTTTATTTTAATGTATTTCATCCTTATTTTACTCATTACTCATCTACATATTACTGCATGTTTTAGTGTGTGTGAGGCAAGCAGCTAAAAAAAACAAAAATGGCCCTGAGCGGGATTAATAAAGTAGTCCGAAATTGGATATTAAAGATGCCAGCGGATATTGGTGTTGATGTTGTTCTTCAAGCGTCAGTTGTCATGAGGCAGCATGATGTGTTGTCAAATCACAGGGATACAAACAGCATGAACATCGCATCTCAGATGGCTGGTAGTCTTGTTTTATTTTCCTGTTCTCCAGCCTCTTCTGTTGTTTGATGGCTTTCTCTTTGCCACCAAAGGAGATTTGTACTGTTTTGTGTGTTTACGTTCATCTGACTGTGTTGGTGGCGGATTCTCAGACGAGCTTTTTGACCAGGATGTTTAGGACTCATAATGTAGTCTTCTTATTCCTTCCTTCCCTCTCTCCATAAGCGACTGTGGATGTAAACGTGTGTGCAAGTGTGTCTGTGTGTAGGCAGGAATCGAAACTTGCGTGTGCGAATTCACATGCTGTGCAGGAATGAGGGTGTATTAAGTCACACTCATCCACCGAGAGATGATCGTCGAGGAGAGAGGCGCCTTTATTTTTATCCCTGTGTCAAAATTCTTATCTGCCGTATTAATTTTAGGACAATTGGGAGACGACGCCTGCTAATCCCTCAGGCCTCTGGTTCTGCTACTTCCGCACACACGTTGCAGCAGAGGCAACAACCCTAATGAAGCTTTTCCACTCTGCACGCTGGATTTACATGTCATGCTTAGTTAACGATTTCCTTGTCCCCTCTGCTAACTCCAAATACTACTTTAATCACCGCCACGCGTGCAGGAATTCGTCACGCCGATATGACCTGCGGCACGATTCGGTCACTCATAATCAGAGGAAATGTGTAATGGGGCTTCAAAGGCACACAGCCGACACGTTGACGTTCCCCTCCACCTTTAAAGAAATCTCGGGAAATGTGCTCATTCACTTTTCCTGCTGAGAGCTAAATGGGACGATCTGTACCGCTTTCATCAGCTAGTTCAAAAATCTGCATGATATACCTGTTCTGTCTTGTGACCGTGAGCATTTTACTCAATTTGTCTTTGTGTACAGATTAAACAAAGAAGATGGTGGGCATAGATTTGAATTCAATCTTTAACTTCTTCCCGTCTGCATTCAGGTTTTATGCGAAGATAACCCAGTCACGTCCTGGATCTGGCTCTACACGCACAGGTGTGAGTGGTATCGATCGTCTCATCTTAGTCTGTGCAAGACAGCGTATTTCCTAAACTGTCCCTCCAACAGTTAGTCCCTCAAGACCAGCCAATCTAGTAAACCAGCATGTGATTAGGGGCGCACAGTCAAGCTCATGAACTTGTCCAGGGATATGTGATTGGTTTCATAATTGCGTTTTGCATTAAGTTCCTTGAGCACCCTGTTCCCATTTTTTTTTTTTTTTTGCAGATAAGGCAGCTCACTTAATCTGTCGCCTCAGGTTTGATGAAATAAGACTCGATCCATTTTTCCTGAAACCTCCTTCTCAACCGCACAGTGTTTTTCTGTGGAAGCTTCTCCATCTCTCTCCACACTGAACTGCTCAGTCAGTCTACAAAATCAAAGTGCTTGTCACCCACAGTGTGCCACCAGTTGCCCTTTAACCACTAGCTTTCTACAACTAGTTTGACCTAACCTGCCAGACACTTCCGTAGGGGCAACAGTTTGACACAGAAGACAATGTGTATTGATAGGTTATTGAAAGTGAAATTTATCAATAAAACAATCAACTGTACCTGTCTCCTTTTGACTGAAGTGATCACTGCTGATCCATCTGACAGTTTTGTATTATACTTCTTCTCCAGATGTGTCAATATTAATTTGATACTGTGGTTAGTCAGGTAACAAGAGATTTTATAGAAGTGGCTCAGAGTCTTTACATGAATGTTGTATTCTTTGTTTTACATTTTTACCTGTTTTCTAAAGAAAGGTTATCCTGCCATTTGTTGTGATGACCCTGTCCTTATCAGTCCCGGCCCGGCCCGGCCTCCAGTCAGTCAAAGAATTTATGGCTCTGTTTCTTAATGGAGGCCCTGAATAGTCCCTGGTGAGTCGAGGAGAACTGCCTGTAGGAAGGACAGAGGAAAAGAAGGGCTGATGTCTGATGTCTCTCCCATTTATTCACCTCACCCTTGTCCTCAATATGCCACTTTATGATTACGCTTGTTAAATGTTAAGGTGGTCCCAGTTTAAACTTTACCACATGAAGTGACTGGTTAGCTCTCCTCCTTTGCAGCAGATCTGGTTTCCTAGAGTATTTCCCAATTATTTCTGTCAGGAACTAATCTAAAGAGTGACTAAGATTCACTCTCAAGCAATTAAGGAGATGCTGTTAGCACCTCTATTCATCATAGGTAGAATTACAGCGAGATGCTTAAAGAAAGCAGATGGTGGAACGAAAGCAGCAAATCAATAAACAGACTAACCACCATTAAGCACACTTAACTTTGAGCATGAAAGTTAATTGTTGATCTTTGGGAAAGTAAACCTCTGGCCAGGAGTTCAGACACCATTTCAGAGCTAACCCTCAAAGCTAGACAGCTGGCTGTAGCTTAAATTTTCTGCTGTTCCGAAATGTTTATTAATTTTTGAACTGCTCATTTATCCAGATGCTCTGAAAACTCATGTAAAGTGGAGTTTGTCACACATGTCAGGGCCTCTGTAGTGAATGTGATTACGTCACGGTTGTAGCCAAGCTACTTTTGTTGGTCGTGTTCAACGGATATTATATTTCTCTGAAAGAAGTCACTTTTGCTTCAGTGCCCTGTGTTATGATATAATAACCTTTCTAATTCACTGAAGAGCACCGAGGACCATATTAGAATAAATAGTTGTAACTCTATTAGAAAAAGTCAGATGTAGACAACAGTTTTTTAAAATGATAAAACAACTTCTGAGATCCTGTCCAAGTTCACAGTAAGAAGACACCACTTGACTGAGTTTTTTTCTTTTTTTTCTTAAGTTCTGGTAGATTCACCCATTTCCCAGAAACACAAATGCAAAATCTGGACTTGGAGGGTTCTCCTGAATCACATCATGTAGGGCACTTGATGCTGACTGCTACATTATGGAGGGAAAAACAACATAAATACAGTGTCAGGCACACCAAAAATTGTTGGTCTTTGAGGGTCAGGACTGTTCAGTGTAATCATCAGCTTTAAAGCATGCAGCCTGTTTTTTGTGCTTTGATTCCGTCCGTATTCAAATTAGCACAGTTACCTCAGGTCACCTGCTGCTACACTCCTGCTGGTCTGCCCCTGGATGCAGATGTGGCCAGTATTGTTTGCCAGCAGCATCCAGCTGCAGCTGAGCTCCAGGCTCAGTTAATATGCGATGGCACACACTGACAGTTCCATTAAACTGTATTTATGGCAGCCACAAGTAATCGATATGCAGATACGCCAGGCTGTGTGCATTCGCGCAATTGTCTTTGGTCCAGCAGTGCAATGCATCAAACTGCCACGCTCAGTGACAACAGAGACAATATACACCATCACTGGGTATTGTTTGTCCCCACAGACCTCTCTCCCTCTCTGTCTCTATCCTATCTATCCTCCTCCATCTTTTCTCCTCTCACCCCCGCCTTCTATTTTCTATCCTCTTTTTGAATACTTGGTCTTTCATTTTGTAAAAGATTAGAAAATATATCCATTATGACTGTGTTTCCTCCAGTAAGTGCTGTGAGTCTCTCCATTGTCGTTCCCTTTGGTGCATTCGACAGGGTTTGTAGAACAAAAGCCACTCGGCTATACAGTGTATCTGGGATGAGCAGGCTTAAACCCATTCATATAGACAACGTCACGAACCAGCAGTGTTCTGCCTTACATAGCCGCAGAGCAGCGACTGTCAGCGGTGGGAGTCACAGCAGCCCCTCAGTTTGGACATTGATTACGTGAAACTACAGTCTGCAGCTTTTGTACCAAAGACAATTCCTCTGGGAGGGACACGCCGCTATTCAACATGACGCCTGCGTAAAGAATTGCAAAATGAATATAGCCAAGGTCAGAGCGCTGATGTTGGATGATTCTGGAAAATCTTGGATCACATTCAACATTTTTGAGGTTCTCAGTTCTACAGTATGTTTGAATTCTACTTATGTCAAATATTTAGTGTTATGTCTACACAACTGATTGTAGTTAAGGTTAGGTCGGTGTTATACATGTATATATTCTAAAGTCAACATTAATTACTGATCTGGGATGAGGCACAAACTCTTCTACTTTGGCACTGACTGTTTTCATTAGACACAAATCTTAAACTTGGCACTAAGAGCAATCAGACACGCCAGGCGTGGACCCAAATGCACAACCCGCAGACAGTTCAGGTTTTAGAAAAAGGCAGAAAGATTTTACTGAGGGCTGGTTCGGTACACAGGAAATCAATCAGCGTGGCAAACAAAACACAAAGGGCTCAGCAGGGGCACGGTAAGATCCAAGAAACAGGGTCAAAATCACAAGGAGACAAATGCGCTAGGAAGAATGCTGCAAGGCCTGCCATGCAGGGCGAGGATAAGCTGGCAAAGAGAGAGATGGGAGCACACAGACCGTGCACAGAAAGGGAGGTGGGGATAACTGGACGCAGGTGAAACACACCATGGTGGGGCAGCCAATCACAACGTCCGGAAACACAGGGCAGGAAGGGGAATCTGGCACGAGAGGAGAGTTAGACACCAAAATAAAACAGGAAACAGAACTGAAAAGATAAAGAATGAGACATGACACACCAAATGGTTTGTTACACAGAACCATCTGGCAAGTCTAATTGCCATTTGTCAGGTGATTAGAACAACCATCTGCCGATCAATTCAATCACAGGTTAAGTCAAACCGATCAGATCAATGAACCATTTGACGTAAAGGGAGACCAACACTCGCAGAGTCAGATGGTAAATTGCCAAAGCCACTTTACCTTGTGAGGCAGCTGGATTTGTGAGATCATGTGACCTACCGAGTTAGTTTGACAACCGTCGGGTGCGTCAGGTTAGAAACCGATCAGTAGAAGAGCAGTAGCTCAAGAAAAGCCTGGCAGGATGGGTTTGTGACATGACTTCATCTCAAGAATCGAGCTGCCTCGCAGGGTAGATACATTTTTTAGTTGAGAATCAAAGCAGGCCAATGTGAACACCGTGTTTAGGGATACTGGACAGTGTGACAGTGACATGTTTGGTTTGTTTACCAGACCTGAATCCATCATGACCTGTCAGAGCCTTACGGGCTGGTCTGCATTCAGACAAAAGTTTGAAAGCATAGAAAAGTGGGCTTTGACACCAGTTGTGTAGGTACAGTCAATGAGTAGATGGTGCATGGTTTGGTGGTGACGTGTGGCATGACAACATTGGAAATCAAAATTGATTCTAGTTGTTCCAATAAGTCAGACTGGGTGCGCTGGATTCTGAGGCCAAGGCTAACGTCCAGGGACATTTTTGATTAAATACTCTGCACAACAGTTGAAGCTGTTCTCAGACTGTTGCCCCAGCGTTGGGGGGGAAAACCTCTGAAGCAGTGACCTCACCTATTGCCAGTAACTTTTTGGTTGTTGCTGAGAGAGTTTGATTGCCAACACAAGCAACAAAAAAAATTAGATTAAGCATCTTTGCCAGTCCTCGGATAAAACAGGACGAGGAGGTTCAGGGAGCCTGAGCCTGCTGCTCCGCTGTGCAGACGGAAACTAGTTCATGTGATTTGGGTATTTGACCAGCTTTCCGGACAACTCCCCATGGAGTTAGTCCGGGCATGTCCAGCTGGGTGGAGTCCCCTGCTGGAGGACGTGTCTGGTGAAAAGGACGTCTGGCTACCTCTATTGTCATTATGTGCTGCCACCATGTCCTTGATCCACGAAGGCTGATAAAATATATCCATGCAGACAGATCGATGAATGGATATTTGAATGAATTTGCCACACTATCTCAATGAAAATAATATGAATGTATGGAAACATTTCACTCCTGAAAAGTGCCTGGTGCCACTGCTACAGTTCCTGACTAAGCTAATGGATCTGACTGATCATACCGAAAACACTATTCATTAATTGTGATTTGAAAAGCTGCATTTCAGCACTTGACTTAGCATACATTGATACTGATGGTGACTGGCTGCGTGTAATCGGTCTCAGACCAGTGTTGTCTGTCTTCGGCTAAGTGATGAGACTTTGTATTAAGAGAAAGCAGCGCTGAATGTGGAGCCGACAGAGTGGCAGGTCACCTGATGAATGGCTTCACTTACAGCCAGCAGCGTAATGCTTAGTCATGATCAGTCATCACCCACATGCCTCGACTGACGCCCTCTTCTTCTTCTTGCTCCTCTCTTTTTGAACTCTTCCTCCTTTATCTCCCGTTTTCCCGCTCTCTCCCTGTTCCTGCCTCTCATACTTCTCCTCTGTATTCTCACCTTATTTTCTCCTCTCCTCATCTGATTTCTTCCCTTCCTCTCTCCTCTTCCTCTCTTCTTCCCATCCACATTTGTCCTTGCAGGGACAGGCGAACAATTCAATCATCACAAGAACTTCTTGTGTTTATTAAGTGATATGTTAAAGTAATATGAAACAACTTAAAATCAGTGGACTTCTGTATATAGTGCAACATGATAACTGGTAGAAATACTCATCAGCACCAATCATCAGACCCTGCTCACTTTAAAGGCTGTAAAGGCAGAAACAGCATCATTGCATTCTTTCTATTTATGAGTGTGGTAATTATATTTAATTTGTATTGTCTTTTCCTCCCACAATTCATGAGTGAGAGCACAGCATACGAAGTCGAGTGAAAGAAATGAAGGGTGTGATAACGTCATTGTTTTTTTTGTTTTGTTTGTGTGGTTTAAATTCCAGGCTGGATGTAATATATTTTTCAGCCAGCTGCGACAGCATTCATTGGTAATGTTTCCACATATGAGTCCGTGCTCGTGCCACTAACTACCACAGAATTTCAGCATTTTGGAAATGTAAGCATTTTTACTGTGTTTTTTAAAAATTTTTATTTCAGTGTCGATAATAGTCTGAAACAGTTTAGACGGAAAGAAAGTGACAATTAAACTGATTCATATTAATATTATTCATATCATTGTGGACACATTCAGAGACTCAACAGTCAGAACGCTAAAATACCAGGGATGGGCACGTCCAGATAAGCATCAAGTCAGAGCTGAGCTGCCTCCCAGCACAGGAAATAGCATTAGCTTTGTTGTCACACACACACACACACACACACACACACACACACACACAGAGTGACCTCTTACTCCCCAGGTTGCCATAGAGATACTTCTCCCCATTGACACACTTCCAAGCAGACGGTCATGTGAAGGCAAATGTGAGCGCATACATGTGAGTATGTGCTGCTGTCAGATTTAATGGCTGTACGTTCATTGTTCATGTCGCATGCATACAGCACCACACACGCTGCTTTATAAGATTTCATGGAGGCTCCGCCTTCAGTGGCAGCACTCACTGGATGATGTTTCAGCACTGAGCAGTCATTTGTTTTTTGTCTGTTCAACCAAAGCAAAAAGCATCTCATGGGCGTAAAATATCAGCCTGCATATAAGATCATCTCCCCTCAAGCTTCTGGCTGGAGCTCATCACCTGGAGTGAAGAGTTTGTCAAGCACACCAATCAAACTGTTGAAACAAGACGATGTTTAGCTCAGCTGCTCTAATTAAAATAAACGGTTAAAGGGGCACTCTGTAGTTTTGAACTACTTTATATGCAGAATTTTAAAATTACAATATTAAGGGGGTAATAATACAAACTCCATTATTGAATAAACAAGTTGTTATCTTGTAAAACAGTTTACATTGAGTTATCCTTTAGGGTCAGTTTGTTTATTTAGATTATTCTGTCGAAATGACATGACAGCTTGTATGTTTAGTTTGTTTAGACATCAGCAATCAGTCAATGATGATCTTTTCCTTCTGATAAAAAACTCGCTAAAATGTCTTTCCAAAAACTACACAATGCACCTTTAAAACCGGTCTAATTGATTTTCATCCCAAGCCATTAGCCTGCGTGCTCCATTTTCTCCAGACTTTTATAGCTTCAAGTTTAACACGATGTGTTCGATATGCTGCTGTGTTACAGCTATTTTTGAAACCACTGTCTGAACACTGTGGCTGCTGATCGCCGACCCTTGAATCTGTGATCCAATAACTCAAGCTTGAGCCACTGCCAGGCTGACGAAAATGTAATACTGTAGGAGTTTGGTCCTGGACGCAAAGAGAGAAGGTCATTGCTGACTTACCCAGCAATTTGATGCCCGGATATAGTGTCACACCTGGGCAGTTCAGTGCCATCAGTTAAATCATATATACCCCAGAATAGCGACAATACCTCTGCTTCAGCTGGATCTGAACTGTGGGTGCTCTATTGCTCTTCTCAAGGTGAGCTGGATTAGTTTTTACCAGTTTTACATGAGAGTGTGTGTGTGTAGTGGAAGTTTTCATGTGGGGTCTAAGCCCAGAGCCAACATTTTGTTGTTGTTGTTGTTTTTATTTTAATTAAGATTTAAAACAAACGTTCGTTTGATTGATGTTACCAAACTGTGCAGCTGTAACAGAAAGCTTTCAATTTTAGCCTTGAAACTAATCATCTTTTACTGGACGTCAATCACATTTCTCTGTTTAAGAACTTTTGAGGGTTTTCTCCAGCTGTGGTGGCTGTGCATGTCATTAGTTTGGGTTTAAAGGAATAGTTTTATATTTTGGAAGCTATCCTTATTTGTCACTGCTCCCTCCCACAAAAAACACTCCTAATTTCAGATTTACTCCCTGTTATTTTAGTGCAAAGCTGAGCTAACCAGCCGCTGGCTGTAGCTTCATTTTACTGCATTTTTTTTCCTCGTCTTCTCCTCGTTTCCCGTCCTCTCATATAACTTTCAGCAACAAAGCGAACATTTGTATTCCCCAAAATGTCAAATTATTCATTTGAGTTTGGCTCCCACTGCAGCTTAAACTCATTGTGTTTCTTGTTTTTTTTTTTCCAAAAAGCTCCTCGTTGCCTCACAGATCAACTCTGGTAGTCGGCCAGGACACCCAGACAGAAACAAGCAAATGTGATCACTTTTTTCCCTAGATGTCTGTAATATTTGCACAATAGACTAATTTTCGAGGTAACACTCCTACTATTTCTTACTGACCCAATCCTTGTCTGTATTTTGGGAAACTAAGGGTAAAATGACTTTCTGCAGCAGTGCAGGCAGTTTTCTAGCTGAGTGAACATGGATGAAGTACGGATCTGTACGAGCAGCGCTCCCAGATTTCTCTCTGCTGGCTCGCCGGGAACTATCATGAGCTAGAAGCTGCTGTTGCGGGAAAGATCTCTCTCATCAGCTTTTAACTGTGTTGTAAAATTAGCTCTTTTTTTTTTTTTTTTTTTTTTAGCTTGGGAGGCATTTACCAATTTACTGTTACTTTACTGGGGTGTCTCATACGCTAATGGTCGAGTTGGGTGAGGCTATAGTGGTCAAACAAACTGGAGGGAAAAGACGAGCAGACAAGTGTTTTCAGCGTGCTCACCATCCGCCTCAGAACACATGACGGCTCATTACGTTGATTGGCAGTTGTCGGGGTCAGTTTACGCCTCAAGTCGAACTCAGAGTTTGCTGTTCTCTCATTTCCTTTTGTCATATAGAATAAAGGTCTAAAATGTCTCAAGTTCATGTCCTGTTCTAAGATACTTCAACGTGAGCTTTGACAGTAAGCCAGAAACTTAAATTAGTAATGCAAATGACTGTGGTCTGTTGTGCTTTCAGCCAAACATGGTTAACAGTAGGTTCAGCTCCTCTGCTGTATTCTGCCACTGCAGCTCGACATCATGAATAAAGAAGTGTCTAAGCTGTTTCCTTTCAACATTTGTGAAAAAAACTTTAAAAAAAAACAAACCCTCATTTATTTATGATGGTACAACATTTTACATTTAAAGTGTGAAACTCCAGCATCAATGAAGTAAAGATCAAATTAGCATGCATGAGAATGAACTCACTGAAATACTTGCCCTGCGTGGATTTTCACAGAGACGCTGAAAACTACTTATCGATCAGCCGGAGGTCTCAAAAGGCACCACAAAGCTTAGCGGGCACGGAGCTCCTGATTTCAGAAAAGCAGCACGTCTCAGCCCATCGGGTCATGAAAGTGAATGTGCCTTACTCTTCTTTTGCAACATGTCTGACTAATGGTTTGTTTGCCCTCTTACCTTTCTCAATCTGACAGTTAATGATTTAAATGAAAGATGCTCATCAGGTGCTCTGGGGGAGAGCAACAACTTCAGGAGCTCCAGATGGAGGTGTATACTGACAGAGGAGATCTCAGGGACCAAGTTTTAACTTTTGTGACAAAAAAAGGTATTTATTTTCACTCCGGGTCATCAACCTGATCTGACTCCATTGTTGACTGCTGACTGGATCTGGGAGGGAGCTGTCCTTTACCTTATGAACCTAATGTCACATAAAGCAGAGTGAAAAAGAAGAGAGGGAACTGGAGTCTCTGGTGAGTGCTGAGTTCAGTTATTGACCCGAAGGTGAACGCAGACACACACCCCTCGACGCATGCCTCTGCTTACAGCTCATGTACAGAAAAGTAATCTGGCTGTGCGGGTGAATAAACACAGACGCCACTGCTGATGAAAATCTATCTGACGTGACATGAAGTGGCACAAATGTTCACGGATGAGGTGATATTTTAAAGTTTGACATTTTAAAGCAGAATTCTTACATGTTATATCTTGAAATCCTGCAGCATGTGTTGGCACATTAACACCCCTGACTTCCACCACCCTCATCTTCCCAGCCGGTCCTGGGATTCAGTATCGGCGAGCGTCTCAGTTTCGTTCCCCTGTTTGGTCAGCCAGGCCTTCCTTCTCTGTCGATATTTGCGTGGACTTGGTTGCAACAGTAAGTAGATTAAGGGACCAGTGATTGAGGGCAAATCAATTACAGTGGCTCAGTGGTCTGTGTTTGGGGGGGTTTACTGTTGCATTTATTTACCGTGTGCAGGGCGTAACCACATTACACAGCCTCCTTTTTATAACGAGAACATCCCCCCAAAAAACCATGACTGTAATAATATTCAGGTTATAACCCTCGTAGGAGCTTATGTCTATCAAATCACTCTAATGTTGTAACATGTCTTTATGTACTTTTTAATCCTTTTGAGATATTTTTTTCTATACATACCTCCTCATTTCAATGTTTCTATAATACTTCCAACTACATGTGTGCCTGTAGTGGTGCAATTATGTTTATTTATTTTATTTAAGGATCCTGATCACCAGCACATCCATGAGCCCTGAGTCTTCCTGGTCTCCTGAACATAACAGTGCAATACACACATGAAAAAAGAGTGTCTAAACTATTTAAAACGATTTAAGCAGACATACTGATGGGAAGATTATGTAAGATTTTTGTTGGAAATATACGTTGATTAGCTAAAAATGTGAACAGAATGTGAATAAATATCAGTTTTGACATGATGGTGTCTTCGTATTGTGTTACAGTAAATCAGTTTCCTAGATGAGTGAACACTACTGAAGTTAGCATGCTAACCAGCTAGCCCCAGCCTGTCCTGTATCAGTGGTGTAAACACTGATACTCCCCCGGTGCTCTGAACACCCAGTCAGGACTGCTAGCTGCACGGCTAATCGAGCTACCTAGCTAACAGCAGAAACGTTGAGCAGCAGTTAGCGGTTACCAGTGTCAGGGGTAATTTGTTACAAAGTAATCCATTAGAGTACTCTGATTACTTTTTGCTGTAGCAAATAACATAGTGTGTTATTTCTGTAATTCAAGTAATGCATATGGCAATTCAAAGTAGCCAGATGACAGAGAGGACAGCATTCACTTTGTGGGAAATATTCCCCTTAATGAGTTACTTTTAATAATTTACCCAACACCAGACGTTACACACGTTACACTTCTAATAAGCACACCCGTGTTCTCTGTGAGATTTCAGTCTGGTGGCCAGTTCTTGCATATTGCACCTTTATATATGAGGCGTTATGAATGGAATCAAAACGGAATTAAAACATATGTAATGAACATGGATGACTCTAAAGCAAACAAACTAAAGAGAAGAAACAAACCCCATCAACTGAGAATTTTACATTTGTGCAACTGTGTTTATAGTGACATTATTATATGTTTATCCTCTGAATCATTCTCTGTATAGGAACTACACAGCAGGGATTTGCTGGAGGCTTGGTGCTGTATTTGTGCTGTACGGTTCCAGACTGTCTTCTATTATTCCTCCAGGCTTCTTCAGTGAAGTTGAACTTCAGACGTGCCTTATATCATCGGCGTATTTTCCCCAAATAACAACCTTAGATTTCCATAGATATCTGTATAGTATGTCCTGTGAACTGTACTACATCGGGTCCTCTGCCAAGGAGGTACCGTGACGCGGGGCGGCTCCTCTCCTCCCACCGCCTCCTCCCAGTCCGCCCAGCAGCGGGCTCCGTCATTTCGCCTCCTCGTCCCTCACTTGTTGGATGTGTTCCGCTTCAGTTTCTGTGGTTTCAAGCTTCCCGGTGGTTGTTTGCCCTCTTGGAGTCCAGAGGAGAGCACTGCTGAGTGTGAAGTTTAACGCGTTGGGTTTTGTTTTTATTTCCGTTTTCTTTGGCAGCTTACGTGCGCGTAAAGAGCGCTCACCCTGACGCGTTGTCCTCGTCCTTACCTGTTTGTTTGCTCTTTCTGCGGACCGCGACTATGCTCCGTTTTTCGGTGTCTACCCGTCGTGGCTGTCTGTGTCGCCGTCCCTCTGACCTCTAGTCTGCTGGTCCCACAGCGGGAGTGTCGGGGTTTCCTGGCGGCGTCGTGCGCTCTGGACTCCGGCGCATCCTTGGAGAAGTTCCGCCGCAGTCCCATGCACCGCGCGTCTCTGCTGTCCTCCTGCGGCGATAAGGATGCTGGTGGCTTTTCATGCTCAAACTCCACAGGATTAGCCTGAGTTGAGTAAACGGACCATGTAACCGGATCAGGTATGTGCAGTGATAAAAGAAAAACGGGAGGGAATGGGGTCACATTTTGCATTTGTTATATCTGAGGACAGTGTTTTGTTTAAATGCCCGAGGCTCTGGATTCAGATGTCAGAGGTGATCCTTTGACTCGGACCCTTGATGTGAAGGAGTCGGCCCAATTCAGTTGCAGTGGCCACAACGTAAAGGTTCACAATTCCAAGCGCAGAAATGTGTGACTTCACTTCAATACCACTTTCAATTCAACGTGAAATGTGCCTTTAAGGCTGCCAGAGGAGAGGAAGCGACCATGGAGCAGCTCAGCAGGACTCTTGGGCTTTTTGCCATTTTGCTGCTGCTGCTGTGATCTTCTGTCACACTGGTTCAGGCTGGTCTGGGTGGCCTGCTGCCCCTGGCATTTAGAAAAAGAAGAAGAAGAAGAAAAAAACGACTGCATCACTTTTAATTAAAAAGATAATAGTAGAAAAAGAAGGCTATGTCTGCCAGTGATAAGGCTCGAGGAGTGCCCACTGTGGTCAATTGTGTTTGGATTATTTCCAATCATGAAGCATTTTGGGCAGAGAGAGGGTACAGGTGGAGGTCCTGAGTCCCAGTGGACAGTCACACTGCTGGGTGAGAGGGTTTCAATTCCCACTGGAGCCACTCCTGTTGAAAATGGTTCAGTTGTAAGTGCGTCACCATATTTTACACTGGATATGTCCTGATAATGTGACAGTACTTGAGGGAGGAATAAGAGATGTAGGGTTGGGTGATAGATACAAAATATATATCGTTATTGTGATACAAGACTTTATGTGATTGTGGATTGTGGATTTCAGAGATCATCGTGATACGTCCTAAATGTTGTCTTTTCCTGGTTTAAAGGCTGCTTTACAGTAAAGTGATGTCATTTTCTGAACTCATCAGACTGTTCTACTTGGTACTAGTCTTTACCCTCTCTGTCATTCTATCCACTTTACTGATGATCACTGATCCGATATAGTATTATGGCAGTATTTTGTGAGCGTGCCAATAGTCATCCCTACACATAAAAGCAGAGCCGATTTGGTCACAAATACTGTTATATTTGATTTTGTCATCCAACATCCCATCATTTGTAGAGTGCTTTCGAGAGAAGGTTTCAGAACATCAAGGTTTTATATTTTATCTACTGACATGGACTCAAAATATCATGATGTTATTTTGAGGCCATACTGCCCAGCCTTAATGAGATGCTCGACATGCAAATGTGATATTTGCTATTTATTCAGCTGTACTTCACAGACTGCTTTTTTTATAACAGGCATACCGGAATCGATTAAAGAAAAAAATAAAATGTTCTCTAATGCTCACAAATCAGCAGGTTAAGAGTGAACGACACAGTTAACGCCTCTCTGACTGCTGGTGGACTTGAAGATTACATGAGGTAGCATCTCTACGTTTCCTTGTCTCTGTTATTTTCACCTTAATGGTATAAACAAAATCGTCAGCGCCAAGTTAAACACCCCTCCACCATGTGTGTAGCAGCCGAAGTACAGTATGTGCAGCGTATTGATCTCCCACATCAACAGCCAGCAGCAGGTGCTGTGCTGCTCTGACCCATTTCTCACAGAGGAAGCAGGAAAATGCAGCTTGACTAAATAACTGTTGAGCAGCCTCTCTATATCCCCCCGTCTCCACCCAGCCCCACACACACACACACACACACTCAAACACACACATGCATGCACACACGTACACACACTCTTCTTAATTCCTCCACCTCCAGTGGCTGTGATACAACAGGAAGTAGACTGATTTCCCAGAGGAGTCTGCAGTCAGGGCTGTCACAGCAAACACAGCAGCAACAGACAGAATGTATTTAATACACAGGTTGTATAACGGCGCGCTGTGCCAACTGTTCAAAACACTGAGGGGAAGTACGACAAGCTGCTAGCAGCATTTGGTCTGTCAGTGCTAAGTTGTTCTGTAACAACCTCTCTGGCTGGGAAACTAAATATTTGATCGACCTCGGTTAATTTGGGAAACAGCGAGCCCAAGCTGCTTTATTAGCAAATCTTCATGGCACATATTTGTCGCTGCTGGGAGACAATTTCTATCATCGAATATTTACATATTTTTTTTGCTTTGCTTGAAGAAATACTGGGGCACTTTGACCAAATCCTGTTTAAGCTCACAGGCTTGTCCGGTGTTTTGATTTCGGCCACAAGCAGCAATAAGTAGGTGACAGTCCGTCTGACCAACCTGCAGATTTTGTATGTTTTTGAGCATTGGAAAAAAAAAACGTTCTCGTATGACCCTGCAATCCAAATCACCACAGACAGAGAACTGGCCTTGTATAAACGTCTGCGCTTTAAAAGTTTAATGGTCTTCATGGATAAATGTTCTGAGTCCTCGAGGTCGGTTCAGCTAAAAAATACATTAAAGAAATTCAGACTGAGGAGCGAGGCACGGTGGTCTAAGTGTTCTAGTAGAGCATGTGTGCTTGAATTTTGCTGTTGAGCGTGAGCTGAAACCTTGCATCGTGATTAGCATGAATTTCTGAGTGGTTAGCGGGCTTCATCAGCATGTTGAATTAACATTTTTTAGAAATCAGAGTAGAGGCACTGTTGCTGTAAGAAAGGAGAGTGGAGAGTGGTAGATTTGGTGCTTTCTGAAGTCAGACTAAAGCACTCAGCCCACCTTTGGCTGTAAAACCATGCCTTGTTTCCTCCTGCTGACACTCCACTCAATGTTTTCTGGGACAACATGCGTGGAAGAGTATTTTTCAGTGCGGCGCATATATGGTACGCGTTTACGTGTGTGTGTGTGTGTGTGTGTGTGTTTGTTGGGGCGGCGTTTGGGCGGGCAGAGTCTCGAACTACCCCAGGAAAGTGTTTCAGTGTTTCAGGAGTGGTGTGTGAATTATTGAAAAGCCCTTCAAGGTTTTTCTGGCTGCTTGATCAGTACTTCCTTGCCGTACAGTTGTGAGTTGAGTGATCCGTGGTCACACTTTAAAGGTGAGTCGGGCTGTGTCCAAACTGCACTGCAGCATTAGCAGGACAGGGAACATAACTCCACTGTCAGTCGCAGCAGCTCGTCTTGAAGCCAGACATGACCTCTAAAATGAGCCGTCATTTTAGGAATAGATTTGAATCTCCAGATGTTGGGTGGTTCCTGGTTTTAAGTGTCTGGAAGACAAAGATACCACTTTTACTCTTGATTATGTCAAATGTAATTTGTTCCAATGACACACCCCACACATAGGAAAAGTCTCCCCCCGTTCTACTCAGGTGCGTATGACCATGAACTGTTCCTCTGATATAGCCTGGCAGATTTCCATATGTGATTGACACCAAAATAACATACTGGTAAGTTTGCCCCTATACTGGACAATAATTGCAGTCTTTAAAATTGTGTCCCGGCACAGGTAGTACTGCATAAAGGATTTGTGGTTACACCTAGAGAAAATAATCAATATTATGCCTTGTGACTAGAATAGCTACTAACAACCCAAACCACAGGCCAAATCCTGAGGGCCCATTCAGATAGTATCAGGCTTTGTATGGAAAAAGGTCAGCCCTCTCATTACATTGTTTGACGGTTGTGTGTTTAGGCTGCGATGGTGCAGACTGCAGGGGAAGCCGGGAAAAACTTGAATTTGAACTTTCACATAAGTCAGTGATCTACCCGGATCAGCTCGGCAGTGCTTGTAGCAAAAGTGACCAAAAACACAATGGAGTGTAATCTTATATTTCACATGTATTCACTCAAGTTGGTCTTTTGCACCAGATTAAAACACACTGTATTGACAGGCCTGGTTATTTATTAAGTAAATGTCTTTTTCCTGATCTGTTGATGCGAACAATCACTGTATAATCAGTGTGCTGAATCCTGCCATGGCTAAGGTATGAGCCGTGGATTGGAGACAAAGAAGGACAGGTCAATCATGGGTGCAAAGCTAAATGCTAGCACTAGGTAGGAAGTGCATCATTCTGTTTCCCTTGCATTCACTCAGCTTGGTCCTGTGCACCAGTTTAAAAAGAAAGGATGCAGAGAGATACTCCATGCTCTGCCAACTTTCTTGAATTACCGTCTCCTTCCTCCCCTCTCTTTTCCTTTCACAGGCCCATTTTGGATAATGCCCTCCATTTTGGCATCAGGTCACAAATCAGAAAGACAAATCACAGCCATTTAACTTTGACAAATTTTGTGATTTTTTTTTTGGCCATTTCTGAGTGTGTGAATTTAAGGAAATCTGTAGTTTGACCGCTGTGTGTTAAATAGCTCTATATTCCAACAATAACGACTGCTATAGAGTGTTTGATCAGTAACCCATGTCTCTCCTCCTCCTGCTCATGCAGTAAAAGAGAAAAGAAATGATCTGTTATCCCTGCCAACTTTACCCAGTCAGGACAGAGAACTCCATAAAGAGGTGTTCATGTCTGCTCGGGGAAGGCGCAGAGAGCAGGATCCTCCTGGTCTGGTACACACACTGGCAATGGCGGGACAGGGAAAGCTACCAGTTCTAGCACTCGATGTGACGGCTTATACTACCAGACAGCAGTCGTTCAAGTGTGGTGACATAGCGAGGAGGGAGGCGACTGCTTACTGCACATCGGATAGGAACACTTACAGCAGCTTTAATTCATAATTAATTAATTAATGTGTGCAGAAGAAACTTCATTGAGTCTATGATCAAGGTTACTGCACAGCACATGTGATTATTTCTAAACAATAATTACAAACAGTTTATCTAAGTTGCCTGTTGTGTCATTGTTAAGTCATAAGAGACTTTTTTTGTTGCTTTATTAAGATTGATAAGGCTCCAGCCCTCTGACCAAGCTTTTGAAATGCACCTCACACAGGCACAAAAAAACCACATAGCAAGTCCAAACCATGACATTACAATGTGTTACTGGATAATAAAACTAAGGTACAGCATAACATATATATGTTATGCTATTTATTAACACTTATAGGTTCTTAATAACACATAATAGTGTTAAGAAACATCTAATAAGGATGTTAAAGGGCCTTATTACCTATTGACTGACGTTAATATAATGTTAATGTTAATATCTAACATTACATATAGGGTGTCAGTGGATGTTGTGGATTTGTTGAATTATAATTTGCCCTCTTATAACAAACCTACTATGTTTTGTGGCCGCGCTGCATTTACTCAGTAAATCAGCCCGACATTCAACGATCTATCATTATTATTTCTCGGTTTACACCTCTGAAAATGAGCAGGTATTATTTGCTTTCAGTCGTTTAGGCTGCTGGTCGACCACAACTTGCTGCCCTGTGGCGTTTCGCAAGGTGATGTGCGGTGTGTGAAAGTGAACGCGGAGGTGCAGCCAGGCTGGGTGAGGATGAGGCCAGCGAGAGGAAGGCTCGCTGGCAGTGCCGCAGGCCTCTGGAACAGAAACGCTGTTATCTGCTAATGTAGCTCTACTGCTGCTGGCTGCTGTATCTGTGGTGACTCATCAAAAACACACACGCGCATATACGCATAAAGATATGCACACTGCTAGACGCACTTCCCAGACAAAATCAGACTGACAAACATAAGCGCGCATGCAAAAATACTGACAAAATACTCTTTGACGTTTACAAACTCTCACACAGACAGAGTTAGATTTCCTCCAAATTAAAATGGGTCATTTGAGTTAAAGATAAAGTTCTACACCTGTCCACCGCTCTACGACCTTCACACCCTTTTCTCAATTTAAACTTACCTTTCATTTCAAGCCCAAACCCTCCTCTCTCTTGCTCCATGCATAGACTTCCTTATTTTTATGAACTCAGCCAGATATGACTCTGATCTATTCATCATTATTTGAATATAGAATATAGAACTGATCCTGTAGCGGCCCTCTTTCGCAAGCATTGCTTGAAAATTAAATTCTTCTTACTCTGAGCGAGCTTCAATAGAGACCTAGATCTCATACATACATGCAGTGAATGGTAAAGAAAGGTCAGAGGTCACGGGACTAATATCTCTGTGACCTCAGTTGATCGTGAGGTAAATGTGTGTTAGAATATATATTCATTATGAATAAAACATGTCACATGGCTCACATCAACTGGAGTTCTGCTGATGTGAAGACTTTCAAGTGGAAATGATAAAGTTATTCATAACTCTTACCAGCTTTTACACCCATCATACTCATTAATCAAACATTAATATGTGATAAAGCTGGCTTCTTCTACACTTCCTCAAAACATTTTTTTAACTGTTTTTCTGACGCTTTTGGCTGCAAGATATCCCAGAACTTATCTATCCATGACAGAAAATGTGCCAGTCTGAACAAGAAAGGCACCCCAACGCAAGACACACACAGAGGCAGGAGGGTAAAAACAAAAAAGTTAGAGTAAGAGAACAATGCAGGCTCAAAAAGACAGGGCTTTCATGTTTGGTATTTGATTCGGGTTAGGGTTTTTAAATGAACCCGTACAAAACAAGAAATCACGGAACTTAAACCGTGCAAACCTTTACTCTGACCTGAAGCTTGTAAATCCCATCTCTGTTCACATGAGTGTTCTGAGATTCTCATGATAAAATGGGTGTAGAATCTGAAATCTCTGACGTCTATTTCCTACTTTCAGTGTTATCCTGGAGATGTTCTCCTAAGTTGTGTCTATATTTCAGGAACTGCTTGTTTTCCAGTTGCCATTTTTGTTTGGGTCAAACCCTGGAGACATGCCATGTGCAGCAGGCTCGTAGTTTCCACAGAAGACAAGCTACTGCAGTATAGAAAAGGTTTTGATTATGTCTTCAGAACAATCAGATTTGTTAGAGAGCCTCCTGGATTTCACTGATGCTTTTTTATCGACACGACAGTGGATTATTTTGATTACTTATATGAAATGATCAGTATAAAGTCTGCAGCGAGATGAGAGGAGAATGCAGGCGTTGTTTGTCCTGGAAGCGCTTCCCCCTCACTGCGTCTGGCCCGGCTGTTAGCGGGATGACACAGTGGATTCAGTTACAGTCCTGAGAGCTGAAGGTCACGGGTTCAGTTTTTTGCACAGCCGTGTGTTGAAGTGGCCTTGAACCGCACTCTGAAATACACACCCACTCGCTGATTGTGAGGCTGGCGGCAGAGAGTATGGTTGTTAGGCCGGTTTATTTCTAATTTATCCATTTTGACAGTTGTGGGAAAGAGCGGGCAGAGACTGGAGGTCGAGGTTCAGACTGCTCAACCACCATCCTCACTCAGGACAGGATTGGAAACAGAAAAGTTGATGTACAGTAATGCAGTAATGTGTAGAGCCAGAAATATTTTCATGTCTAATGCAATAAATCAAGGGTTTTAATATGTGGCATTTTTTGTTGTTGTTGTGTTTTTTTAGTTTGAATGAAGTGTATTTAACGACGATAAAATCACTGTTTCTGCAAAAGGAGTCTGGTGGCTCTGGCGAGATCAACTTAACGGCTGTTTCTTGTCAAACAAAAAGGATCTAAGTCCTAAACAAAAACAGATTCTGTGCTCAGACATTTGTACTCAATCCCACTTCCAATATTTACCCCTACTCTCATTTTCATTTGCCCCCTTGCCAGTCAGAACAGAGTTACAAGAGGTAGTGTTTTAAATTCCGCCCCCCCCGAAATGAGACAACCCATCACCGGTGGCATTTATGTAAACCAGACTTTGCCAGTATGTCTGTGGTGAATTCTCTTGGACGCTCACAATTCATTGGCCACTTCAAGCAATCATCAAGTCAATGAATCAAAAATAACAGTTCCTCATTACCCGACCAGTAGCAGTGCTCCATAGGCTAAAATGAGCAACCTGTACTCCTATGCTGCCCGCCTGCGCTGAAATTAGAAGAGCAGGTACCAAATGCAGCAACTTTCTCTTTATTACATTTTATCACAGTAAGGGATACATGAAGTGCACCTACCATACAGAAACTGAATACAGTGCATTTTAGGAAAGAAGAAAAAGAAAAAAACATGAGACAAAAACACACATCAGGTAGTGTGTGAAAGGTATAAGTTAAATGAGGCATATTCGTTCATCAGTAACATAAACTGGATTGTTTTACATTTGCTAAAGACCATTATGCATTGAAATGACAGCTTTCAAAACCTCTGGTCCAAGCTGTGCCTCTGAAAAATTTTTATTTGGAGGGCCATGTAGCCCAACAATACTTCATCTTATTCATTTATCCCAACAAGATTTTGTGACGCCCTACCCCTCAGCAAAACAGAAGGGTAGGCTGAGGGCAAGGTGTGTATTGGGATTGGGCCTGAATTACAATCTGAGTTCATCAGTGGCTGAAACAATTCAACAACACACTCCAAAACTTGTTGTCCCCATTAATCTTGCACAAAAACATGAGAAAATAGGGTCCAGATTTAGAAATGCTGACGTCACCCGTTCAAATGACTGCTATGACAAATGCATCATAAATGATCTAGAATGATTCAAACAGTCTGTAGAGCAGTAATGAGCTGTGGAAATCATCTTGTGTGGTGGATTAAAAGTGTTGCTCTCAGTGGTAACATGCATCAGGCCACAGCTCAGTGGCGACGGTGATGATTGTTTAATTCCTCGTGGGACAACAAGGATAATTACTTGTCCGTAGAGAAAGAACGCTCGCTGCCCCCTAACCTCTGCTCCTGCCGCTCTGCTCCTGAGCAAGGCACCGCAGCAGTCCTGCTGGCTCCGCCATCCGCGGCTGCGCCCCCCTCGCTTTATTAACTGTCACGGATAAAATGTCCATGTGAATGTATGCTAATGTAATATTCGTGGTACATTACTCCCTCAAAGATAGAAGCTGGACCATTTCATTTCCTTTTATGAGACTGCCGTGCTGACCAGCAGAATGGAGGTACAGTAATTACAGCTTCCCCCCGGCTGCCCGCTGCCCCGCGCTGGGTGTGTTTTCAACGATGCTGCACCGCTGCCAAGTGTGAAAGAGAAGCTGGCATATCGCAGGACAGCAGAGGAGGAGCTGAGCGGCTATAATGAAACCTCTGCAAACTCTCGTAAAGCAGGGCGAAGCCGAGCTGTATGCATGTTTAACGTCAAGATCCTCTCCCGCTCAAGTTCTTTACCGTGAATCTGTCTGAGCTGGACATAAATTAACTAGAAAATCAATTCAGGCCCTCCAGTTTGATGTGTGAGTGAGTCAGAGCCTCAGTGATTAGAGCTGTCCCCTCGAGACCAGCTGGTTTGTAGGTCCCGATTGTTTTTGGAAGTATCTCAAAGAGAAGCTTCGTGCCAGGATGAAAAGCATTTTGTTGCTGCGTTCTCTGCTTGAAAGTTGTTTTTTTTACACACTAGAATGTGGCCAAGGCCTCATGCACACAGATATCTTTAAAAATATGATTTAAACGAACACCATCTCTATCCAGACAGGCGGTTTGCTTCTCGTGACCATTCACAGCCACTGGGCACGCACATACAGGAAGCAGGTTGCTCTTTTATAGTATGAATGACCTCTACATTTACTTACATACATTACTTTTAGATTCTATCATTGTGCTATGTTACAAATATCCTACTGAGCAAAAGCATATCCAAAATCTGTCAATTCAAGGTCTTTGCCAATGTTGATAAGACGCCCAGTGGAGAACCAGAATAAACGTTTTTCTTGCATCTTTCAGCATTCACTGATGATGTCCAAGTGACATCATTACAGGGTTCAAAACGACAGTTTTAACAATGTCACTTTAGACATCTTTTAAACTATAGTCACTGACGTCTGAAGATCTTCTGGTGGTTCAAAATTCAAGTGTTAATGACTACCAAATTTGACTTCCTGCAAAAGCAACATGGAGGATTAGATCCTCTGGTCTCAACCTCAGTTGGCTGAATGAGGCATGCACTTTACCTGGAGAGCTATTAAATTACACAACATGTTTCGGTCATCCAACCTTCATCAAGTAGGCTGATATTCCAGGGTTGGAAAATTCAAATCCTCCTGACGTAACAGCGACAGGTCATTGGTGGGAAGTGTTTTAAAGGGGTGTTCAGTTACTCTTTAAGAAGCTGCGTTTGTTCTTCGTGTGTTCAGTCTGTGACAACCCAGCCCTGCCCTGGTTGTTCTCTGCCTGGTACGTAAGGCGTGCTGGGATAGAGACAGTTCAGTTTATGATTTTGAAGGCCAGCCTTTTAGTTAAGTGGACTGTAATTTTTTATGATTAAATATGAATACTGAAGTTCAATTAAAGATGAGTGTTGTTGAGAACAGTTTGTGTCTCTGTAGGTTATGTTATGATGATATATGACTTGAGGTTGTTTCTGCTGTGGCAGCCATCTGGATGAAAACATTCAGCAAAATTTTGTCGGCTGAAAGCGATCCTGTCACATGTTGTCCTTCTCACATATTTCAGCTCAGTGCTCCCAGTCTTCCTTTTTAAAACTGGGGGATGTTGTGTACAACGGCAGTGGCACTGGATGTTTTTTTTTCCCCATGCTATAAACATTTAGAGGACGGGGGCGTACGGGATGTTCGGAACAGCGTAAACCCAAATCAACCCAAAAATCTCATGGAATTGTTTCGTATGCTAAACAAAATCAATAGGCTCTCAGACACTAGTGCAGTTTTATTTGCATGTTTACTGAGCACCGGCTGCAGGCTGCTGTGCTGTTTAATATCTAAATGTGTTTGAGGAAGTTTATCCTGGGAAAATGGGCTGAGCTCCAATCTTTTTTTTTTTTTTTTTTACACAGTCCTGCTCCACATTCATACTGCTCGACACATTTAAACCAGGGAGCTGAATGCTAGACACAGCCTGCTACTTTAGGCTCCAAATGCTTTAGTTACACCTCACCTAAGAGATCTGGGGATTTATGCATCGGCACAGAGACGTTCACAGTCAGTCCAGTGTGTCTGTCAGTTGTTGTGACGGGCAACTTCCCAGATTAAATCATCACTGTTATTGAGTAAACAGTGTTTGAGTAAAATCTCATTCGTGCATTAGCTCGCGGCTCAGCTGCAGCCTCCGTGCCCATTGTGGCTTTTAATGGATTCACCAGAAAGCCCTTGCAGACACCAGTAGCTTTGTCACTGATGTGATTTGAGCTGATAGATCTTGAGAAAAAAGTTCAGTAATCACCCAGTCTTTGTGACGTGAAGTCTAACCCCACTAGGCTACTGACAGCCATTTATTCAGCTGGTAGCTACTGTCATAACTGTCCTAAGCTACTTTGATATTGAATTATACATACATAGTTTTCTCTAACGAACGAGAATAAAACAGTTTCTATATATAGTGGAATGCCTTGCCTAGAAACCCAGAAGAAATAGCAACCTAATCAACAGAACAAACATTGGCATTTTACCTTTCTGCAAGGACCTGCAGGCGGGGTGGTGCCCTACACCATCCTCCCAGTGGACAAATGTGGTGAAGTGCTCCCTCTTCGCTATGAATATATTACGACTTTCTGCGTACTGATGCCCTACCGCATACAGCTGGTGCCCTTTTTATTTTTTTCACCACAAATACGACTTTAAATGTCCCAACATCTCATTAGGAATATCAGTTTCTGAAATGGCTGCAGACAGTTCCAGTGGTCGAAAGCGAATGGTGGTCTCTGAATGGTCTCAGATAGTGGCCTCTAGCTTCATTAACATGACGATAAAAATTTCACATACCCGTGGTTTGCAGAATCGTACAATGCCAACATTTCTTCTGGTGACTGAGCCTGGAAATAAAACAATTTTGAACGACAAAGCAGATGAAATGATAGCTTTATTATCGTTGTCAAGAGAGAAATCTGGGTTCCTTTTTTTAATCTGAGAAATACTGCATCTTAAGTATCTTTAAACTTTTGGACTGTAGCTGCAGCAGCCTGTCGTAGTAGAAGTTGTGGTTGTGCCAGCAGGTGAGGTGCAGTAAGTCGGGCAGAAGTCAGCAGGGAGACCCACAGCCATCCCGCTGGCCTGGATATCTGGTGATAGGCCTATATGGAAAGAGAGGAAATTGAATTTGACATGTGTATAAAAACTACAGATGGACCGTGAGTAATGAATCTTTCACTTGCCATGTGGGTAAAGGTATTCACCACATCTTGACTGTGTAGAAAGGCTGAATCAGGAGCTGGCAGGCAGGAGTACAGTAGCCTGGAGAGCTGCATAACAACATAATGTACACCAGTTATAAATCTGCCAGCCACGTATACGGCATCAGAACATGGTCCAGATTGGACAGCGGGAAAGACTGAAACTGTGCTCCAACTCTCTGTCGTCCTATCTCTCTCCATCCTCACAGGGACGAAGGCCGCCTGTATTGATCATGGGCTTTTATTGGGCCAAGAGGATCATTCTGGGGAGTGGTTCCTTCACATTCATTGCATTCTTCGCCTCAAATGACCTCGAGCAAAATCAAGTAATTGAACTAAAATGTTCGGTGTCATCAATCTCTGCCTACTGGGCCGTAACTGCTGCGACAGCTTTAGAGGGGAAATGGGATAACGGTTGGTTGAGCTCCGGTAGGTCCCTCAGTACACGAGGAAGGTTTTCAAGGTCACATGTAAGTGTTAAGTTAATCTACTTATTATCTTGAAGTGTTATTCTATCAAAAACTTGTAGCTGTGATTCAGTGAAAGGCAGTTTGTTATCCTGTGGTAAATCTCTGCACGGGTGCACAAGGATCTGAAAGATTAGACTCATCCTTTGGTCATGAGTAGGTTGTTTTTAACTCTGCATTTGATTTTGTTTGCTTGTACAGGATGTTTCCCACTGCCAAAAACTAAATAAATCTACAGTTTAGACAGCTGAACTTATGTGTCAGTAATAAGACAGAGTTGCCGGTATTAGAAGTTGCCAGCCCAAGACTTTATTTTTCTTTGTGCCATTAAGCACCTGTCTGTGTGAACACAACAGGATCATACTTTCTCTCATTCTTCTGCATTCTGTGGCTTCTTTCTTTTTCTTTGTCATAACTGATACACTTATTTTTCGACTACCTTTTGTTTCAGTGTATAATATACAAGATTTTCCAATGAAAAGGACTCATGCGTGAAGATTTCACCTCAATCATCGCTAATGACCTGCTAGCTCTGTCTCTGTAGAGAGCGTGTCCCATGCCTATAGTTTCTTTCTTTCTTTCTTTCTTTTTTTTTTTTTGCTGTGTTTAGGCACTTCTGGGTGTCACCTTTATCTACCCACACTGAATGCTTGGTGTTGTTTGTGGACTGTATGTAGCCCCCAGCCAATAACAGCATGCAGGGTGAGAGGTTGGGACCAGTTAACACAGCTGGCTGACATCTGTCTCCTCAGTTCTCAGGATGTCATAAAGAGCTGCAGCACCATGAACCTCTGCCCCTTCTCGCCCACTCCACTATGGCCTTTTGATTGATTTTCAAATGTGTGTAGAGACCTCAGACATTGTTTCACAAGCAAGAACAGCATTAAGACTGTTTTTCTGTTGCTAAACCAAAGCAAAAATCCATAAAGTAATCCACCAGCCTCATAAATCAATAGATTTATTGGGTTTAACAACAATGACACAATTGCATAAAAAAATCCATCTTGTCTTAGAGTAGGTAACCTGATGTTCTTAGCTGCTCATATGCTTCCATTGAAAACAATACATATACTCACTGCTAATGAGTAAAGCTCAGGTACAAAGTGATGTTTGTGCTAGATATTACTGTACATTTTCCTGCAGCTGCACTGAAACCAGTGATCATGAGTGAGCGGTGTATAATCTGTCGTCACCTTACAGCACTAAACAAAATCAAGTAATCCAAACAGATACCCTGTGGTTTCATGTTTAAGCTGCCACTGTATGAAGTTTCCCAATGCAGCTTTAACAGATTAGGGTCTTTTTGTCTTGACATTTTACCCATGATTCTCATTTATACGCTGAATAATCTTCGCGAGAAAGAAATACCACGGTTTCTAAACCGACCCCCTAAATTGTGTTTACTTTGCACCCACGCATGCTAACAAACAAACATGTAGATGCACACGCACACACACACACACACACACACATAGACGCCCACACCGGGCCGCAACAGAGACGACAGAGAGAGGAAACAGATAGAGGAAAGCCTTTGGAACGCCAGATAACAGGATTAGACAAATTACATTTCAACTGTGACCATGAATCCCGTTTGGATGTGCAGCTTGTTTTCTCTCTGCTTACAACGGCAGCCATAGAGCACTGGAGTTTAAATGACAAAATGGTGGTTTTCCAAAATGATAATGTGCTGAAATTGTGCAATGATTTATTGCCCGGGTACATTTGGCGTTGGGTCTGAACTGATGCAACACCTGAAGTCGTCTGAGCTGACGTTCAAAGAACAGATTTACAGATTCTCAAGCACAACCTTCATTCCGTCTGGCTACAGTGCTTCAGTCCAGACTACTTCAAATCCCAAGCGACCCTGAAGAGGATAAACAAGTAGGGAAAAAAATGATGGATGTTCGGAGAGGAAAGATTGTCAGTCTTTCAATTACCTCATCCAGGTTTTGGGGGACACGGGTCAAATGAACCTTGCAAAGGCAGCCCACAGTCGTCTCTTCTGTCATTGTGCTCTGACAAGGCCGCGGATGAGAGTTTAGAGCGCAGACGATGACTGACAGCTCTCCCCTTCAGTCAGACATCATGAACTTCGCTTACATCTGATGTGAGCACTGGGCTGTCTTCGCTTCCACTTTCTCTGTAATGCTGCAAAAACATGGTTATTGACCAAAACCATCAGCACTGAAGTGAGCTGCTGCATAGGCACAGTGTGACAGAAATAGAAAAGTCGACCTAAACAGACGCGTCGTTGCAGTGTAAAGAAGCGTTTGCGCTTGACTTATCTGTGGTTTTGAGGAAACCTACTTAGCTGACATTTCTTCTGGGGATTGTGTTAGAATTCAGTTCAGTGTTTTCAGAACTACATCAGCGTGAGTAAAAAGAGACATTTTGGAGATTCTTTTGAGAGTCGCTCATGCTATGTTTGTGACAACCTTACATTTCTTAGTACCAAGCATCTTTTAGTTTGACTGTGTTGCATTTTTTTTTTTATTATTATTTTTTTTTTTTTTAGCATCCGCTGGGTTTTCAGGGGATTTAAATACTGAAACATGTGAAATGACATAAATCTCAGACAGTTTTGACACTGCAGACATTTGAGAGATGAGCGAGCAAGTTGGCATCTTCCTCAAACATACTTTGTTTGGCAGGACATGTTGTGGGGATCGAACATGTGGCGTTTATGTTAACAGTGTACAGATGGTGTTTGTAGTGTGTTTGGAGGAGGAGAGACTGACACTGGCTGACTGCTGGTCTGAGCAATTTAAGATCCAAGGAATCAATCTTGTAAAAATCCTCCAGGGCAGTCAAGGTCCTTCAGATGCTCCAGAAGACTGATGGCAGAGACTCCAGAGGGAACACTCCATCAGAGAGAGAGAGAGAGAGAGGGAGGGAGGAGGGAGGAGGGGGAGGCAGTTCCAGAGATATTCTCATTACTCTGATTTGCCAAAAAAAAAAAAAAAAAAACAGCATATGGGTAACCTGTCGTTTCACAACATGAAGGGTTTTTATCCTACAAAACAAAATAAGCTACAGGACAGAGACAAAGGAAGGAAATAACGGAAGTGGGCACAATGGAGAGCCAACAAGCTGATGCAACAAGCTGATACTGTAAAAAGCCACTTAATATGAAAGACCAATGACTGCAGGTGTTAAATCTTTTAAACATTGACATAGCGGAGTGCATAATCTTATATAAGGAGTGTACTGTTCCCTGATTTTGCTTGAGTTTTAGTGTCTTTATCCGTCATCTTTCCATGCCTTCAGGCCATGGCTGCAGGCATCTTGTTTTCAGAATCTCCTCAAATTTAGTACAAATGTTCACCGGGATTCAAGGGTGAACTGATTAGAGTACGGTGGCCAACGTTCGAGGTCACTGTGACCTCACGGCATCCAGTTCCTGTGAACGCCATATCTCAAGAATGCATTGATCATGATGAAATGGTGTCTGATTGTCATAAGATGGTGATGTTATGACATTTGATATCCAAGTACAACCTCAGTCTTGTCTGCCTCAAGCTGAAGTGTTGCAGATTCAAGCAGTAAGAAAAACAACAGCTCATTTAACAGCTGTTAAATGTGCTGAGCTCAGAAATGCAGCCCAGTGCAGATTCAACTCGCACCAAGGTGACACTTTGCATGGACTTATGATTGATGATTTCATCATCCACGATTCACCCGAGAGCCACCTAATTTTTATATCATTATGTATTCTGCTGTGATGCAAATAGTCCTCCAGACTTGTTCATTGTATTCCTGACAGCTCTAAGTGAAGTCATGTGTCACTGGAGCTCAAAAATGTCTTAAGATATAAGCTGCTGCAAACAACATGTCTCCTGCTGACTTGAATGTATTGGAATGAATCAGACTTACACAACAGTCTCAGCTAATCAAACACAGGTTTTATTGTCACGTATCCCACTGTACACATTACACAGTATTGTGAAATTCTTAGGTAAAACAAAGATGAATTTAATGACACAGTCTCAAACTAGAATGTAACAGTAGAGAGCATACCTCTGCCAAGGCCCAACAGTCCTCTTTTATTTGATCAAGCCCATACCAATATCAAACTTGTTGGCCCTTTATCATTTTGATACAGGGCTAACAGGGCTTAATCATAATATAAGGTCATCAGATCTAGGGTCTGCAGCTGATTGCACTCACTCATAGACACGAGACAACTAAATATGTCAGGTTGTTCTTTTTCATCAAGATCCATGAATAATTCACTCAGAAATGGACAAAATGTCGAGAAGGGCTCCATCACGCAATGTTAAAGAAACTTAGGAAACATCTCAGGATCTGGCCCTTTCTCTGTATCAGAGCCAAAATGTAATGGAGTCCTCCGTCCTCCATCCAAGTTTCATGGAAATCTGTTCTGACTGACTGAAGTTGTAGACTCTTCTGTCTATTTGTTTCATCGGGACGCCTGATTTACAGTAGTTGGAAATGCTTGAGTACATTTTTATGTATGTGATGCATGTATGTGTGTGTATGAGAGAGTCTTATCAGAATACAAGGCTCTTCAGGCAGTATGTGGGATTGAGGACCACTCTAATCTGGACCCAGTGGTGACTGATCCAGCTCTCTTTGTACTCAGCATGAGTGTGTGTGTGTGTGTGTGAGTGTGCATGAGTGTGTTGATACAGATATCTCATTTCTCTCTGTAGTTTGTCAAAGGAAGTGAACTCAAATTAATCCAACCGAACAAGTTTGCTTGCGGAGCAACATGTAAATAGGGAGAGAAACAAATCTGTGTGTTATTTTGCGTCTGTGTGTCTGAGTAAAGGATGACGTGGTGACAGCGGTGACTCCATTCTCATTTCCTCAATGCAGCACAAGTCACTGCGCTGGCATTAATTATGAAAAATAGTTTGGTGTACTGAGTCTGAGATTGCACGCGCCGGAGAGAATGACGATGAATGATGTTAAGAGGAATCTGTCAGCTGCCATCCCGTTTGGTCTCCACAAATAATTGAAGACTAGTGTACTTTCTGACAGAAACATGGTTTATGAGCTTGGTGCCAGTGTAGAGGTTCAGTTCAGCCTGTGGGAGCAGCACTGCCTCTTTATTTTGTCCTCGGTGGTGAGTCAGACTGAGCTTCCAACTCAGTCAATGAAGAAACCCATTCAGCACCGGCACATAATCACTTTGAGGTGATGAACATGTCTAAGGAGCTATTGTTTACTATTGTTTCTACCTTTAGTTTTTATATAACTTCCCTTTTTCTGAACCACTCTCATCGGTGTCATGGTTTGTCATGGTCTGTTTTATTTTGTAGTTCGTATGTCATGTGTTGGTCTTCACTTCCTCTCTTTGTCCTTTTCTCGTCTTTTTCCTTTTCACCTGTTAAATGTGTTAATATCTGTCTGTCTGTCTGTGCTCTTCCTGCTCTCTCCTTCCCCATGTCAGTCCCATGTGTCCTGTGTTCCCCGTGTTCCCCGTGTTCCTTGTGTTCCTTGTATTACTCATGTTCCTCGTGTTCTTCATATTCCTGGTGTTTTCATGTTCCTTGCATTCCTCACGTCCCTTGTGCTCCTTGTATTCCCAGTGTCCCTCATGTTCCTGCCTATGTTCCCAGTCCTTCTTTGGTTTGTATCTTGCTTTTTATTTATTTATTTTTTTTAATTTTCAACTTTCATTCTCTTGATTTTCCACTGCTTTCCCTTTTGTTTTGGAGACCTTTTGTTGTCAAATTTTTGTTAACTGCCTTTTGTATTTGCATTTGGTATATATAATTTTTTTTTTTACTAGACTTTGCATCACCAATTTATTTTAATAAAGCTTGCTTTTTTCACCTGCCTG